>NC_143484.1:40285660-40598698 GCF_027475165.1 Benincasa hispida | reverse complement strand
GTGAAGCTTTTGGTTGGCCGGTTGAGTGAAAATTTCAATGAGCTAGTCTAAGAGAACACCAAGATAACCCTGACAGCTAAGAAGATGATCGGGGTTTTGTACTGGGCCTTAGTGCCCTAGTTTATTATTTTGTACTTGTTATTATCTCGTACACCCACTCGTTTTAGGACAAGTGGGAGATTGTTGGGGTTGATGCCCTAAATTTTGTAGGGTCCTATAGTTTGTAAACATCTGTATGAACAAACGTCTGTGATGTAATAATATGAGATATTTTCTTCACTGTTGTCTATGAAATATGAGATATTTTATTTGCATTAACTACAAACCAATAAACTAAGATCCTCGATTATCGTTGTGACTTAAGCATGTATGTGGAGACATACAAGTGGATCATGCCTTAAGTGATAACCTAAATGGTTTGTAGTATATGAATAGAGGAGAGAAACCTTATCCGGGTTATACTACGGATACGACCCGCTTGTAGATGTTACAAGTGTTGTAAAGTGCTACAGATGGTCTGATCCTGATCATTCATGTGGAGACATGCGAGCGGGGTGCCCTATACAAAGGAGTTTGTATAAGACCATACCATAAAGTGTTTAGTCTCATCATATAACATCGTTCATGATAGTGACTTTCATTTTACTATGATGACCATAGGTAATATGACCTTAATCCTAAGTGAGTTGGGAACTCTTGCCTATGAGGGCGGTCATTTGATTTGCATGGGTGCGAGTGGTCAGATTGTCGACTCAAACCTACCATTTTAAGGATTCGTCTGATTTGGGAGTCGAAAACTCAGCTACACAAGATGAAATTCACTTCTTCTACGAAGTAGGGGTAAGTAGATAGATTGGTTCCTTAAGGGTTGATTCTGAGGCTTGAACAATATGGCGCCACACACCTTCTCATGGCCTGAGAGGTGTCCACTGATAGTAGGACTATGTTGTATTGTTCATTAGAGGAATCAATGGTACTTAAGGAGTTAGATGTAACTACAGGAGAAAAATGGTAAATTGGCCCAACTGTACATACAAGCGATCTGTGAAGGGTTATCGTACTGGTTACTTGTTATATCCAATGGACACAGAAATATATATGTAGTGAGAAGAGTGCAGCTATCGGTCTTTAATAGAGTGCCCGACAGTTCACAGATGGTGGATCTCGTGATTAAAGAGATTAGTCAGTTATTCACGTACCGTTGAAGCTTCAAACTACAGGTCCATAAGGTCCCCTTGGTAGCTCGATGGATTCAAGTTGAGAATCGGTTTTTAGGTTAGTTTGAAGTGTTCAAATTAACAATAGGGAATTTGATTGTATATGATATAATTAATCTGGTTCAATTATAAGTGATTAATTGATATGATGTACGATATACATTGATTGGAAGATTTTGATATAAATATGATTTATATTAAATAAAGGAGAAAAGGACTATGGTTTAAATATTACATATGATGTGATATTAAAACTATAGGTTATAAATATAATATGATAAGTTAGTTATTATATTTATTTATAATTAAAACAATTATGAGATAATTGTGGTTGATTATTTTCTCCATTAATCGTGAAAGTGGGAGGTTATGTTCAGTTTTCACAACTGAAGAATAAAATGAAAAGAGTTTCCATTTTGTCATGACATTGCTTCATAGTGTGCATTAGTAATTGTTTAGCTCACGAGAGACTACACGATAGCCTTCAAACGAGTTTCTAAACGATCGTGTACTAGTGATTTACTAAACGATCGTGTACTAGCAATCTATTAAAAGATTGCGCAAAGCGATTTACTAAATGATTGCATGCTAAACACCTTTTACTAAACGATCGTGTACCTACCGAGTTTTACTAAACGATCAAACATATACAGTCTATACGATAAACAATACTATCTACCATGTGCTTAATCGTATAGTTCGATCATTGCCTTCCCCCATCCCTCTACCAAATCCAACAGAGCCCACACCTCCGAGAATACCAAGGTTGCCGAGTGGTGGTGTCTAAGGGTGCTTGTTCGTGGAGAAGATTGTTCGTGATTACCAAGCGATTGGGTAGGCGATCTGAACGAGAGTAAAATGTTATTGTCTAGTTCTTCACGAGAGCAAGAGATCTGCAGAAGAAACATTCTTCAAAGGTAAGTCTCTCATTCCTTTTATATTTAATTATGAAAGCAAGTTATAATTTGTTCTAATATGCATAACTATTCTGTATGTTTGTGAATGCCTTTAATTCTGTCACAATGGGCTTGGAAAGATATTGCTTCAACTCATAGATTCTCTTGAATAAGAGTTCCTTCATGGGGCCCTCAGACAAGAATTCAAGTCGGAGGTAAGTTTACTCTCGACTGAAGTATTTAATCTATGTAAGTTCGTGGAAGAGAAAATCCAAAGACTTCATAAAGAGATCGATGATGTTCGAGCCGAATCTCGAGCTCTCAACGCACTAGCACTCCCCCGTCTATTAGTGCACCCTCCGTTGCACACCCCACATCGGGCATCAAAGTCTCGAAACCTAATATGTATAATGGCACGAGGAATACCACGATGGTATAGAATTTCCTGTTTAGCCTAGAGCAGTATTTTGAGGCTTCGGGAGTGTTACATGACGACGCCCGCATAAACCATGCCCCAACATTCTTGAGGGATGCAGCTTAGCTATGGTGGTGAAGAAAGTATGTTGAGCGGGAGCATGATCAATGTCGCATTGACACTTGGGGACAATTTAAGGCCAAGCTTCGCAAACACTTTGTCCTACACAATGCCGAGATGGAGACTCGAGGAAAACTCAGACGGTTGAGGCAAATCGATTCTATCCCCAAGGACATCAAAGAGTTCACAACACTTATTGTTTAGATTGATGATCTATCGGATAAGGATGCCCTTTTCTACTTCAAGGATGTACTTAAAGATTGGGTGAGGATCGAGCTTGACAGGCGCAATGTCACGACGTTAGACGATGTCATTGATGTTGCTGAATTGCTCACAGATTACTTCACCCAAAAAGGCAAGAAGCTCATTCATTTGAACGAGGAAGAAAAAGGGTTTAAACCGAAGAAAGATATTTCTCGAAAGGATAAAGAGAACTCACGAACCTTGAATGGAAAAAAAAGAGAGGGGTTCTGCTACGAGAGAAGATGAGTCTATCAAATCCACACCTCCTAAGCCCTGTTTCATTTGTAATGGGCCACATTGGACGAGGGAGTGTCCGAGCAAAAACACTTTAAGTGCTCTAATAGCACAACATCGTGACAAAGAGAAGAAGGCTGAAGAGCCCGGAGCATACATGGGCTCGCTGCAGCGATTAACAACCATTTTTTAGGCATGTGCTGAAAAGAGCAAAGACAAGGGCTTACTTTATGCAGATGCCACGATTAATGGGAAAGAGGCAACCGTGATGCTGCACATGAGAGCTACGCACAACTTCATGGATGTGCAAGAAGCCCAACGACTTGGCTTAAAATATATGAAGGACGAAACCTTGATCAAAGTCGTCAACTCTGATGCCAAGCAAGCAAAAGGGATAGCTTGGGGAGTAAAGACGAGGATAGGCGATTGGCACGGTAAGCTAGACTTTACAATTGTGTTTATGGATGACCGTAAGATAATTCTTGGTCTAGCCTTCTTTAGAAAAGTCAATGCCCTATTGGCACCATCTCGAAACGCTTTCTCGGTGCTTGAAGATCGCAATATTCGTGTGATCTCCCTAAAAAGCATGGAGAACCCTGAGCCACAGGTAATGAAGCCATGCAAGTGATAAGGAGACGACACTATAAGAGAAGACGCGTACTGAGGACGTTGCGAAAACAAGTGGGAAAGGGTGTCATGCCCCACAAAAATAGCCTTTTAGACCACGCCAATGCAAGGCCCAAGGCTCTTTTAGCACAACCAAATAGGAGTCAAGACATGTTGGAAGGCATCCCCAAGTTGCCACACAACACCTCGTGCACCCCTATCCCAGGCGGAAGCCCAACACACCTGTGTGCCCAGGCACAAGCACACAAGGGCATGCAAAGGCAGGCACATGCCCAGACAAGCGCCTGGACAAATGCCCAAGATAGCAGACATGCGCATGGTCATTAGCGCAGACATGTGCGAGGCCAAGCATGCGGCCGTACATATGGCCAAGCACGCACGCACATCGCACGGGCGCACGACTGAAGGCCCAACGTGTGCGATTCCAGACACACACGCCCCAGCATACGTGTGCAACGCGCAGATGGGTGACCCTGCAATGAGTGACAGACGCACGCGCGACCTAGCAACTAATGCCTCTAAACGATTCTAGACAACCTGAGAGCGCTCTAGACTGTTCGATAAGTTTCTGGAAGACTCGAAACAGGCCCAGACAGACTCGAATGATGCTAGACAGTGTTAGCGCCCCTCATGAGCACCCTAAATACGTATGGAATGCACTAGATAGTGCCACACGGTGCTAGAAAGGGCTAGATAGCCGCGAAAGCCTCTAGAAGACCTGCTCGATGGTTCCAAAAGGCCCTGACCATGCTGAAAGATCCCAACATCAGCCCATATGTACATACTCTATAATACTCTTATAAGGGTCTAGAATAGACTATGAGTGTCTATAATTATCTTGTATGTACTTGGTAACTTTTAGAAAGGCCTAGTATGGCCTAAAATGGATGTAAGAGGCACATAGAAGTGTCTAGGAGTGTCCTAACCGACCTCCTAGGTCAATTCTAAGACCCCTAAGTTGGTGGGGCATGCCTATAAATAGCCTAATGAGGCTCATTTGTAAAGCATCCACTGGACAGCGTCAATAAAGCTCTCATTCACTTAAACTCTAAGTACCATTGCCTACTCATCTTAAAACCTCTCAAGGAGTTCATTTGTGCCTTGAATAGGCCAAACCTCTTCTGAAGGCTTACTTGGTGCACTCTTTGGCAAGTAAGAGCATCCAAGTGTTGCACGGTTGGTCGTCTCAACACTGACCCTGTGACATACTTCTTGTATTGACTAGCTCATAACACAAGAATGCACATCAATTAGTTTACTATTAGTGCATATAAAGAAAGTAAGAAAATTTGCAATAGATGAAATAGAAAATTTGCCATAGATGAAATAGCCTTTTATATTGTTTGACGCAACTGGTTATAACCATTTGAAGGAAAAGATAATTGGAATGTATGACATTTTAAATGACAAATGTGACAATTCATTCAAACACATCTCTATTGTTAGATCGTGATGTTTCATATCTATAATCTAGATCACACTCATATATAAAAGAATATACCCCCCTCCCCCACCACCTCGAGAAAAAGTTGTAATATGGGGCAAAAGAAGTGAGTGTTCATTCAAACATATCTCTACTATTAGATCGTGGTGTTTCATGGATATTGTTTAGATCATGCCCATACGTAAGATTAATCACTTCGATCTCGAATAGTGGTAACGTGACAAAGTGCGTGATATTTTTATTCAAACATATTTTCACTGTTATATCATGAAATTTCGTATCTATTGTCTAGATAATGTCTATGCACAAAAATGATACACTTCATCTTGTACCCACTTCAACCTGAATAGTTGTAACGAGACAAACAAACGTGTCTGTCTACCTCACACACTTACATCTATTATTATATCACGATGTTTTGTATCTATGATTTAGATTATACCCAAAGGATATAACACTTTGTCGTGTGTAACTACTTCAAACTCAATTGTTATACTGGGGCAAAGGGCACGACTGTTTGTTCAAACATATATCTCCATGTGTTAGATCATGATGTTTTAATCCTATGGTCTAACGACCTCCATACACGAAACGATACATCTCTTTGTTATGTAACTACTTCGACCCAAATAGTTGCAATAAGGCAATTGATGTGACTGTTCATCTAAACATATAACTAATGTAAGATCATTATGTTTCATAATGTATGGTACAGATAACATACTCATACTTAAAATAATACACCATTTCGTCGTGTAATTATTTCGACCCGAATAGTTGTAACGATACAAAGGACTTATGATACGGAAACCCTAAAACCCATCATACTTTACCAAAATGACTTAAAAAGTCCATTCTACCCCACTCAAAATACTAAAAGCCCAATTAAAACATATATGGGTCCAATAATAAAAATAAAAAAATAAGGTATGTTCGTAAATTAGAAGGAAAAAAAAGACATGAATTAACAAAGTTCAATCTGTTTCAGTTATTGGTTTCATCTTGTAGCATAAACTGAAACCAATTATAAAGCTTTTCATAGGACGCTTTTGCTTGAATCTCCTCAATTTAGTTCATCACTATTTATTTGTGAGAATTTAATAGTAATTGTAGTTGTTGGGGTTTGTGCCCTAAGGTCTCGTGTCCTGTAGTTTGTAAACAACTTTGTACGAACACTTGTGATGTATGATATATATGATATTTACTTTACCTCTTGATTTTGCACATTTAGATGTTTTTTTATTTACCACGAACAAATAAACTTAATATCCTTGGTTATGTAACTTAAGCATGTATGTAGTGACATACAAGTGGATCATGTCTTAAGTGACAACCAAAATAGTCTGTAGTATATGGATATAGGAGGGAAACCTTATCCTAGTAACACTACCGATGCGGCCCACTTTGTGGAATTGTTACAAATATTGTGACTTGTCATAGATGGTCTGATATTGATTATTTGTGCGGTGGACATGCGAGCGGGGACATCATATACAAAAAGTTTGTATAAGACCTTACCTCGAAGTGTTAGTGTATTGTCATATAACTTCGTTCATGACCGAGACTTCACTTCACTAGGATGACCATAGGTAACATGACTTCAATCCTAAAGCGCCGACTCAAACCTACCATTTTGGGGATTCGTCTGATTTGGGAGCTGAGAACTCAGCTTCACAAGATGGACTTCATTCTTCCCCCAACGTAGGGATAAGTAGATAAATTGCTCTTTTAAGGATTGATCCTGGGGCTTGAACGATGTAACGCCACACACCTTCTCATGGCCCGAGAGGTGTTCACACATAGTAGGACTATGTTGTATTGTTCATTAGAGGGATCAATGGTACTTAAGGAGGAAAATGTAATTACAGGGGCAAACGATAAATTGGCCTATTATAATTACGAGCATATGTGAAGGGTCATCATACTGATGATTGGTTATATCCAATGAACATAGAAATATATCTATGGCAAGAAGAGTTCAACTGTCGATTTTTAATGAAATGCCTGGTAGTTAACGGATGGTGAATATCGTGACTAAAGAGTTTAATCAGCTATTCACGTACTGTTGGAGCTTCGAGCCATAGGTCCATAAGGTCCCCTTAGTAGCTTGGATATAAGTTGAGAGTCAATTTTTGGGTCAGTTTGAAATGTTCAAATCGACAAGAGGGAGTTCGATTATATATGATATCATTGAACGAGTTAATTAAATATGATATAATTAACTTTATGTATGAGATACATTAATTTGAAAGAAATTGGATATAAATATGATTTATATCTAGTAGAGGAAAATATTATAATTAATATATGATATTAATTTATATGTTATGAATATGATGAGATCACATTCATTAGACGGTTATAAAGGAAATGGGATGACGTTTCTTCTATTATAATAACGGATGAGTGTATTGAAAGATCACTTTGAGATGCATAAATAGCTGACGGTGTGTTAAGCATGAGATGCACGGACATTGTGTTAAAGAGAGTGTCATCGCTTAGAAAATTAGTGTCTATATGATAGTGCCTGCACGATCGCTTACACATACGATATTGCTAAGCGATCGCTTATCAATTACACCTTCGCACGTTATTTACTAAACGATCCTTTACCTTTTCCTAAGCGATCATTTAGCTCCTGATATTTACTAAACGATCGTATAGACAATCGCTTAGTTTTTCCTACACGATCGTTTAGATGATCGCTTACCCTTTCCTACACGATCGTTTAGAAGATCGCTTACTTTTTCCTACACGATCGTACACTTCACCTAAATGATCAGGCATCTTGTCTATGCGATAGATGACCTCATCTATCACTTGCTTGATCGTTGTGTACGATCTCTCTTCCTCATTCCCTCTACCAAATCCGAACAAAGTCCACACTTTGGATTTTCACTCCAATAATACTGAGGGCTCTAAGTGGTGGTGTCATTTCCATTTCCTTCTATTCGAGTGGTGATTGTTCGAGGTAAACGGTTGGGTTTTAGACTCGCTGTGAAGAATAAATCTTCATCTGGTATGATCTCTTGATCTCTTTAGCATTATGATTGCATATTAATATGTTTGAATGTATATGTGGTAATTTTGTTGCAATGAATTGGAAAGGTCCGCTTCCGCTCGTAGGTACTCTTAAATAAGAGTTCCTTCAGTAGCTTATTGACTCTTGAGTGCGTGATTGGTCCCAGAGGTTACATGAGGACGTCCTAATTCACATCAACTTGAATGTTTGTTCATACATATACTTAGTGTTAAATCGTGACATTTTATATCTGTGGTATATATCGCACTTATATATGAAAATGATATATCGTTTCACCGTGCAATCACTTTAACTTAAATAGTTGCCACGAAGGACAAAATACAAATTTAAAGGTCAAAATATGAAGCAAAAAATCTCCCCTATAGCCCAATTTATATATGCCAATAAACAATTATTTGTTGCATGTTGCCATACTTTTTTTTTTGGGTTAAAAAATCACATTTAATCCTTTTAACTTTTACAGATGTATCACTTCGGTCCCTGAATTTGGATTGTAATGATTTCCATACACTTTCAGTTTTATAACGATTTAGTTCCTATATTTTACTATGTAACAATTTAGTTCTTTTATTCAGTCCGCATTATAGAAATTAGTGTTAAAGTTTAATGAGATTTTTTGTATAAATAAGCTGATAAACTAGTCAAAGACTTTATATTTTTATAAAATACAAGGTCTACATCATAAGGTTAAAAAAAATGAACACCTAATCTTGATAATTTTGGTATGTTGAGGACTAAATTATTACAAATTTGACAATACAAAAACTAAACCGTTACATACTAAAATTTATGGACTAAATTGTTACTTCTATGGATGTCTAAAGACTAAAAGTGTTCTTTTTATACTATTTATAATAATTTCATATATTTGTGAGTTATGATATGAACTTAATATTTTTGTCCGTGGTATATTTACCTTAAGTCTTCATTTTGATATACAAAAGTGAACATAATTCCATTGACATAAAACATATATCAACGATTAAAAGGTCTAAATTTCAAATATTCATAACAAATATTAATTTTGATGCTCATGAAAGTCAATTATATTGTAGTTATCAACCACTCCAATTGATGTTGAATGTTTGTATTAGATTACAAGTTCCTTTGTAATTTGCAAATATTAACATTTTTCTTTTATTTCAAGAAATATGTTCAACAACCAAATTCCTAGGAATGTAGACATAGATACAGACATCTAAAATATAAAATATTTAAATTTCTTGCAAGCAAATTATTATAAATATTTGTTCATTTCCTTAACTGAATAATTAAACATTGATGTATAATTAGCAATTAGAGGGCGTGTACGGAACCACCATAGAATAAAATAATACATACTAATTAATGGAGAGGAAAAAAAAGGGAAAAACTCTACACCCTTTACAAGAAAAGTGAACAACTATAATTAGAACGGATAAAATCATGATTAAGAAAAAATTGACAAAACCGTGATTAAGCATAATTTGACAAAATTTATATTTATATTCTTGAATTTATTTAGATATTAACGAGTTCTATTACAATTTAGGGGTTGTCAAATATTGTGAAATGAACAAAAATATTCATAAATATAACAAAATATCATTGACTATTAATGATAGTATTTACCCGTATCTATCATTGATAAACTACGATACTTTACTATATCTATAAATATATTCACCAAAATTTCATTTTAAACCATTTTCCTATGATTTATGACCGCATACTATCACATTTATAGTAATAACCTAATTCAAATATATATGACTAACAAATAAGAAAATGGAAAATACTAAATAATATCTCAAGAGGTTTATGGGTCAATATTGTGTTTATTTTCCCCTCTCCTTATATGCTTCGTAATTTTTAGGATTTTCATAAAATATAATAAATGTAATATAAATATATATATAAAAAAATATAAAGTAATTTAACAAAGCGCATGCTTGCCAGCTAATAAGCTTCATAAAACTACGCCCATACGGACAGCTAATTCCACTCTCGCGAATTTTAAGATTCTTTTTTCCTTTTTTCTTCTAACTCTCAAAATTGAGAATTCTTTCACATTTCATCTTTTATTTATTTATTTAGTATTCCAAATCCCAATTTTTCGAACTAATTTTCTTTTTTAGAAAATTATAATTTTCGTCTCCTTCCCTTCCATTCACTCTCTCTTGTCTGAAACTTTCACACCGGCAGCGAAGCCTCAAACAGTTTCCTTCTGATTCTGTTTGAAATGTAGAAGAAAATACTTTCCACCACCATTTCTCAAGAACTTCAACTCACTCCATCTTCTTCTTCTTACGTTTTCTCTCTTTCTGTGGAAAATTTTGTGGTCTTATGTCTTCCACCTTCAGTCCTTCACGGAGCCCAGGGAGTTCTCGGCTCCAACAGTTGGGACCCGTGTCTGGAGTCTCTCGTTTGAGATCTTCATCGCTCAAGAAGCCTCCTGAACCGCTAAGAAGAGCCGTCGCTGATTGCCTTTCTTCCTCTGCAGCTAATTCGCATCATGGAGGTCCTTCTGCTTCTGTCCTTGTTGCCGAAGCTTCCAGGACCCTCCGGGTGAGTAATTCCAAGGTTTTCGCTGTTCATTTCCTTTGGATCTTGCAATTTTGCTCGGATTACTACATAATCTGCCTTTGTATGATTTGGGTTTTGTTTTTTTATAAATTGAAACTTTCTGTTCGTTTGACTTGAGCTGCGTGGTTTGAGGGAATTTCGTTGGGTCTGAGTTTAATTCGTTTCCTGTTGAGAGCTGGGATTTCTAATCTGGGGTGGCTTCTTGCGAACATGAATGTTTGTTTCGTTTTTGGAATTGAATTGTACCGATATGAATCTGGTTTGGTGTTTCTTATAATGTCGAATGTTTCGGGATTGGACATTGGGAGTGTCGTCTGTGCTTTTTGTAGCTTATTGGTGGCATGAGAATAATTACAGCGTTCAAGTGGAAGTATAATTATGGCAATTTACTTCCTTTTAGGTGAATGTGTTCCCGTCGATCAATTATGTTTGAGGAAATAAGTCACAACTAAAATAGAACGTTCAAACACTTACGTCGTAGTGAACTATTTAAAAGTTGTGCTGATTTCTGCTGGGGTTTCATTTGCATCATGGATTAATTCTCATATTTAATTATTTTCCAGTTATAATGAATCGATATTATCTTCATCCGTCTACGTTTACTCTTTTATTTGTTTAATTTATGCATTTTTATATCTGCATAATATTGTGCTTTCTCTTTAATGATGATATAAAATATAGAACGGTAATGAATACTGTGATGGCTTAGTAGTACATAGCTTTCGAGTCTGGCTTAGAGGCAAAGTCAGTGGATTAGAACCAATTAAGCTACTGCTACTTAGTATTTCAGTAGTGCTGCCCAGTTAAGAACGCTTGGGAATTTCAGGCACGGTAAGTGTGGGGACTAGTGATTTAGTGACATGTTCAGAGCTCTCATATTTTTGTTCCAATTGGTCATCGTTGCAGCAAGGGTCACCTGCATCAGGCTAACCATGGCTAATCTGTGATTGAATGCAAATGATTTGCTTTACTTATTCTGTCTTTTACCTATTTCTCTAATATGCGTAAGTCAAGTAGGGCTGAAGGTGTACAACGTTCTTTCTATTAAGATTGCCGTTGCACCTCAGTTGAAATTAACTTAGAATTCATCCAGTCACGACCTAACCAACCTCTCTCCTTGTAGTTTGTCTTGGTAGTGGAACTGTATCAGGAAGGCACGTGGCATCCTCTTTTTACAATTCTGATCCCCTACTATTTTATCTAAGCCATAGCCACTTGAAACTCCTGCTTTTGGAGCCTCAATCACTCGAAAGGCAGCAGAGAAAGTAGGATATTCCTGCTCCTACTTTATAGTTATTATAAAGTAGGAACTTTAGCAATTTTATTATAATATCAGGAACTATAAAATCAGCTAGCCTCAATAGTTATTATAATAGGTCTGTAATAGCATGAACTTTAGCAATTTTATTAAACTTTGCTCTAAATTTAAAACTCAATGAAGATGATTTCTTTGGAGATTTATGGTTTTAGCACTTTTGAGAAGGCAGAGATTTGAAGGTTTTTTGTTGGGTACATAACGTAGAAGGACAAATATTTTAGCCGAAGATGGAACCTCTAAGAAACCTATATGAAGAGTGGCTTGCTGTTGACCAATCCTTCCTGGGATCGCTGTATTGTTTGCCTCCATGCATCCCAATGTTGGCAGTGTGTTATTAGAAGTGTTTCAGCCAGAGACTGACCATCGAATATTCGGTTGGAAACATAAACACATCCAAAGTGAGGTAACTTAGATCCTCACTTCAAAATACCAGAAAAGGATCAGTGGAAGCGTGTCATTACTAGGCTACACAACAAAGAAAAAATTTGGGTGTCATGACTCTTGTTTGGAGGGCCAATCATAGTCAAGCATTTTGGTTGGCGTTGATGCCGAATATCTACTAATTAATGGTAAGTTATCAGCAAATTCAATTGGATGTGGCAATACTTCCATACCCATTTCTGACATTCAAAAGCACCCTAAAAGAGACTTTCAAATGCTCAGTTTTGCGCTAGCTCGACATAGGGACGTGAGTGTTATGATCGAGGAGTTCTTTCTCTATCCACCCTTTCGTGAGAAGAGGTGTCTTCTGTGGTTTAAAGGGGTGTCCACAATTTTATGGGTTCTTTGGGGGAGCGGAACTATAGAGCGTATAGAGGGGTGGAAAGGGATCTTAGCATTGTTTGGTCTCTTTTCAGATTCTAGGTTCCCTTTAGGCTTCAATTTTGAAGACCTTTTGTAACTATTCTATAGGATCCATTTTTTTTGTATGGTTGGAGCCCCTTTCTTTAATGGGCTTGGTTTTCTGTATTTTGCCATGAAAGTTGTTATTTTCTTTAAGAAAACAGAGTATAAAATTTGAATACTATAGAAGAAGCCAATGAAATTGTCTCGCCATCAACAACCAATAGAAAGGTAGAAGAGGATCATTAATTGAGGTAGGAACCTAAACTTTAACAAAGACAATTTTGGGGTCACACGCTTACCATGTTAGTGACGAATATGGTCATTTGACTTCCTCACGTTACATAGGAACATAATGAAATCAAGCCAACAACCCGTATAGGTGCACTAAACTTAATTTTGGTGTTCTATTGGTATAATAAGTCTACAAATCATAATGTCCTTGACTTGATGAAGTTGAACAAACAGGTAGAGTATGGAGTTAAAAATTTCTTTAGCCATTTTGGTGATGGCTCTCATTCGAAAATTGATATAAATGGTTATTTTGTGGTTTCATCCCAACTCATGGAACACACTTGTTTATCCTAAAAATATTCTCAACGTAATTGCCTCTGTTACCATTGAATCACTATTACAAGAGAAGGCAAGAAGGTGTAACTGGAATAGGGGTTTGATGAGGGGCTCTATCAATTCAATTTCCCTTCGTCAATCAGTTATACAAAGTCTCCTATGTTTTGGAAAGGATAACAGTTTTTGAGTATGCTTGCATGTATTGCTTTACTAACACTCATCTTAGGGAAATGGGATTAAATTAAAAAAAAAAAATGCTCTCCCCTCTCTCCTCCTTTTCTCTCTTCCCCCTCCCCCTGCCCCTCTTCCGGCACTTCCACCTTCCCCGATCTCCTTTCTTGCCCTGTTTCTTGCTCTGTTTTCCAGCCCTGTATTTTAACCCTTGCTGCTTCGAGTAAAAGGCAGTTTTTTGTGCAAAAACCTTTCGACTCCTTGATAGGAGTGCTTTTCGGTCATGGAGATTAAAAGCTGTAACATTTTGGGTCATTTCTTTTGTATGTGGCAAGAGGGTCTAGGATTCATAGTAGAAGATTTGAAAAAAGGACAGTCCTTGTTCCTCTATTTAGCAGCAGCCATTTGGTTGAAAGAAGGCTTCAAAAGACTTTTGTTTGTCTCAACGGTTGAGTTCTTTTTGTTAAAAGAAAGAGTAGATGAGAGTTTCATACGTCTAGCCAAATTCAGAGTCAAAGACAATTGGTTTGTAGAATGTGCAGTGTGGCCTACCACAGGGGGGAGAAAGAATATTCATGTTCCTTATGGGGTTGGATCTTCAGGTTGGCAAGAGTTCAAGGAAATGATTGATGCTAGTATCCATATCTTCAAAGATATTTCAGTTCAGCAAGCCCTTCAAGTGAAGAGTTTCTCAGAAGTGGTGAAAGGTACGTTCTCTTAACCATATCTAAAGCCTTCAAAGTTTAGGAATGTTGCAACTCAAAAATCCTGTAGTAAAGGTTAATTAAATCAAGAAAAGGGTTCTTATTGGATTAAAAAAGATCATGAAGTTCTCAAGGAAGATTTTAGTAGTTTATGGCTCATCTCAAGGCTTTTAGTCTTCAATGATTGGAAGGATATTTCGAAGGTATTGAGTGAGGCCTTTAAAACCGGTGTCACCATCAATCCTCTGTTTGCAGATAAAGCTCTAATCAAAGTCAGCAATGGTGATTTGGCCACATTGATCTCAAGTCCGGGTATATGGCAGTCTTTTGGTCCTTTTCACTTGCTGTTTGAAAAGTGGAATCCCAAAATACATGGAAGAGCCTCTGTGATGAAAGGTTTTGGTGGTTGGATTTCAATCAAGAATCTTCCACTGGATTATTGGGGAAGAAAGACCTTTGAAGCCATAGGTGCTTATTTTGGGGGTTTGGAATCAATTGCCTCAGAAACTCTTAACCTAACTAATTGTTTGGAAGCCAAAATTCAAGTTAGAAGAAACCTATGTGGATTTATGCCAGCCACAATCGAAATAAAGGATGCAATTCGTGGGATTTTTTTTCTAAATTTTGGAGATGTGGAATGTTTAGAAGCTCCTTCTAAGGCAGTGAGGAATTTATTATTTAAGGACTTCTCTAATCCTATTGACCTTGTTAGGTTAAATGATGTAATTAAAGATGAAGGAGTTAATTTCAAATTGGATATTTCAGAGTGGAACTTCCTTGTCTCTTCACATTCCAAACCCACCTTTTCAAGGAACTCGAATCCGGTTTAAGAACCCCTGCAAAGAGATGAAATTTATTCAGAGGAAGTCAAAAAGTCCCATTCCCCCCTTGCAAGGTGTTTAATTACAAAGAATCCAACTTCCCTTACCTCCTTTACTGCCGAGGAAGATGCCCATTGTTAGTGACAAGTTTAATGTGCAAAAAGTCGAAGAGTCACTGCACTTTAATGAAAAAGTTGAAAAGATGCCTAGAGCCTTTAAGAAGAGAGAGAAGGGAGAATTTAATGGGGTATCCAGCCCTTTGGCCAAAGAATTTGAATAGTCACCTATTCAAAAAAATGAAAAGTCACAAGGAATTAAAGATAATTGTTTTTCGAAGCAATCAGCAACATTTTTATCAAACAGCAAAAGTGACCCTTCATCTTCCAAGGTTGCTGCTTTGTTCCCCTGTTCCAGTCCGGGTAAGTCTCCCTCCCCTGTTTTCACTACAAAACAGGCGCCTCTGCTTCAGCCGGCCCCCGAGACAGCCCCAAAAGTCCCTGCCTCCTCCTCGGCACTCCTCCTCCCTCCCTGCAGTAAGCAAGCGCCAAAGGCAAGCAAAACAGGGGCTAAACGTCAGCAAAAATTCAAGCATCCCCCCTGCCTTTTTAAATCATTCTCTAATCATTTTATCAGAAGAAAGTTAGCCAAGGACTCATCCAAGAAACCAAGCTTTAAAGCCAAGTCAGTGGCAATTCACAACTCGGATTTATTAGAAGCCCAATGCACCCAAATTCAAGGACAGCCTCAATGTTCCAGGTTAGGCTCTCCTTCTCCTCTCCCTACTCTCTTTGAACACTCTGTTTTTTCATTACCTAATACAGAGGTTACATTCTTGAGAGGTTTCACAACCCATCTGGGGGAGTTCCGAACAGAAAAAGGGGAGGTCCTCTTTGATTCTCCTTTCAGTGTGAGTAGTGAAGAAGAAGTTTGGGCAAATTCAGTTGGTTTTTCAGAAGAAAAAAGTAAAGAGGACCCTATTATTCAAGATTTGAACCCTTTGTTTCAGACAGAGAATGACACTATTTTAGAGGCTGTTAGTTCAATTTTTCCAGCTATTCCTTGTGATCTTCCAACTCATTTAACCTCAATTGTCAAGGACTGCCATCTCATCCTCGATTAATGTTTAGAAATTGAGGTTACAATCCTTGAGTTAAGTCCGAATCATGAGAATTGTGTCGTGGAATACTAGAGGCCTAAAAGATGTTAACAAAAGGTTAGCTCTCAAGTGTTTTCTAAAGTAAATTAACCCTATAGTAGTTCTAATTCAAGAGTAAAAAAAAGACAGCTTTGAAGTGAGTTTCATCAAAAGCTTGTGGAGTTCTAAAGATATTGGCTGGGAATTTGTGGAATCTTATGGGTATTCAGGTGGTTTATTGACTCTATGGGATAAGAGTTTGATCTCGGTGATTGAAACTTTGAAGGGAGGGTATTCATTATCAGTAAAATGCATCACTGCTTGCAATAAGACTTGCTGGATCACTAATGTCTATGGACCAAATGATTACAAAGAGAGAAAATTCATGTGGCCAGAGCTGTTATCTCTTTCATTTTATTGTGTAGAAGCTTGGTACATTGGGGGAGATTTTAATATCACAAGATGGGCACATGAAAGATATCCATTGGGCAGAAGCACTAAAGGAATGAGGAAGTTTAACAGCTTTATGGACCAAGCCAATCTTTTGGAGATTCGGTTGGGAAATGGCAGCTCCACTTGGTCTAGGGAAGGAGTTTCAGCTTCAAGATCTTTCTTAGATTGATTTTTCATCACCAAAACGTGGGATGAATTGTTTGAAAACTCTAGAGCCAATAGACAAGTAAGATCCTTCTCGGATCACATTCAGCTGGGGTCCTTCCCCTTTTAGATTTTGTAACAGCTGGTTGTTTAATAAGGAGTGCGTCAAGATCATCGAATCAGCTTGGGCTAGTAGTAGCATTCAAGGGTGGGCTGGATTTGCCCTTAATCAGAAATTGAGAGGTGTAAAGACAACAGTAAAGGAGTGGTACTCTAAATTTCAGGAAGATCAAAGAAGCAAAGAAGAGGGGCTGTTAAAAGAAATTGAAAAATGGGATGCCCTTGCTGATTCCTCTTCCCTTGATAGCAGTGAATTGATACTTAGATCCACTTTAAAGTCAGATTTAATGTTTCTTTACAGATTGGAGGAAATTAATTTAATTCAGAAAAGTAAGTTGAATTGGTTGAAATTGGGAGATGAGAACACAAGCTTTTTCCATAAGTATTTAGCAGCAAAGAAGAGAAGAAATTTCATTGCTGAATTAATAGATGATCAAGAGGTGCTAACAACTTCTTTTCAAGAGATTGAACATCTAATCCTGAATTTTTACAGCAACATATTCCTGAAGTCTCCAGGTTTAAGGCATCTTCCATTAAACCTTGATTGGTCTTGTATCAACGCTACTCAGAATTTAAGCCTACAAGCTAAGTTCTCTCCTGAAGAAATCAGGGCTGTTGTAAGGAAACTAGGAAAATGTAAAGCACCAGGACCCGATGGCTTCACAGTGGAGTTTCTGCTGAAATTTTGGCACTTGATCAAGGATAATCTGCATTCCACCTTTGAAGATTTTTATAAGAATGGTAAGCTAAATGCATGTGTAAAGGAAAACTTCATTTGTCTTATTCAAAAGAAGAAGTTAGCAGTCAACGTAAGTGATTTCAGGCCAATTTGCTTAACTACAGTGATATATAAGGTTGTTGCAAAGGTGTTGGCTGAAAGATTAAAATTGGTAATGCCTAGCATTATAGCCTCTTCCCAAAGTGCCTTTATTGAAGGAAGGAAAATTTTAGACCCCATCCTCATTGCTAATGAAGCTGTAGAAGAGTATAGAGTGAAAAAGAAGAAAGGATGGATCCTCAAACTTGATTTGGAGAAGGCCTTTGACCGTGTGGATTGGGATTTCCTAGAAAAGGTGTTGAAAAGTAAAAACTTTGATCAGAAATGGATTGATTGGATTCTGGGCTGTGTTAAAAATCCAGTGTTTTCTGTATTCTTCAATGGAAAACCAAGGGGAAGAGTGGCTGCCACTAGAGGCATTAGGCAAGGTGATCCCCTCTCACCTTTCCTTTTCCTTCTAGTAAGTGAAGTTTTAAGTGCTCTGGTGACTAAGATCATTCAAGCCGGTCTGTATGAAGGTTTTGTGGTTGGCAAAGATAAAATACAGATCTCCATCCTTCAATTTACGGATGATACGCTATTGTTTTGTAAGTATGACAGCAACATGCTTGCAAGACTAAAGCAAACGGTGGAGTTTTTCGAATGGTGCTCAGGGCAGAAGGTAAACTGGGAGAAATTAGCCGTTTACGGTGTAAATGTGGATGATAAAGAGCTGTTTTCAATGGCTCCTGCATTAAATTGTAAGGCTGATCAGCTTCCAATCCTCTATCTTGGGCTGCCTCTTGAAGGGTACTCGAAGAAGCTGTCTTTTTGGCAACCAGTTTTGGATAACTTCCAAGCCAAATTGGATAAGTGGAAGTGCTTCAATCTTTCTAGAGGAGGTAGAGTCACATTATGTAAGTCAGTGCTATCCAACCTCCCAACACACTTCATGTCTATATTTATATTGCCGGAAGGAGTTGCTTCGAAATTGGAGAGAATCACAAGAAATTTCTTTTGGGAAGGGCACAATGGCAGCAAGCTCAATCATTTGGTGAAGTGGGCTATGGTTCAAAAACCATTGACAGATGGAGGCCTTGGCCTTGGTGGGTTCAAACTTATGAACCAAGCCCTTCTTGCTAAATGGGGCTGGAGGTTCTTCAAAGAAGAAGGCTCATTTTGGGGGCAAGTTATCAGAAGCATCCATGGCACGGACCCTTTTAATTGGCATACGACAGGTAAAGGGGGTAGAAGTCTAAGAAGCCCTTGGATTAGTATTTCTAAATCTTGGCTAAAAGTTGAATCGTTGGCCACTCTGAAGCTTGGAAATGGTAGAAGAATTGCTTTTTGGCTGGACCCTTGGGTGGGAGCAACTCCTTCCCGTTCCTTATTCCTAAATCTCTTCCAAATATCTTTGTTACCAAACGGTTCGGTTGTTGACCATTGGGACACCAATTTGGCAGCTTGGTCAATCACCTTCTGCCGATTGCTTAAAGATGAGGAAATCGCCTCCTTTCAAGATTTGCTTGGGTTCATTGCAGCACGGAAAGTTTCAGAAGTTGTTGATAGCAAGGTTTGGTCTATCTCAGCCTCAGGTCTCTTTACGGTCAGCTCACTTAGAAATACCTCTCCCACTCCTCCCCAATGGATAAATCGCTATTCTCGGCCCTATGGAAGACTTGCAGTCCAAGAAGAATTAATATTCTTGTCTGGATAATGCTTAGTGGGCAGTTGAACGTAGCCTCGGTTTTGCAAAGTAAGATGGCAGCCAACAATATCTCTCCCTCAATTTGCCCTTTATGTCTAAATTGGTCAGAAGACTCCCTCCACCTTTTCTTTCATTGTTCCTATTCAGCTCGGTGTTGGAATAAGTTGCTATCCTTCAACATCTCATGGGTTATGTGTAATGACTTTAAAGGAAACTTGCAGCAGCTGTTAGTTGGTATAAACCTTCGCAAACCCAACAATTTTCTATGGTTAAATGCAGTAAAGGCATTGCTGACTGATCTTTGGTTTGAAAGCAACCAGAGGGTGTTCCATGATATGGTGCTTGGATGTCGAGATCGGTTCGAATCAGCCTGTCGGCTAGCTTTTTCTTGGTGCATCCTCTCCAAGCACTTTAATGCCTACAGTTTATTAGAGTTTAATCTTAATTGGAGGGTGTTTGCCTCCCTCCCAAGTGACGGGATTTAGCTTCTTCAGCATCCAGTGGTTCTCTTAGTTTTTTCATTGTATTTTTCAGAATGTTCATTTAATTATTAGCCCCGTTGTTTGTCCTTTTGGGTTTGTAAAGTTGCTATGCTTCCGTTAAGCTAGTCTTAGATAATTATTGGATATGATGAGGGCGCTAAGGGGGTGTCAACCTAGTTGAGATACCCGAGTGTGCTAGCTGATCCGTTTTGGCTTTCTGATGTTACTCAGCTCATTGTATAATCCTCTTGTACTTTGGGTTTTTGCTCGACATTCTCTTTAATTAATGAATTGTTTCCGTTTCAAAAACACTCATCTTATGGGACAAAGTTATTGCGAGTTGATATGGTCTGCACCCATTGGAGTGGGTTGCCTCTAGAAAGGGACAACCTTTGCTTCCCATATTTTTCCTTATCTGTTACATGCTTTGTCAAGGAGAGGTGTTTATTTTTGGAAAGATTGGTGGGTGGTTGATAGGCCTTTTTGTCAGTTGTTCCTACATTTATATCATCTTTCAAATAAGAAGTTTCATTTTGTGGCTTCTATTTACCGAGTTCTGATCCTTTTGCCTCTGTCATTAGGTTTCACCCGTATTTTTTTGTTTTGTTGTTGTTGTTGTCGTTGTTTTTGTTTTGTTTTGTTTTGTTTTTTTTTTAAGAAGAGGCATTAGATATTGTGGGTCTTCTTTCTATTCCTTAGGATCAATAGGTTTTTCCAAGGGAGAAGGGATTCTAGGTTTTGGGCTCCCAATCATTCTTGGGGGTGCTCTTGCAGTTTTTCTCTTTTGTTTGTTGTATCCTCTCCCCAATTTGCCTTTGTCGTCTCCTCCATCTGGAAGGTTTTTTTTGAAAAGGAAACAATTCATTATATTAAGAAAAAAGTGAGCTACGGCCCAAAGTACAAGAGGGTTATACAATGAGCGATACAACGACCAAAGACCAAAAGGATCAGGAAGCGCACCCGGGCATCTCAACTAGGTTGACACCCCCTTAGCGCCTTCATCACATCCAAGAAAATAAAATTAAAATTAAACTAGTGATATGAGAATAGAACAAACAACATTACAAGCCCAAACAATGGCCGAACAATGGGGGGAAAAGCAAAACAAGACAGTCTGAAAAAACCAAGGAAAATAGCAGACTACTGACGAGGCTAAGAACCACTGTTGGGAAGGGAGATTAAAGCTCTCCAGTTGAGATTGAAATCTGATAAACTGTAGCTATTAAAAGGCTTGGAGAGGATACAGGAAGAGGCATGTTGACGGGCAGATTCGAGGCGGTCTTGGCAACCAAGAGATTTATCATGAAACACCCTTTGATTTCTTTCAAACCAAAGTTTTGCCAAAAGAGCTTTGACCGCGTTAAACCAATGAAATATTGAAGATGGCCAGCAACTTTTCCCAGCACCAAGTTGAATAGGAACACGCAAAGGATAGGTGGAGAGAATCTTCAAAAGAATGTAGGCACAAAGGGCAGATTGAAGTGGAAATATAGCTGGATGGCAACTTCCTTTGTAAAACCGAGGCTACATTCAACTGTCCATAAAGCATTATCTAGACGAGAATACTAATCCTTCGAGGGCTACTTGTCTTCCACAAGGCCGAGAAAAGAGATTTGTCCAAAGGGGAGGAGGGGAAAAGGTGTAATTTAAGGGAGTTGACTGTGAAAAGACCCAAGGCTGAAATGGACTACTCCCTTTTATCAAATTCAACTGAAACTCTTCTTGCTGCAAGAACCCCAAGCAGCCCTTGAAAAGAAAGCATCTCCTCATCTTTAAGCAAACGGCGGAAGGAAATTGACCAAGCGGCCAGTCAGCTGTCCCAATGGTCAGCTACTGAACCATTTGGAAACAAGGTGATTCTGAAAAGACTTGGAAATAAGGTATTTTAAGGAGTCACTCTTTTCCAAGGGTCTAACCAAAACGCAATCCGGCTGCCATTTCCAAGCTTGAAAGTGGCCAAAGACTCAACTTTTAGCCAAGACTTTGAATACTGACCCACGGGCTTCTCAAACTTCTACCCCCTTTACCTGCCGTGTGCCAATTAAAAGAATCCTTCCCATGTATACTTCTGATTACTTGGCCCCAAAAAGAACCTTCCTCATTAAAATATCTCCGGCCCCATTTAGCAAGGAGTGCTAAATTCATACTTTTGAACCCACCAAGGCCGAGGCCTCCATCTGCTCAAGGCTTTTGCACCGAAGCCCACTTCACCAGGTGATTTAGCTTGCTGCCATTATGTCTTTCCTAAAAGAAGTTCCTTGTAATCCTCTCCAACTTTGATGCAATTCCTTCATGCATAGGGAAAATGGACATATAATGAGTTGGGAGATTTGACAAGGCTGACTTGCATAAAGTGGCTTTACCTTCTCTTGATAGGTCGAAACGTTTCCATTTGTCCAATTTAGCTTGAAAATTGTCCAATACCGATTGTCAAAAGGATAGTTTTTTTGGATACCCACCTAAAGGCAGCCCTAGGTAGGAGAAGGGAAGGTGGTTAGCCTTACAATTCAAAGATGCAGTTGTGGAAATCAGCTCTTTTTTATCCACATTGATACCATAAAGGGCTGATTTTTCCCAATTCACTTTCTGCCCCGAACACCATTCAACAAACTCCACAGTTTGCTTGAGTTTTGCAAGCATGATGCTGTCATATTTACAAAATAATAGAGTATCGTCCGCAAATTGGAGGATGGAAATCTGAATTTTATCTTTGCCAACCACAAATCCTTCAATAAGACCGGCTTGAATGAGCTTATTCACCAATGCACTTAACACTTCACTAACAAGAAGGAAAAGGAATGGTGAGAGGGGATCACCTTGCCTTATACCTCTTGTGGCAGCCACCCTTCCCTTTGGTTGACCATTGACGAAGATTGAAAACATGGGATTTTTAACGCATCCCATAATCCACTCTATCCATTTCTGACTGAAATTTTTGTTTCTCAACACCTTTTCTAGGAACTCCCAATCAACGCGGTCGAAAGCTTTTTCCAAGTCAAGCTTGAGAATCCACCCCTTCTTCTTTTTTACTCTATATTCCTCCACTGCTTCATTAGCAATAAGAATGGGATCCAAAATTTGCCTTTCTTCAATGAAGGCACTTTGGGAAGGAGCTATGATACTAGACATTACTGATTTTAGTCTTTCAGCTGGCAACTTTGCAATGACCTTATATATCACGGTAATTAAACTAATTGGCCTGAAATCATTAACCGCAATTGCTATTTTCTTCTTTTGAATTAGACAAATGAAGTTTTATTTTATACAAGCGTTAAGCTTACCATTCTTGTAGAATTTCCCAAAGGTGGAGTGCAACTTTCCTTTATCAGGTTCCAAAATTTCAACAAAAACTCCATAGTGAAGCCGTCGGGGCCAGGTGCTTTGCATTTTCCAAGTTTTCTTATAGCTGACTTTATTTCTTCAATTGAGAACTTGGCTTGCAAGGTCGAATTTTGATTTGAGTTGATGCATGGCCAGTCTAGGTTCAAAGGAATGTGTCTCATCCCCGGGGATTTAAGGAAAATGCTACTATAGAAATTCAGGATTAAGCTTTCAATCTCTCTATAAGATTTCGTTGGCACCCCTTGATCATCTATTAGTTCAAAAATAAAGTTTCTTCTCTTTTTTGCTGCTAGGAATTTATGGAAGAAGCTTGTGTTTTCATCTCCCAACTTGAGCCAGTTCAACTTACTTTTCTGAATTAGGTTAACTTCCTCCAGCCTATATAGAGACATTAAATCTGATTTCAGAGTGGATCTAGTTGCCATTTCACTGCTAGAAAGGGTAGAACAATCGGCAAGAGCATCCCACTTTTCAATTTCTTCTAACAACCCCTCTTCTTTCCTTCTTTGAGCTTCTTGGAATTTCGAATGCCACTCCTTGACTGCTGTTTTTACCTTTTTCAGTTTTTGATTAAGGGCAAAACCAGCCCAACCCTGAGCTTCACTACTTAACCAAACTGTCTCAATGGGTTTGACACATTCCTTATTGAGCAGCCAGCTGTTACAAAATCTAAAAGGGGATGGACCCCAGCTGAAAGAACCGGCTTCTAGTAAAATTGGATAGTGATCAGAGAAGGTTCAGGCTTGTTTATTAGCTCTAGAGTTTTCAAACAACTCATCCCATGCTTTAGAGATGAAAAAATGGTCTAATAGAGATCTTGAAGCTGAAACCCCTTCTCTAGACCAAGTAAAGTTGCCATTTCCCAACCAGACCTCCAAAAGTTTGGCTTGGTCTATGAAGTTATTAAATTTCCTCATTCCTTTAGTGCTTCTGCCCAAAGGAAATCTCTCGTGAGCCCATTTTGTAATATTAAAGTCTCCCCCGATACATCAAGCTTCATCACAATAAACTGAGAGAGATAGGAGTTCTGGCCAAACATATTTTTTTCTTTGTAGTTATTTGGCCCATAAACATTAGTGATCCAGTAAGTCTTTTTACAAGCAGTGATGCATTTTACTGATAAAGAATACCCTCCTTTCAAAGTTTCAACCACAGAAATCAAACTCTTATCCCATAACGACAGTAAACCACCTAAAGTGCCATATGATTCCACAAATTCCCATCCTATTTCTTTGGAGCTCCAAAGGGATTTGATGAAGCTTGCTTCAAAACTCTCTTTCTTTGATTCTTGAATTAAAACTACTGCTGGATTATGTTTCTTTAGAAATCGCTTGAGAGCCAACCTTTTATTAGCATCTTTTAGGCCTCTCATGTTCCATGTCACAATTTTCATAATTATGGGCCTAAATTTTTTGTTGTAGCCTCAGCAGCCAACTGTCAATCCAGAATAAGTCTGCAATCAGTGACTATGGACTTCAGATGAGCTGGAAGATCGCACGGAATGGCCGACAACTAAAGCTTCTGAAGACTTTTCATCCTCTGTCTGGAACAGGGGATTTAAGTCAGATAAAAAGGAGGCTTCTTTCCTTGAATCCTCTGTAATTTCCTCTGAAATATTCCAATCAACTTCTTCATTGCTCACACTGAAGGGAGAATCAATGAGGGCATCCCCCTTTTTCTTTTGAATATGCACCTGGGAAGAGCTTGGTGAGCCTCTCAGAAAAGTTAACTCTGAATTAGGTAAGGAAAAAACAGTGTTCAAAGAGAGGAGGGTGAGAAGGAAGGGGGGCTGACCTAATACTTTGGGACAGTCCTTGGACTGAAGTGCATCTAGCTTCTAGCAAATCCAGATTTTGATCAGCCACTGTCTTTACTCTGAGGCCGAACTTCTTGGAAGAATCCTTCACTTGCTTTCTTCTGATGAAATGCTTTGGGAAGGACTTAAAGAGGCAAGGGGGATGTCTTGCTTTGGAGTGTCGTTTAGCCACAGATTTGCTAGGTCTTGGCGCTGACTTACTGCAGGGAGGAAGATGAGGCACGAGAGAGGGGGTGGGATTGCTTAAGGTGGGCGCTGAACCTGGCAGTGGCAGAGGAGCCAATTTTTTTATGGAGACAGGGGAAGAGGGCTTAATCAGGTTAGAGCAGGGGAGGAGTGGAGCAGACTTAGGTGACGATTGGGCTTCCTTGGTGTTCGGGGTAAGTAAAAATGACTGCCGAATTAAAATTTCTTGCGCCGCATAGTCCTAAATATTTTTCTTTTTTTTGTACGAACGACTGTTCAACTTCTAAAGGTATAATGCCAGCTGAACTACCTCCTTCCCCCATCTCTCTCTTCTTAATTACACGGGGCGCCTTTTCATATTTTTCATAAAAGATCTATGACTTTTCACCTTCTTTCACTGGGGACTCTTTACCTTTTGATGCCTGTTCGACTTCTTCAGCTAAAAAAGAAGAATGAGTGGCTAATTTATCTGTGTAACTTTCCAGAGAAGGTGACTTTTCACATTCCTTAGCAAAGCTCGCATCTCTTTTCAGGGTTTGTGGCTTCAAGATAGACTTTTTTGAGGACGGATTCGGGTTTCTTGAGAAACTCGACTTGGATTGAGAGGAGACAAGGAAGGACCATTCTGAAATAGCAATATGGAAATTGACACCTTCATCCTTAATAACTTGATTCAACCGAACTAAGTCAACTGAATTAGAAAAGTCCTTAAACAATAAATTACCAAAAGACTTGGAGGGAGCTTCTAAACATTCAATGTCACCAAAATTTAAGTAGAAATTGCCACGATTTTCATCCTTAGTTGCCGGCATGAAGCCACTGCGGTTTCTTCTAACTTGAATTTTGGCTTCTAAACAATTAGTGAGGTTGAGAGTTTCTGAAGCTATCGATTCCAGCCCCCCAAAATAAGCACCTATGGCTTCAAACGTGTTTCTGCACCAATAGTCCAGTGAAAGATTCTTGATTGATAACCAGCCCCCAAATCCTTTCATTACTAAGGGTCTGCCATGCCTTAATGGATTCCATTTTTCGAACATCAAATGATAAGAACCAAATAACTACTACTTGCCCAGGTATAAAACCAGATCGTTCAGATCACCATTACTAACCTTAATTAAAGCTTTATCTGCAAACAGGGGATTTATAATGACAATGGAGTTAAAGGCCTCACTTAGCTCTTTTGCAATTTCCTTCCAATCGTTAAAAACCAGAAGTCTTGAGATGATCCATAAGCTACTAAAGTCTTCTTTGAACACTTCATGATCCTTTTGAATCCAAAAGGAGTTCTTGCTCTGTTTTGCCAACGCCGGAACATGGGACTTTTGATGCGAATCGACATTAATCTTTGGGGGCTTAGAAACCAAATGAAGGAGCTCCTTTCTCTCTTTTAACACTTCTGAATAACTTCTTTCTTGATGACCCAAGAGGGGAGGCGCTGGCCGAGTGTTACTGACTTGAACTAACTCAGAGGGGAGTTTAAAGGAGGAAGAACTTACTTGTTGAACAGGGGGCTCTTTGAAGATGTGTATGCTGGCTTCAATCATGCCCTTGAAGTCTTGCCATCCAGATTTGTCATCACCATGCGGAATGTGGATGTTCTTTCTTCCCCCTGAAGCTGGCCAAACTGCACACTCTACAAACCATTTATCTTTAGCTTGAAATTTGGCTAAACGAATGAAACTCTGGTCTAATCTTTCCTTTAGTAAAAAAAATTCAAATGTTGGGCCAATTAAAAGTCTTCGAAAGCTTTCTTGAAGCCAGAGGGCTGAGGCCATTGAAAGGAACATGGTTTGACCTCTTTTCAAATCTTCCACGAGGAACCCGAGTCCCTCTTGCCACATACAGAAAAAGTGATCAAGGATGCTACAACTTTTGATCTCCATGGCAGAGAAGCGCACAAACACAGAGCAAAGAAAGCCGAAGGAAGGAAAACCGCCAGAAAGTGAAAGAGAGGAGGAAAGCGGGAGGGAAAGGGGCACGGTTAAGGTGAGGAGACATGGTGAGTTCCGGCGGGATGGGAAGAGGGGGGGTGGGAGGCTGAGTTGGGACGGGAGGGGAGAGGGAGGAGGGAGGGGAGAGAGACATTTTTTTGTGAGGGTTTGTTATTCCCTCCATCGGGAAGGTCGAATCCCTAGGAAGGTAAATTTTCTTGTGTGGTAGATTTTACGTGAGAGTCAACATTGTGGACTATGCTTAGAGACATTCTTTCCTTGTGTTGTGCTCGTTGTGGTGTATTCTTTGTGGGAGTCAAGCTAAGGACTTGCATTACTTGTTGTGGGGTTGTCAGTTTGTTCAGTCTCTTTGGTGTCATTGGTCGGAGGCTTTTGACTTATGTTTGGCATGGAATCGCGATGGTTATGCTATTATTTAGGAGGTGCTCTTGGGCTAACTTCTTTGGTATTTTGTGGGGAGTTTGGCTTGAGAGAAACAATAGAATTTTTAGAGAGGTGGAGTGGTTGTGTGATGAGGTTTGGAAGGTGGTGAGGCTCATTTTGGTTGGCAATGAACCTATTATAATTTGTACAGTGAGGTTTGGAAGGTGATGAGGTTTGTAACTATGATCTTAGATTGATTTTGTTGGATCGGAATCCCTTTTGTAGCTGGTCTGGGTTCTTGTACATTCTTTCCTTTCTCTCAATGAAAGAATGTATAGTTCATTTTTTGTTTGGGATTTGTTTTTGGTCTTGGGTAGGATTTTTTTTTTTTGTTGGTTAAATTCTTTGTTCTGTTGCGTTCTTAAAGGTGTTGTCATTCCTTGTGGCTCTTGTTTTGACCTTTTTGGTAGGTTAGCTATTTGGTTTTTTAGTTTTTTTTTTCCCTTTCCTCCCATTGGAAGGTTGTTTCCTTGAACTTTCGGTATCTTCTCATCTTTCAATGAAAAGTTATCCGTGGATAAAAAATTGCGTATTTATTAATTATTACCAAGCCATCATCTGATTAGAATTTAATTCTAACATCAAAAGCTTTATCAAAATGATAGGACTATTTGGCAGCACCTGCAACAACAGACCTAGCATATTGTGTGATCTTGGAACACACAATTGCAGAGAGGGAACGAAGGTAACAAAACTTTTTAATGATGCTGGTCGAAATAAACTCATGAACTATCTTTTTCACTTAAGATGGTGAATCCTAATATTTGCTTTCATTTTTCACATTCTGCCAAGGAAGATGATTCTGTACTATATATCATGTTTTTCTTATCCTCGTAAATTATCGGCACATGCATACAAAAATCAAGATTTTAAAATTTTTTTTAAACTATGTTTTAACAATTACAATTTACTTTGGTTGATACAGTAGCCAACTTTCAATTATTTCTTTGCAATGTCATTGGGTTCAGAGGATAATGAATATTAAATTACCCTTTTTTTTTAAAAAAAAACATTTTTGTATGAGCACATGTTAGAACCCCAACCCAGGTGAATCCAAAAGCCCATGTATCTCTCTCATTACAGCTAGGCGCTAGCTGATATCAATATCTTAAGCAATCGATTTAGTTTAACTGCATTCGCCTGAGGGATCTTAAGAAATCCAAAAATTTGACTAGTCTCTTTTTGATAAAAACAACCTTCCATTGAGAATAAAATGAAAGGACACACGAGCCACAAAAAAAAACCAGCCCACGAAAAAGGGAGCACCTCTTCAAAAAGGGCCTCTAGTCCTGTACAATAATGCCTGTCTTAATTATAAAAAATCTGCGTAACCGGAACTCATCTGACTAGTCTCACCAAACAATTATATGACCCTATAACCCCTGACATCAAAAACTCTGTGAGATATGTCATGCTGTGTAGGTTTCTATAAGGATTGAGACATGACCTGAAAAGTATTTAGGTTTGGAAGTTCTCTTTGATCATTCACCAATCCAGACCATTATTCTATGTGCTTGATTACCCGCTAGTAATTTTTGGATGGAAAAATTTATGTTTATTATGCATACACAATTGTGTTAATTTTTCTTGTCTCCAGCTTTTTCTTTGAGCATAGATGTTCTGCATTTCCAGTGCTATTGCTGCTTTACAACTCATTTGGCTTTTTCTGCATCCAGCCCAGCTGTAGTTGCGAGGTCTGTGGCACTTTTGAAACGCTACCTTCTTAGGTATGTTATGAATCATCTTATATTTCAGTTATACTCTAATACTTGTTGAACTGGCTTTTTTTGTTCTTTTAATTTTTTTCCGACGAAACAAGATTCTCTATTTCATCCATGAAATAGAAATACAAATCAGGAAAAATATAATCCCTTCCACCCAAAGTGGATTACAAAAAATGCTCTCCCAAGACCGTAGTGTTTGAAAAGAGATTATATTTTGAAAAAAATGATCTCCCAAGACTGTGGTCTTCCACCAAGGCACATGTATTGGTGTAAATTTTTACTTACACCACCACTCAGCATTAAAAATAACACAAAAGGTGAAATTAAATCATTGAAGATCTTATTATTTTGTACAGAAAGGCCTCTCTTTGATCAACCCCCACACCCCACAATGTTGAACAGAAAGGCCACGAGGCTTACATTATTACGTCTCATGGGTACCACGTGAACCCAAAAGAAGAGTCCATCTACCTTTGCACACATGCATGCATGAATTTATAAATTCAATAATTGGGGATAGCCTTTGCCTAGAAAATTAAATCAAGTGAAAACTTCAAACTTCACATTGTATTAATTTTCACCTTGAAATGGTCCATACATAGTGGACCTTTTAAAAGCGTTTGGCGGTTTATTTATTTGACCGTTAAACTTGTGACTAACTGTGTTCAACGATGTTGAAGCTAATACATTTTTTGGCATGATTCCTAGCTGAATTGTTGGGCCATTACTACGACTTTTTGTAGGCCTTTTCATTTGTCTACTAGTCCAAATATTGTGGTTGAATAGGCTTGGATTTATTCTCAAGCTACATGGGACTTGTGTGTGCTTCAGAATGTTAATGATTTAGAGGTGATTGAATGGTTTAGTCTCTTCCATCTTCTTTCGTCATGTTAGGGTCTACTGATGATTCTTGGATTTGGCCCTAAAATTCTGCTAGAAGAGTATTTACTATTTACTATTTACAATCAAAATTCTCATGAATGACTTCGTTCATGCTATTGGTTATAATTCGAACGAGCCTCCTCACCTTTGGTTGTTGATAGTTCTTGTCTACGCTGAAGATATCTTTGCACCAAAACACCTTCAGAATTACTCGTTCGGTTATCCCTCACTACACATTGATATAATGAATGGTGAAAATGTTCAGAGACAACAAACTCTCGAAGGGAGTGAAAAATAAAAAGGAAATATACAAAGGCATAAGTACACCATAAAGAAAACAAGCCAAGAATATAAGCATTATGGAACAAAGAGTTATTTCAATAACTTCATTGGAAAGATATGAACCTGAGAAAAAAGCTTCCACCAAACACAAAACCAACCGCTGATACAATCTGCCAAAGGAAATTGTGAACCAAACTTCAACCTCTAAGAAGAAGATACCAAATAGCTTATATTACCATGAATAAGGCTTCCATCAAGGCACCGTAAAATCCAGAACAAAATTCTAACAAGTAAAGATTGTCCAAATATCAACAATGGGCAAATTCTTAATAAATTCTTAATAAAGCAAATTTCTTTGCAGGCCTTTTGATGATAATCTCAACTTATCAAGACTAAACAATAACTATCGCTGCTCTTTGATACCTTCCATTGAACTAAGGGACAACCAAATCAAACCTTAAAGAAAATTCCAAAGACCTCTATGATTCCATGAGATAAAATCATCGAAAGAAAAATGGTAGAGAATCACTGAACTTTTATCTATTTTTTTTAGATAAGAAATATTTCATTGATGGAATGAAATAAGGGGAACCCCAATACACCTAAAGGTGATTACAGTAGTGATTTCTAATTGCGTTTCTCTTAAAAAAAAATAGTGATTTCCAATTGGAAAGCAAATAAGAAAGACTAAAATGCTTAAAAGGGTGTCTAGTTTTACACCAATTCAAAGCGATAGATAGAGCCAAATCCATGAAACTATCAAAAACTGAAAAAGAATCTCTAAAAAGACGTTTATTGCGCTCGCCCCGTAAAGTCCAAAAGAAAGGCCACACAATAGCCAACCAAATTGTTTTCTTCGTACCAAGAAAAAGATGTCCCACCAGTAGAGATGCAAGGATGTCAAAAATATTATTTGGACAGGGGAACGACCAACCAAAGGGTTCCAAAACGATATGCCAGAAGCAGGAAGCAAACGAGCAATGAAAAAAAGATGGGCCGATGATTCTGAATGGCTTTGACACATGATAAACCAGAATGGAGAGATAGACATATATGGCATACTACGTTGAAGACGATTAACAATATTAACAGCACCAAGATTGAGCACTCATAAGAAACTTTTTATTTTCTTAGGGAAGTGATCCATCCAAATGACATAATATAAATCTTTCACAAGAGGCTCAACCGTACCTACCAAATCAGCCATAGGAGATTTAACTGAAAACATAGAAGAAGGTCCAATAGTCCATATTCAAGAATCAAGAGAAATACAGAATCTGGGAGAGAACAACAATCGAGACAAAGAAACCTATTCAATAGTTTGTAGGTCATTAAGATTATGACGAAGACGTAAATCCCAAGCCTTAGAATCCTCAATGCAAACATCAGCCACCTTAATGTTAGGATAGCAAGGGAGGCGAAACAAAGGAGGGAACATCGTAGAGAGAACACCACAACTAAGCCAAGAGTCCTTGCAAAACGAAATAGAGGCACCATTACCGAGACAATTTTGGGTACGAGAAGCAACCACATCACTGGTTTGAAAAATAAACCGCCAAGGAGATTTAGAAGAACTACAAATGACAATCGGCCAAATACAGGAAAGAGAATTATGCTTAGCCACAATAAGCTGTCTCCACAAAACATCCTGTTCATGCAAAAAATGCCAAATTCATTTAGCCAAAAAGGCAGAGTTTTGATAATGAAAGTTGCCAACACGAAGACCACCCATCAATTTTGGTCGTTGAGTAGTTTCCCAATTAACGTTATGCATACCATTATCACCACGAGAGCCCTCCCAAAAGAAATCACGAATCAATTGATCAAATATTAACTGAACTTTTATTTATGACGAAGAAATGGAATTGTACGCATTTGAAGACTGCAAACCTTAATAAGAGAGGCAAATTTACTAGGACTTGTCGAGGTGGACACTGGCGGGGAAGCTTCGTTGAACTGATCAACAACTGAATTTAATGGATGACCATTGACCGACAACACCATTCGAGAAAAGGAGGGCAAAAGAAGATTCAAAGTAATCCTCGTAATGACCATCTTGATCTATTTCCCGACCCTGAGAATTCAACAATGGTATTTTATTCCAAACTACTAACACTAACACATCTGATTTCGCATCGAAATCATAATTTGGTGAAGAAGGTAGAACTAAATAACCAACAGAAATGGATACCCTTTTCACAACTAATTTGAATCTTGCATAAGAGACCACCTAACCTAATAAGAATCTAGAATTGAAATATATATATATATATATATATATATATATTTGGATAAGAAACAATTTCATTGATTAAATGAAATATCCAAAGATATCCAAAGGTACATGAGGACCCCAATCATAGGGTGTACAAAAAAAGACCCATTCATAGGGAGTGCAAAAGGTGTTTCCCATTTGCAACGAGAAAAGAAAAACTATGACGGTGTATAGCCTGTAAATCTTTGCACAAAAAAAAAAGCATTGTGAATGATGGTATCAATAATGTCCTTTGTTGTCTTGGCCTTGTCTGGGAAGATTCTAGCATTTCTTTCATCCCATATCTTCTACAAAACAACACAAATGATGCTTAACCAGAGACATTCTTTGACAACTTTGAAAGGAGTCCAGTTGATTAGTAGGTGAACCTAGCTTTGTAAGTCATTTGGAAAAGCCACAGATTAGTTGAAGGCAGAAAAGACTTCTGTCCATATCCCTTTAGAAAAGGGGCAGTCAAAGAAAACATGCTGAATAGTTTCGTTGTTTATTCGACAAAGGCAGCACCAAAAGGGAGATAGGTTGATCCATGGGCAACGTTTCTGTTACCTGTCCATAGTGTTTAGACATGAATTTATGATTTCCCAAAGGAGGAATTTAACGCTCTTCTGGTAGGGACAACTCCACAATTTTTTGCAAAAGATGGCCTAAGATGAGTGCGGGTTGGACATGAGGGAAGAGTATAAAGACTTTGTATTGAAACCAATATGGTTGAGTTTCCACGTCCAATGGTCCTTTCTACGAATAAGGTTCAAACTTAGAAGGAGATGGGTAAGAGGAGCCCATTCCTCTATCTCATCGTCTTTGAGATTTCTTCTAAAGTTTAGGGACCAAGAACAATTTGTAGCATTCCAAGTCTCCTTAATTTATTTTTGGAGTTAGATAGCCGAAAGAGTCTAGGAAAAAGTCTATTTTAAGTGTGGAACCAACAAACCAAATATCTATCCGGAAAGCTGTAGAGGAGCCATCTCCAACAACACATTGGATATTCCAATAGATAAGATCCTTTTGATGCAGAATGCATTTCCAAGGGCTTCTAGTTGAGATGCGTTTGTAATCGGTTGCCTAGAAATCAAAGTGATGTGACCCGTATTTGGTTTTGATTAAAATCCTCCGGACGACTTCTTTCTCCAAATGAAAACGCCAAATCCACTTGGCAATGAGGGCTTTGTTTTGGTGTTTAATGTTTGTGATCCCTAATCCCCCTTCATCCAGAGGTTTCTTCAATTTATCCCATTTTAACACATGAGATAGCTTGCTGTCCCTATGACCCGACCATAGGAAATTTCTAAAATATTTGTCAATGGCATCAGTTATTTTTCCAGGGGCACGATAGAGGGATAAATAGTAGATAGGTAGATTGGATAAAGTTGCTTTCAAAAGGGTTAGTCTACCTCCTTTCGAGAGGAAATTGTGTTGCCAAGAGTGTAGTCTTTTGTCTATTTTGTCCAAAATCGGCTGCCAAAAGGTTATTGTAGTTGGTTTTCCATAAAGAGGCAGACCCTAGTATGTGGTAGGCCATTTCCCCACCTTACATTCAAATCTTGTTGCAATAGAATCCACCCATTCATCTTCACAATTGATACCCAGGAATTTAGATTTGTGCCTATTGATGTTGAGTCCAGAAGCATTTTCTAAAAGGGTGATCAAATTGAAAAGGTTTTCAATCTTCCTCTCATTGTTGATGGAGAAAAGTAGCGTGTCATCGGCAAAAAGGAGGTGATTGATGTTTAGAGGTGAACTTGGGATAGAGTATCCGCTAATGAAGCCTTTTGCATCTGCCAAAGTGAGGATTCTGCTGAGACTATCCATGATGATGATGAAAAGAAAGGTGATCATGGGTTACCTTGTGTAAGGCCCCTAGTTGCTTTAAATTTCCCTCTAGGTTTGCCCTTTATAATGATAGAGAAATTTGTGGAGGATATGCAACATTTGATCCATTATCTCTATCTTGTGCCAAAGCCCTTTACAATTAACAATTCATCAAGGAAATCCCAATCCACTTTGTCGAAAGCTTTCTCAATGTCGAGCTTGATGGCCACCCCTTTAATTTTCTTTGCATGCCAATCTTCGAGGATTTCATTAGCAATCAAAGATGCATCCAAAATTTATCTACCATCCACAAAGGCTGATTGGTAGATCGTGATGGTAGATGGGAGGATTTTCTTGAGGCGATAATAAAACACGAGCAATAATCTTGTAGAGTCCCGTAGTGAGGCTAATAGGTCGATAGTCTCCCATCTTCTTGGCATCAATTTTCTTGGGGATAAGGCATATATAAGTTTCGTTCACATTGGTATTGATGATTCCATTCTTAAAAAACTCTTGGAACACTCTAATTAAGTCAGATTTTTGAATGTTCCATGATTTTTTAAAGAAGTCTGATGTGAAAACCATCAGGCCCCAGAGTTTTCTTAGTGCCCAATGCCTTTATCGCGGTCCAAATCTCAATTTCTGTGAAGGGGGCTTCCATGGATCTAGCTTGTTCCTGGCTAATAGGATCCCACTCCAGGGGATATGGAATAAGTCGATTACTTGGTTTTTTGGTGAAGAGATCCTTGTAAAATGTAATGAATTCGGCCTCTATGTTGGTATTTCTAACCAAACTTAAGTTCCGGTCATTGAGAATTTCTGTGATGTAGTTTTTCCTCTTCTTGGCAGCAACGTATTTGTGAAAAAAGGACGTGTTTTCATCTCCATTGATCAACGGTTTGTTTTGCACTTTTTCCTCCACTTGATTTCCTCGTTTGCATTTAAGGATAGGAGCTGATTTCTAATCAAATATCTTCTATCAGCAAGATCACAAGTGATGGGGCCATTTTCAGATTCTTGATCAATGGTGGCCAATTCCTTTGGTAGAGTATCTCTCTGTGTTTCAATGATACCAAAAGAGGATAAATTCCATTCTTTGATAGCCAACTTCAGCCCTTTTAACTTGTGGTTAAAGCCATGGCCAGGATGCCCTATTAAAGGATGGCTGTTCCACCAAGTTTCAACAAATGGGAGAAAACCTTTGTGGTTTAGCTACATATTTCAAATTTGAAGGGTGCATATCCCCATTTCTAGTTTCCAAGGGTTAAAAGAAGGGTGAAGTGGTCTGATGTTGGCCTGTCCAATCTTTTCATGGATGCATCAATGAATTTTGAGATGATAGAATCAGAGCAAAGGAACCGGTCAATTCTTGTATGTGTAGGAGGTGTGCGAAAATCAGACCAGGTAAATCTTCTATTAGTGAGATGTATGTCAATAAGTTCCCAATGGTCAATAAAGGAGTTGAAGGGCAACATATCTCTATTTGGTCTGCAACCATTAGAGTTTTCGTGGGGCCAACGAATGAGGTTGAAATCGCCCCCAATGATCCAGTTTTCATCCACAAGGCAGAAGAGATCATGGAGCTCATGAATAAAATACTCCTTTTCAGACTCATATGGAGGGTCGTAGACACCTATGAACCAAAATTTGTAACCATCAGCTAGAGTGAAAAGGACAGTGAGAGAGTATGCACCTTTTCTAATTGATGCTGCTAAATGAGAATGCCTCCAGAAGAGCCATTAGCATTCATCGAAGTCTACTCGATCCGTCTGGAGCTCCAAAGAGATATAATAAAAACAGGAGCAATATCGCGACTTTTGGTTTCTTGGAGGGTAACAATTGATGGGTTGTTGGTGTCTAGTCTCTTGACAGTGGCTGTTTTCTTCCACAATCCGAGGCCTCTGATGTTCCAAGAGAGAATTAACATTAGGATGATTGAGAACCCTCCCTGATCAAGGCCTTAGCCTTCTTATCATAAGAAATGGAGCATTCCAATTTCTTGATTTCACGTAAGCCCCTCTTTTGCTTTTCTATAAGTTTATTCCCGTTCTTTCTTGTAGGTATCGATTGAATACAAAAGCCACATTCTTCAAACTAGGGTGCCAAAGCAGTAAGATGAGTCATAGGATTCATGGAAAATGAGTTATAATAAGGTGGTGGGGAGGAAAGGAAGTCTTGCCAATGCGAATCCTTGTGGCTGGGTGATCCAGGGGCACGTTGAAGAGGACTAGTGAGGTAGCAATCAGAGTCAACTTCAGAAGAATGAGGAATGATAGCTATGGAGCATTTGTTGCCAGCAATGAAGGTAGTTGGCTTATGGTTGATAGTAACATTTTTTGGGTCAATGTGTGGGATTTCGGATGGGGATGGTAGGTCAAGGTTTGGTTGTAGTGTGAGGAGGTGGGATTTGTTGCTAATTTTCGAAAAACGGGGGCAAGATGTGGGCTGGTAGGGTCCAAAAGCGTGGGGGCTGGGACATAGATTGTTGTGTGGGACCCGAGAGAGAGTTGGAGGGTGGTGGGGCCAGGGATGGGTTCAATGGAGGTGTTGGTGAAGGATAGTTAGGTCCCATCTGGTTGGTCGAAAAGGGGATAAAAGGGGTTGTAGTTGAAGGAGAGGTGGGTTTCCTCTGGTAAGTATTATTAACCAGTGGTTTATCAAGTGTTTGGTTGGGTTTGGAAGCAATGCCAGTGGACAGGGCAGATTTCTGGCTGATAGTGATAGGCTGTTCTGTATTGTCAACATCACAAGGAAACCTCTATTGTGTCTGCTTGGTATTGTCAACCTCACAAGAGTACTTTTGCTGTGTAAGATCATCATCAACGGAAAAATTTGAAAATTCCTCTTTCTTCGTGCCATTTTTTGCCGGAAGTTTGGCTGATGTGCCATGGATTCCGGCAATAACTCCTATATGATAAGCTGCATTAAAAAAAGGGTGGATACAAGCTAAGGCCGGAGATGAAGATGAGGGGAGCAACACCTTAGTCGGAAGGAAACCAAAGTGGTTTTTTAAACTTTGAGACCAATCTCCATCATATCCATTCTGTTGAGGGTCTTTTTTGCCACATCAATTAGTCCTCCACAAGCTTCCCCAATATATTGAAAAGTTTCCATGTTCCATTTATCAAAAGGGAGGCCTCTCACTTTTATCCATCCTCCATAGGAGGGGACAACCTGTTCACCGTGACATTCATTATGGCTCCAAGAGAGAAGAGGATTTTGTAAGAGCGGATATTCTGCCATCCTTTGTAATTTCCTTCTGATGACCACAATATTGTGGGTAAAGAAAGGTGCCAGGGTCGAAAAGGATTGGGATGGTAGAGAAGAAAAAACGGTGGTGGTTGGTTGGTTATTCAATGCTTCTGGCATCTTTTTCTTTCTTTTCTTTGTTCTCTTTCATTTGTTCTCTTTGGTGTTCACTTCAGCCGTTTTAAAGAATTTTTGGTTCAATGGTGCAATAAGGAGGGCTTTGATGGTCTCTGTGATCCATCGAACAGTGCTCTAGTGGACAGAAATGGGGAAATCGAACAGTGCTCTAGTGGACAGAAATGGGGAAAGATTTATCTTTTGTTTTCTCTGTTATGTAGACTTTGGTGCCTCGTGATGATGGTGTCGATATCAATAAGGAAAATTTTCTTTTCAATAGAAATCTTTCGGGTAGGCTGACAAACAGGAGGAGCATGGCAGCGAACACGTGAAGGTCATGGGTAGGGTTTGGGAGGGGGAAGGGTGGGAGAGAAAGGGGAGGGAGAGAGCATCTCGATTGTGTCTTTGTAATTTTGATCACAATTAGAATTGAAATATAAAATATAAAGGATCAAGAACAGCAAGATAAATCAAGAATAAGGCACTTGGAACCTTTCCTTTTGAGTATGCTAACCCAAGCCCTAAATAACTCAACAATTGCTTGGCTTCCTTCAAAGCCCATCAATCTATTTACCACAAAATACACTAACTCCCTAACTAATTACCCTTATGCGTTTACTAATACCATGTTACTCCGACCCATAAATCCCTCTTAATACCCTTACATATTCTAGATCAGTTTTTGTGGGTCATCCCATTCATGGTGCGAAAAAAGCTTTATGGTTGGCTATAAACCAAGTGTTTTTTGGGTATCCTTAGGGAGAAAGAAATGCAAGAATTTTCAGGGATGTTTTCGCTACCTCTGATTGCTTTCTGATTTTGTTTTATTTCATGTTTTGTATTGGTGTAAAATATACATGCACTCCATTTGGAGATTATAATCTATCTTCTTCTTCTTCTTCTCTTCTTTTTTTTTTTTTTTTTTTTTTTTTTTAAAAAAAAAAAAAATTCTAATCGAAGATCTTTTATGTAGTTGGATGTTGGGAGCCCACTATGCTACCGTTATTTCATTCATCTGTTTCTCTTCTAAAAAAAGAACGTTAATTCCCTAGACTTAGTTAAATGGTCCAATTACTACCCTATATTCAATTTCTGCTAATTCACCACCAATTTTAGTAAAAACTACTATGTAAAAATCTCCGTGAACTCACTAATTTCAACCACATCAAGTTTTTCACAAATTAACCAGTAACTTTTGTCAAAACTCTTAAAATTTAGTCACGTCATTTTCTTTAAAATGTTATAATTTAGTACCATGTTTATTTATTTTTTTTAATTTTAATTCAATGTATGCATATTATAATGCATTTTTTAATGAATTTTCAAACGAAAACTTATTCAGTGGGTAGGAATTGCAACACTTTTTCAAGTTTAAGTTAAGATTGCATCACTTATCTAAACTTGGATGCAATTTGATGAAATTAAAAGTTTGGGGAAAAATTGATAGAATTTGACCAGTTAAGGAATGAAAATTAATTCTTTTCCCCAAAAATCAGTATGGACGACTAGAAAGAACTATTATTTTTGTAGCATCTCAAATGATGCAAGGCTGGTCAGCTCAATTCCAGATGAAAACAAGTCGTTCTTGCTTCGAACTTGACAATGTGCAGCAGAGTTTTCTTTTTGGTCTTTTTTCTTCCCCTTGCATTAAATGATTCCACTGCTCCCGGATGCTCTTTTCTTCATCCTTGAATGCCTTTCCCGACTACTCATTCATTGGATGAGCCATTTCTGCTGTTCTTCGATACGAATTTGTGTGATACTTTGTTTTTGCAGATACAAACCCTCTGAAGAAACATTAATGCAGATAGACCGGTTTTGCTTAAACACAATTAGCGAGTGTAGCTTTAGTCCAAACCGAAGGTCATCACCATGGTCTCAATCTTTGAGTCAACCATCTGCTGCACCTACAACCTCTTCTACTTTTTCTCCATTGCCCGTATCAAGTATTGCCTCTGGAGCACTTATAAAATCACTGAAATATGTTCGCTCCTTGGTGGGACAACACATACCAAGGAGATCATTTCAACCAGCTGCTTTTGCTGGTGCACCTTCTATGTCAAGACAGTCGCTACCTGCACTGTCATCTATGCTGAGTAGATCCTTCAATTCACAATTAAATGCTGCAAGTAGTGGAGAATCTTCAGAGCATAAAGACTCCACAGTTTTATCTACATCAAATTTATCTAATATTGAAGAAGTTGATAGTACGGTTGACCTTGAATACATCTCACCTGATGTCTTGAAATGGCGATGGTTTGGGGAACAACGGTCATCTCTTTTTCAAAGAGAGAGGTAATTAGGTTGTTAAATAACCTTTGTTTTTTTTATGCCTTTCATGCATGCTGTAGTATAAGTTAGTTTGTTTATTCTGCATTCGCTAAATTAAATGCGGAATATGTTTGATGGTCCAGTGATAATTTTGCTAATACTCAAGACTTGAGAACGCGTAATCTTCTAGAAGTAGGTGCAGCAGCACTTTTAGTGGGAGATACAGAAGCCAAAATGAAGGATCAACCTTGGAAATCTTTTGGAACAGCTGATATGCCATATGTTGATCAACTATTGCAGCCTTCACCGGTAGCAACTATAACCAATTCTTCCTCTGCCCGTCTCCACTTGAGGGCTATAACTGCATCAAAGCGCACAAAACCAGGCTTGCATCAGATCTGGTATAGGTTTTTTGTCTTATGTTTATTCTTGCTTCCATTTATCGTTACTTAGCTTCCTCATGCTTACTACTCTGTTTCTTAAAAGATACACTAGACATTAGCTAAACTGAATCCCTACTACTAGTAGTAGGTGTTCATTTGGTATCTAAACTTCGTCCCTGCCCCCCTTTGTGTATCTTAGTTGCCTTTCTAGCTACTATTTTGTTGCATTTTGGTCCTTGCTGGCATGGCCTTTGGCAACAAGAATTGTGGCATTTAATAGAAATGACCTAATTATTGTGACTAAATAACCATGGATTTATTATTTAAAATGTTGGATGAAGATCCAAACTGGGATAAAAAAAATGGTTATATGGTTGATTTGAAAAATATGCTGTACCGTAGCTTAGGACCCTAAGTTACCATTAACTAAATTATTAAAAGAGACGGCCTTTTTCACCCAGTGATAGGCGACTGGTAAATACAAAACCCTCAACAAGCGTTTTCATAAAAAAAATGTTTATAAACCAAATTTTGGTCTTCTTTGAGATGCAAGAATTGTATCTAGAAGTCAAATGGTCAGGTGGGAAATACAATGCACATCAACCAGAAGGGGTTTCTATTCTGTGAGTTGACTTTCTGCTTTTCTCCATGTCAGGGTTGTTGGATATAATACAATCTAAAATAGCAAAGTTGTTAGGAAAATCACAAACTAAAATACTTTAGATTGCCAAAATCCACCCCTAACAAAACAAAAAGTATTAATAGATACCAAACAAATTATTCTCCAATTATACTGAAAGAAAGGTCAACTTTTTGGCAGTACCAAATGATTGTTGTGGTTGGCTCTTATGCGTACTTTCTTTTGGACCCTTTGGTGTAAGCACAAGGGTCGTATTTTTAAGAATTGTTACTCCTCTTTCGATAGATTTATAGATATGGTTTTATTTATGGCTTTTTATTGGTGCAAGGATAAGCATCCTTTCAATCTTTTCAATTGATCTTATTTAGTCTCCAATTGGAAATGCTTCTTGTAATCGCCTATTGGTTTTTGGGCTCTCCCTTATTTCATCCATCAATAAAATGTTTCTTATTAAAAAAAATGAAGGTTAACTTTTATAAATTTGTCTCTTGATATCTTAGTAATGTCATTTAGGGAAGATTCTCCTGGGAGTACATTTCGACCAAAGGCCAGACCACTCTTCCAATATCGTTACTACAGGTACAAAACAATAGATTCCGTCATGAAACCCTGTAAGTTCATAAGGTATAGATTCTAGAAAATCATTAAGCCAGTACTTGCTTATTTCAATTTGTAAAGTCACATAGAGAGTAATTGCCATTCGGAATCATGAAATTGATCAATGCTTAAATGGATTTGCTTGTGATTGATGGCCTTGTTATTACAAGAAATAGTGGTCTTGTTTACATGAATATATGAAACTTACATGCATTTTGAATTTATACATTTGCTCTTCCCCTTTCTGTTGGATATCTCTTCTAGGCTTTTAATGGATGATTGTATGATGTTACTGAAGGGGTAGGCTGGGTGTTACCATATCTTAGTGTCTGTTTCATGCAATTATTACTATTATTTTTTCTTTTTTTCAAGGTATGAATTAATATGAGGGTCTGGCATGTAATATTGATTTAAGATACTGGTTAACATGAGATCTTTATCATGACCTCAACTAGTTATGACATATACCCTGGTCTAAGAGGCCGTTTGTTCGTATCCCCCATTCTCACATGTTATTGAGCTCTCAAAATGTGCATGTAGTATTGTTTCTTTCTTGAAGGTGTATCGTGAGGCCCTGTCATGTAATCAAATGAAAACTTTTAATATTACCTGGAAGATAAAAAGAAAAAAAAAAAACTGAACTCGAACAAGAAGTTTTTATTAATCACGTTCTGAATATCTTGTAGTTGCATTATACCTCACAAAATTAACTTCATGCCCCTCAGTGAACAGCAGCCTCTGAGACTGAATCCTGCCGAGGTGTGCGAGGTTATTGCTGCAGTTTGCTCTGAAATGTCTTCACCCATCGCTAATCCTCTTACAGTAACATCTAGGTTAAGTACAAATAGTGGCAAGCCATCAATGGATGTTGCCGTGAGCGTTCTTGTAAAGCTCATTATTGACATGTATGTTTTTTTTTTTTTTTTTTTTTAAGATGCTTAAATTAAATTACTTCAAATGTTGCAAATTTTTATATACTATTCATCGCCCTCAATCATTTCATCTTTGTGTGCACATGTGTTTTTATTACTCATTCAATTCACTCCATTGCATATATTTGGCACTCTGCACCAAACAATCCTGTGTGTTCAAAATGTTTAATAAAACTGTTCCAGAGTTGGCTGAAGTATCAAATAGTCATTTTCTATCAATTAGGATAGACATTCAATATGGTTTGCTTATGTTAGGAGGAAGAGAGGAGAGCAACAAGATATGCAACCTAAGCCCTGTTTGTTTCATTGGAGTTGTGCTTAGGTTTTAACATGGATAAAAATTATCTGTTGAAAAAGATGAGACATTTTTCCATAGATATTTTATAAGGTCGGAGTGTTAAGAAGTGGGCATGGAGAGTAAACAATACTTGATTTGATGACTTTGATCTGATATGTTTAGTATGTATAGATTGTTTTGTTAGGGGAGAGAGTTAAAAAGTGGGCATTGAGATATTTGATGCCTTTGATATGTTTGTCATGTAATTAAATTATCTATTCTATGCACTATTTTGCTTGATTGATTTTCTTTCTTAGAGCCTAGAGGGGTCCCTTTTCTGTCAGCTTGTCTTTTGTCTTGTTGCATTCTTTCATTTTTCCCAATGGATGGTGGTTTTATTTTTAAAAAATTAAAATTATAAATATATTAAATGTGTTTATTTTACCTCCACCCCAAAATATAATTGTAAAATTTCAATTGATAATTGAATGAAAAATATAGAGTGAGATATATAGATGTTGATTTTAAATTGTTTTAATGTAAGTTTAATGCTCATTGATACCAGAAGGTAAAGAAAAAAGGAGAAATGTAAAGGGTAGAAAAATTTATTGTTGATGAAAAAGACAGAGTAGAGAAAGAAAATAGCACACACAAAGTTTATGTGGAAAACCCTAATCAGGGAGAAAAAACCAAAGGATTCTTATTAGAAGACTGATACAAAAAATACATTGTGACTACTTGCTTAAATAGAAAAAAGGGAAACCCTAGGGTACAAGTAAAAAGACAGAAATGCCCCTAGAGTAAAAAACCCTAATTTCAACACTCCTTCTCAAGTTGGGGTGTAGATGTCAATAAGATCCAACTTGCTCACACAAGAGTCAAACAACTGCTGGGCAATCCCTTTGTTAGGACATTTGCAATATGTTGGCTAGAGGGAACATAGGGGACACAAATGTTGCCACAGTCAAGCCTCTCCTTGATGAAATGTCGATCAATCTCTACATACTTTGTTCTGTCATGTTGAACTGGGTTATTTGCTATGCTTATTGCGGCCTTGTTATCACAATAAAGTTTCATTGGACCGGTGTGACCTTGGTCAAGGTCTCTTAATTTTTTCAAGTCAAATTTCTTCACAGATCCCCAAACTCATGGCTCTGTACTCAGCTTCGGCACTACTTCTGGCAAGTATCCCTTGTTTTTTACTCCTCTATGTGACAAGGTTACCCCACACGAAGGTACAATATCCTGATGTTGACTTTCTATCTACCACAGAACTTGCCCAATCTGCATCCGTGTATGCCTCGATGCATCGTCTGTCAGTCTTTCTGAACATCAAACCTCTCTTTGGAGAAGTTTTCAGATACCTCAGGATGAGCTCCACTGTCCTCATGTGTTATTCGTTCGGAGACTGCATAAACCGACTCACCATACTCACTGCATATGAAATGTCTGGTCTAGTGTGTGAGAGGTATATTAACTTTCCAACAAGCCGCTGATATCTCACTTTATTAACTGGAACACCTTCACTCAGATTACTTAATTTCGCATTCACTTCTATAGGGGTATCAACTGGTTTGCAGCCTGCCATGCCCGTCTCCTTAAGCAAGTCCAGAGTATATTTCCATTGGGAAATTGAAATCCATTCTCTTGATCGAGCTACCTCCATTCCAAGGAAGTACCTTAATTTTCCAAGATCCTTTATTTCAAATTCCTCAACCATTTTCGTCTTTAATCGGTCAATCTCTGAAGCATCATCATCTGAAATGACAATGTCATCAACATATACAATCAAAACTGCAATCTTCCTGGAAATAGACCTCTTAGTGAAGAGAGTGTGATCTGAATGTCCCTGACTATGTTCTTGTGACTTTACAAAAGTAGTGAATCTGCCAAACCAGGCTCCCGGGGACTGTTTTAGTCCATACAAGGACTTCTTTAGTCTGCATACTCTGTGGTTAAACTGTTTCTCAAATCCTGGGGGAGGACTCATGTAGACTTCTTCCTCCAACTCTCCGTTGAGAAAGGCAATTTTCACATCAAACTGGTGAAGAGGTCAGTCTTTGTTAACTGCAACTGAAAGCAGACCCCATACTGTATTCAACTTTGCTACTGGTGAAAAATCAAACCCAAAGGTCTGAGTAAAACCTTTGGCAACCAATCTGGCCTTGTATCTATCAACTGTTCCATCGGGTCTATACTTTATTGTGAACACCCATTTACATCCGATTGCTTTGTGTCCATTTGGAAGAGTAACTTGGTCCCACGTATGATTTTTCTCAAGAGCCCCCATTTCTTCCACGACTGCGGCTTTCTATTCAGGAATTTCCAATGCTGTGTGTATATTGTTCGGTATCACCACTGTATCTAGGCTCGTAGTGAGGGCCTTGAACTCAAGAGACAGGTTGCTATAAGACAAGTAACTCTGCAGTTGATATTTTGTACATGATCTGGTACCTTTCCTTAGGGCAATCGGAAGGTCAAGGGATGCATCTCGATCTTTACTCTCCTCGGACTTCGTACTGCACTTACCTTCCTGCTCATACGTCTCATGCTCTGCCATTTTTCCACTCTCAACAGTGTTTTCAGCTGGAATAGGTGACATTTCTTTTCCAAGTTCAACAATATTCTCTACTGGAACAAGTGTCTCACAATCATCATTTTCTGTCTCGATTACATCCTTGCTGTCATTATCTTCCTTGTCTTTGCTCTCATCATTTTCAACACAAGCATCAATTTTATCACATTTATTACCATCATCAGGGATAGGAACATTAATACCTGGATCTGATCCCCATTCTGACTCATGAACTGGACCCGGAGAAATAACAGGCAGCGTCATTTCCTTTCTGAGATTCCTCTTATAGTATGTGATCCATGGGACTTGTTTGGTCGGTAGAATGGATTTATTAGTACTGATGTCAAGGATGGGTTCGGGCAAGACGGATAGACTCGGACCCCAATTGGTATCTTCACTAGTATTCTCCCCTTGAAGAGAACCATTGGGAAGGAATGGATGATCTTCGAAAAATGTCACATCCATTGAGACAAAGTATTTTCTGGAAGAAGGATGATAACACCTGTACCCACGCTGATGAAGTGGATACCCCACAAAGACACATTTCTGAGCCCGAGGAGTAAACTTGGTTCGATTAGGGCCATGAGTATGGACAAACACAACACATCCAAATACTCGGAGAGGAACATCAGAAATAAGTCGGTTATTTGGATAGGACTCTTTGAAGGAATCTAAGGGGGTTTGGAATTTTAGAGCCGGGACGACATTCGATTTATCAAATGGGCTGCTGTCGGAACAACATCCCCCCACAAATAGGATGGAAAGGAAGTTGACAGCATAAGAGACCAAACAACTTCGATTAGGTGACGGTTTTTCCGTTCGGCCAATCCATTTTGTTGAGAAGTGCACACACAGGAACTCTGATGGACTATTCCTTTGAGATTAAGAAGTCCTTAAAGGAATTATTAAAGTATTCCCGACCATTATCACTTCGGAGAATAGCGATTTTGGCATTGAATTAAGTTTCTATAGAATAGTAGAATTGTTGAAAAACCGATGTAACTTCGGATTTGTCTGTCAGAAGGAAAACTCAGGTTAGCCTAGTATGGTCGTCAATGAAGGTTACAAACCATCGCTTTCCAGTGGTGGTAGTAACAGGTGACGGACCCTAAACATCGCTATGGAAGAGGATGAACGGTTTAGAAGGCTTATAAGGCTGAGATTTAAAAGATACACGGGGTTGTTTGGCTTGGACACGCACATCGCAATTTAACTTAGAGGTATTAACATTATGAAAAAGATGAGGAAACAAATAATTCATATAATGGAAATTGAGGTGCCCAAGGCGAAAGTGCCACAACATATAGTCAGTTTCAGAAACAGAAAAATGAGATGAAAGCAAACTAGTCCTATCACATATCCTGGATGAGGCTTCTTCAGTGAGGAAATAGAGCCCCCTGTCATGTCGGGCAGTGCCAATCGTCATCCCCGAGTTTAGATCCTGAAAAACAACGGTATCAGGTGAGAAGATAACACGACATTTCAAGTCCCTTGTAATTTTACTAACAGATAAAAGGTTATAAGAGACTTTTGGCACATGCAACACATCTTGGAGAACTAAGCCCTCAAAGGGTGACAACCGTCCTTTTCCAGCAACTGGGGAAAAGACCCATCAGCAATCCTGATCCTCTCATTCCCAGCACTTGGTTGATAAGAAAAAAACTGGTCGGAGGAACCAGTCAAGTGGTCTGTAGCCCCTGAATCTAAAATTCATGGTTTACTACATACTAACAAAGCCAAAGGAGTGAAAAGTACCTAATTGGACGATTATACTTACTCCTACTGTACCAGAAGTGCTCTGATTGTTTTCTTGATTCTGAGGCTGTGTCTCCAGTTACTAATTCACCTACCAGTGCCCGGCTTGACTGTCGTTTTTTTACCATTCGGCGACGGCCATGCAACTTCCAGCACTGATTTTTCGTGTGTCAGGGTTTCTTGCAATGTTCACACACTGAAGGTGGCTTACTGTTCTGTTTATCATGGGCTGAAGTTTTGAAAGCAGCAGAATCTGTCAGAGTCACAAGTATATTGTTCATGGCCCCAGACCTGTCTTCCTCTAGGCGTACTTCAGAACAGACTTCCATTAAGGACGGTATTGGACGGGTTCCCAATATACGACTTCGTATTGCATCAAACTTAGAGTTTAGTCCGGCAAGAAAGTCATACACGCGATCGGTTTCCTCAGATTGATAATGCAAAACTCCTCCACACGAACAGTTCCAAATCATCTCACGGCACAAATCCATCTCTTGCCAAAGGAGTGACAGTTTATTGAAGTAAGCTGTAACATCCATTGCCCTTGCTTACACTCATGAACTTGCTTACGTTAGGTATATAACCGAGAAGCGTTTTGTTTTTTGGAGTAGAGTTTTTGGACTGCCTCCCAAATATCTCGAGCCGTGATTGCATATAATAAAGGTTTTCCAACCTGAGGTTCCATACTTCCTATCAAAATAGATCTCAGAAAAGAATCCTCCCCCTTCCAAATTCGTTCTTGGGGGTCGCCTGGCCTTGGTTTTGGTATTTCACCCGTCAGATACCCAAATTTGTGATGACCTTCAAGGGCCATTTTAATGGATTGGGACCCAGAGAAATAATTATCACCATTCAATTTTCCCCTACAATAAAGCTAGAAGAGTTGCCTATAGCTCCAGAGAATAAATTTGAAGAGTATGTAGGGAAAGAAGTTACCGAATTTCCAGGGTAGATCGGTTGATTTTGGTTTAGATCTGATTGGACATTGGATTTCGATCCCAGGGCTTCCCCGATGGCAGCTATCTGCTGCTGGAACATCTCATTCTGTTGCTTAATCTGCAGTTGCAACTGAGTAAACTAATCTTGGATTATACTCTCTTGGTCCCGATGATGGGACGATGATTCTCCCCCTCCAAACCCACCAATGATCGGCGATGACAGTCCCAAACTACTACTCGCATCCGGCTGAAGTATAGGATCCCGATTGCTGAAGTGACAGCCCCTGATTTGATCCATTTCCGGCTGATTCGATTGATGAAACACACTGCGGCTGATCCCGTCGATCATGGCACCCTTGTTCGGCTGTGGCTGAGAAGACCTAGACGGATTTGCGACGACTTGAGGGCTTGGCTGGGAGGAAAAATCGGGTTGGTGCGCATGGGAGGAAGAAACGCTGGGCTGACCCGCGGCTGAGGAGGAGCACCGGTCGGAGATTGCGGCCTGATCGTCTTCGGCGCAACTTGGAAACTTTCGAACAGAGGTTGCGATCCATGGGAAAAATCGACTGCGGCTGCCGACTTCAGCTTCTGCGACTGGATCTGATCATCGAACGGCTGGTCGGGTCTGTTGGGAGCTTCAACTTCAGATGAAATCGGTTGGAAGCTTACCGGCTGGTCGGCTCTGATCGGCTAGTTGGATCTGGTCGGTCGGTCATCACGCTGAAGATGGGGAAGAACAGATTGGAAATATCTGTCAATGGCGTTTTGGATAACAATGGTTATATCTGGGCTATTGGTTTGGGATTCTCCTATTGGGTTTTCCTCAATGGTGGCCAGGGTTTCGTCTCCGTGCTCTGATACCATGATGAAAAGACAGAGTAGAGAAAGAAAATAGCACACACAAAGTTTACGTGGAAAACCCTAATCAGGGAGAAAAAACTACGGGATAAAGGATTTTTATTAGAAGACTGATACAAAGAATACACCGTGACTACTTGCTTAAATAGAAAAAAGGGAAACCCTAGGGTACAAGTAAAAAGACAAAAATGCCCCTAGAGTAAAAAACCCACAATAGTTAACATTTTTTTTTAAAAAAAAAAAAAATTATGATAGAATTTATTATTATTATTATTATTATTATTTATTTTTAACACCATGCTGTTCATAATTGTATAACCTTTATTTTATTTGGTTATAAGAAGGAAAAATAAACCGTCAACGTTGGCCCAAATGGTTGCTCTGATACCAAATTGATGTAGCCTAAATGATAAAAGGAGAGAAATCTCCAAGAACCAAGATTGTAAATCTTTTATTAGAATGAATAATGTATTTCATACAAGAGGAGAATGTCCCTTTTTTATAGAGTTCTATTACCAGTGGGGTAAAAAGGGAATTACCCTAGAATATTGCCTAATTACCCCATTAACTCCTATTCTTCCGTATCACTATGGTTTTGCCAAATGAAATATCTAGTATCCTAGCATTAGTTTTTGTGGGTCATCCCTTCCATAGTGTGAAAAAGACTTTTTGGTTGGCCATAAATTGAGTTTTCTTTGGATATCTTTGGTGCGAGAGGAATGTGAATATTTAGGGATATCTTCACAACCTTTGACTGTCTTTTTAAATTTGATTTTATTTCATGTTTCTATTGGTGTCAACATAAATAAATACACGTTTAGTGATTATAGTCTTTCTTCTATAATCTCCCGACCACGAGGTTTTTAGCACTTCATCTTTAGGTGTTGGGAGCCTTTTATGCATCTTATTTCATTCATCAATAGAATTTGTTCTCTTCTAAAGAATCATATATTTTGATCTCCCTCCATCCACACACAAACCCAACCCCCCCTCTCCTCTCTCCCTCTCTCTCTCTTTTTTGTGTTTAAAATGTGTGCTGATCTTGAAGCACATCTGAATTTATTTTGAGTCTTTATTCATGAATTATTTTCTTCATTTGTTCTGATCTAAATTCTTAGGTGTAGCAACGCGACCTGTTTCTCTTATTTTGAGATGACATTATCCAAGATATAAACAATCTGATAGATCAGAATATTATCGTCTTTGAGGAATGTAAATGATAACCTTAATCCAAATTTTTATGTATTTCTCAAGTTCAAGGCTTTGTAAATAATTTTGATTGAGCCAATTGATGTTTTAATATGGTTGCCTTTTGTATAATTTTATGTTGGTCAAGCATGAGTGGAATTATTCAATAATTTCTCTTACAGGTATGTTTTGGATTCTGGGATTGCTGCACCTCTCACTTTATCCATGCTCGAGGTGATGTATCAGTTCTGGATCGATTTATCATTCAAAACTTATCCAAATAGCATATTTTCTCCCATTTAAGGTTATTTTAACATTATTTCTTAATTTTTTTTTTCCTTAAAGGAAATGCTTAGTTCTCCAAGGTCAACCTGCAAAGTTCGTGCATTTGATTTAATCTTGAACCTTGGTGTTCACGCTCACTTATTAGAACCGATCACGCTCGATGAAAATCCTACAATTGAAGAAGAGTACTCTCAAGAATCATATCTTGCGGAAGAAGCCCAATTTAATTCACAGGGGAAGAAAAATCTTGATTCTTCTAACAACATCAGTGCAACTTCATCTATTAACAAATTTGAATGTTGGATCCTCAACATCTTGTATGAGATACTGCTTCTTCTCGTCCAGGTATGTATGATATTTCATGCTTTTGCAAAAAAATTTCCTTCTTCAATGATGACAGCTCAGTCCAAAAGCACCAAGATGATTTTTGGAATAATTTGGCAGAAGCTTCTGATTTTTGCAACGTTCAAGTCCTCCAAGAAAAAAGTTGTCAAATGCAATACTATCCATTCTTTTGGGAAATCTGGCTAGAACGAAATAATAGAAGTTTCAATGGGAAGGATAGGAGTGTAGGAATTTTATGGGAGAAAATGCTTATTGATTCTTCCTTAGAAATAATGGACCAAACAATGCAATTGGAACTCTCTGAAGATTCTGCATGCTCTTGTATTCTTTTCGTGTGCTCTTGTATTCTTTCCTCTTTTCTCCATAGTGAAATCTAGCCAAACCGCTCCTAAACAGAACACTTCGAAAGACTAAACAGCAGGGTAAAGTTTACCCACTAACCTTAATTAGACCCTGAAAGGACCCCCTCATAAAAGCCAACATACCCCTATTGGAGCAAGGTAGCGTTGTAGGGCCCCTCAACCTTCCTTTGGCAATGGCATACCAAGAGCTCTTTGTACTAACGTAAGGGGACAATTAGTAGAAAACCACCCGGAGTAATCCCTTCTCTATCACAAAACGGCTCTAGAGGAGCGAAAAGTGTAATGAGAATCTAGCAAAATGCTATGGTGCACAAAGCAATTGACTGATATGACAATTTTGATCCTAATGTGCACAACTTGTTAAGGAACAAAGTGCCTAATTCTACCTAAGTTACGGTTCCATGATTTCAAATTGTTAGTCCCTTGAATTCTCTGCTCGAACAAATGATCCTGGATGTTGCATTGCACTGTTACATGGGAGATGCATATTTGTAGTTTTCTATTATGGGCTAGAGCACAGTTTTAATGGGATTACGAATTTTAACTCATGATTAGTCACAAGTAATTAAATCAATCACCAAATGAAGGAGGGAATGAACTTAACGTCAATTCAGCTCATGACATGATTTGCAGGGAATGCTTTGGGAAATTTGTTTGAAGGTTACTTCTTAGATAGGACTGTGATTGTATGTGCAAATAAGGGCATGGTACAAAATTGTAATGGAAGATGTGTAACTACAATTGCTCATGGTCATTATTTTGTAAATATCTAAAATGTCCATTTTGTGATTTCAGATTGAAGAGAAGGAAGAATCTGTCTGGACGTCTGCTTTGAGCTGTTTACTGTATTTTGTTTGTGATAGAGGCAGACTCAGGAGAAGCCGACTAAAGGGCCTTGACATAAGGGTGAGTTGTTTGTTAACTTGCCTCAAAGATATCCCAATATATCAGGGTTGAGAGGATTAGACCAATGAACTCAACCTCACTGATGGACTAAATAAACAGCCATATGCCAAAAAACTTATTAAAGCTTCAATACAGTTTATTCCAAATATATTTATGTGGCCCTTTTCGGTTCTTATGAAAAAGGTTTAGTAGATGTGTAAGCCATGTAGTTCTCGTGTAAATTATACCGTTCTTCTTGTGGCAAATACATTGAGCCCGCTGCCTACTTTCTAGTTTCTTGTGATCTTGAAATTGGTTATGCCTATCTGGTTTGTTTGCAGCAAGGAAATGTAAATTGTTTTAATTCTATTCTTCACTAAATTTTCTTATGATATTTTCATCTCATTGCTTTATTGACAACGGGTGGCAAATACATTGGACCCTCCCCCTACTTTCTTGTGACCTTGAAACCAGTCATCTCATGCATGCTCATTTGGCTTATTGTCAATAGGGAAATGTACATTGTAACAATGATATCGTCATTAGTTTTTCGTATACTATTTTTATTTAGCTACTTTATTGATGACGGGATATGATGCTTTATTTTCTCTTTCTTTCTTCCCTTTCAGGTTATTAAGGCATTTCTAGAAACTAGCAGGAGAAACTCTTGGGCTGAAATAGTTCATTGCAGGCTTATTTGCCTGTTAACAAACATGTTCTATCAAGTCCCGGAGGAGCCCACAGAGGTTGCTTCAAGCCCCATATTTCTTGTAGATCAGGTGGATCTGGTTGGAGGAACTAAGTTTATTTTCTTTGAGGTATGCTAATTTGTTTACAGTTTAGCAGCAGGACTAATGAGACCCATTCCTGGGAAGAAATTTTGATGTACTTTAGCCATTGATAACTGCAAGAAATGTCGTTACTACATCCATTTTTGTTGTTGGGAAGCTTATATACCTTAGACTTAGAGATACCCCAAGTCAAATCCTTAATTTGTTGGTTTAACTTTTAAGGTAGTTACCAGTTTGTGGTAAGTTGAATTATTTGACTGACATGTTGGGAGTCTAGTTATTTAGAATTTCCTCAAGATTAAAAGTGACATTCATTCCTTTTCTTATTTGTATGAGGAGAAGTGATGATAACTGATTAAAAAATGATTTAAAACTATGTCTAACTTTTCTAATATTTTTAGTATTTTTCTACTGCAGTATTCTCTAGCAAACTCAAGAGAAGAGCGGAGAAATCTCTTTCTGGTGCTTTTTGATTATGTTTTGCATCAAATAAATGAATCTTGCATCACAACTGGAGTTATGGAATATGGTGATGATGAGATACAACCCCTTGCAACCCTGTTCACCCTCGCCAATGCACCTGAGGCTTTTTACATCTCAGTTAAGCTTGGAGTGGAAGGTGTTGGAGAGATTTTGAAAGCGTCTATCTCATCAGCATTGTGTAGATATCCTAATAGTGAGCGACTAAATATGGTATGGCTCATCTAAACTTGTCAATCTAGGGTGCCTACATGCTTTGTACAATAACAGTTCCAATTGGGATGGAGTCATAAATTTATCTGGAATCTTAGTGGCAGCTTGCATACATATTCTTGGGAATTTCTAGGGCCCCTCAAATATCTCTTTCTACCTGCAATTCTTTTAAATCATTTTTACTTGATGAACATTGTACATTAAATGTTTATTCTAACCCTTTCTGTCCACTTCTTTTTACTTCTATCTCCATCTGTCAACCTCCACCACCCATTTATCGACATCAGCTCCCTCTCGCCCTTCTCTCTCCTTGTCTCTCTGAAAGCAAGAAACCTTTTGCATATTCCCTCAGATGAGGAAGGAGGGAACTCCAATAGGGAAAGGAGGGAGAATTGGTCAGTTGGAAGATGGGGACCTGTTAGTTTAATATTTTGGAATGAGAGTCTAGATCTCAATAATATGAGATGAGGTGGACGAGGATTTGTAGTGTGACTGGGTTTGAGGAAGGGACATTTTAGAAAATTTCCCATCCTTATCTAAAATTATTTTTGTTTAAAATTATGAACAATTATGATGGGGAGGGGACAATGTGGAATGCAAAATCCAAAGCAAATATTTAATAGTCTCCTTTAGTAATTACCATTTAGAAGGAAAGGGATCTCCTATAGGCAACAGGGACAAGAAGCTAGATTGAACCTGCTCAAGTGTATTTTGTGATTATGTTAGGCCCCCTATTGTAAATATGTACTCTACTCTCTGTGAAATGGGAAAGTATGATACTGAGAGTTAGTTAATGGTGCACATTGCTTATATGCGTCAGAGAGGAGATAAAGGGAGGGTATTGGTTATTTTGGAAGGAGTAGCATCTTGGAGAGTTCTCAGCCCTCTTGAGTTGATTCGAGGTCTTGTAGGTTGATCTTCACCCCTTACTCTTTTATAAAAAACATAATACTATCTGATACCTATAAGAACACTCTATCTTATTATTGTCAACTGGAAGCCTTCTTGTAAATTTACTGGCTTTTAGGTGGTACAAATTATTCTTGTAAGACTTTGAGATCAAATGTATTTTTCTCTTAATTTTATCCAACTTAAACTTGACAATAACATTTGATTGTTCTTTTTTTGCAGCTCTCGGAGAATATAATGGAGAAATTTAATACAATAATCAAATCATTTACACATTTGGACAATGAGTTCTCTTATATGATACAGATAACCAAATCTCTCAAACTTTTTGAAAGCATTCAAGGTTCTATGTTAAGAAATGGTGTTAGCATGAAATCCAAACTATCATGGGCCACTCTGCATTCCCTTCTTCATTCAGAGAGAATTGCTTATCGTCAAAATGGTTATGTTTGGCTAGGCGATCTTCTTTTTGAAGAAATAACTAGTGAAAGGGATGAAAATATGTGGACAAATGTGAAAAAATTACAGCAGAGAATCACATACGCTGGTGTAAATGATTATTCATCTGCTTCGGACATACCCCTTTCCATCTGGCTTATGTGTGGACTTTTAAAGTCAAAACACAACATCATTAGATGGGGCTTTTTATTTGTTGTAGAAAGACTTCTTATGCGATGCAAATTTTTGTTGAATGAAAATGAAATGCGAAATTCTGGCAGCAATGATCTTGGCCAGGCATCCAAAGATAGCCGTCTTGAGAAAGCTAATGCAGTGATAGATATAATGTGCAGTGCTCTTTTCTTGGTCTTTCAGATCAATGAAACAGATCGCATCAATATTTTAAAGGTATTTCTTTAATGATATGAACATAATGTCAGCATATGCTCTTTGCTCTACATTTTAAAGTCATGGAATTGAAAAACTGAAAAACACTGGAGAATGATGCACCCATGAAGCGTCAGACATCTATGATGCTAGGTGTCACGGAGGCAAGACTCTAGGCTTATATGTCCATATGACTTTGCAAGATCTAGTAAACCTTTTAAATGTTCTTCTCTAAAAAAGTAAACCGTTTAAAGGTAATTTTGGATTAGAGAAGTCCTTTTCAGGAAAACTTGAGCCTTGTACATATTTTTTCACCACTTTCTGTTGTCTCATCAATGATCTTATTTCTAGTTTTGTTACTGTTTTAGATGTAATATGCTTTTTAAATATGCAATTGGGTATGTTCTAATAATATCATTTCTTATTTATACTATTTCTGATCCTGCTGGAGTATTAGAAAATTTAAAAGAAGTGATGAGTATATTTCTTCTGTATATTCTGATGTCTTCTTGATTTTGATATTTCTAGCCGTTTTTAAATAGCATTCGTGTTTATGGTGCTCATGGAATCCAAATAGATATTTGTTTATTGCACTATTTTATGAGCTATTTCAGTGATGGAATCTCCTTTTCACCCTTGTTATCTGGACTTTAATTAGTGTTTTTTGTGGACAGATGTGCGACATACTCTTCTCTCAATTATGCTTGAGAGTACCACAAGCTTCTGACTTACCAATTGGAGATGATCTGCCCCACGGCAGAGTTATAGATTACTCAGGTGAAAGTAAAATGATAGGGGTTATTGAATCTGAAGCTAAACTGGATGGTAATTACTTTGGTGAGCTAAAGGAGGAGAAAAGCAGATATAGTAAAACTTATAACAATCCTCTTGATCATGAGACAGCCTCCATGGCAGCATTACTGCTTCAAGGACAGACTATTGTCCCCATGCAGTTGATTTCTCATGTTCCTGCTGCTCTGTTCTACTGGCCGTTGATTCAACTTGCTGGAGCAGCAACAGACAACATTGCTTTGGGTGTTGCTGTTGGAAGCCAAGCAAGAGGGAACCACCCAGGTGCCGCCTCCGACATCCGATCAGCGCTGCTCTTACTCCTAATTGCTAAGTGCAGTTCTGATTCATCTGCTTTCCAAGAAGTGGATGGGGAACAATTTTTCAGGTCACTCACGCATAGCTCTCTCTCTCTCTCTCTCTTCCTGAATCTTCTTTCTATGTGTGGATATGTTTAAGTGTTGCTTCGTTGGATTCTTACAGAGAGCTTCTAGATGATACAGATTCAAGGGTGGCCTATTACTCTTCAGCGTTTCTTTTGAAGGCAAGGAAATTCCTTCCGACCGCGAAATATATTTGTATGAAATTTCAAGTTTCTTTTTCCTTTTGTTAATGAATGAAGTTTTTTTATTTTCAGCGTATGATGACGGAGAAACCTGAAAAGTACCAATACATGCTTCAGAATCTTGTAATTAAAGCTCAGCAGGTGATGTTATCACATTTGTTGTCAAAGTACAGATTCTGATTTGATTAATGTATCTGCAGAACATCATCAATCTATTTGTATTAGGCATTCACGTCATCTTTACTATGTTCCTGCACATAAACAAAGTGTTCTTTTTTTAAAAAAAAAATCCTCTCTCCTTTGCTTTTGCCTTCTGGGTATGAAACTGAACTTTCATTGAGAAAAAAATGTAAGTTCAGACAAAATTGAAAGGAGTACAAGGGCGAGCAAAGGACCCCAACAAAAAACAAAGGGCAAGAGGGAGGTCAAATCATTTACCAAATGAGTGAGGGGAAAAAAGAAAAGAAAGAAGTTGGGGTTTTAGAGTAGATGATGCACACAAGTGAATGAACTACTCCGAAGTCATTCAATACCCCAAAATGTACATCATGCTGCCATATTTATAGATGTGGCAGAAACGAATTGGTAAAACAGGGATAGAACCGGCTGTAAGGTAGCTGGTTGGTGGATTAAATATATCCACCAAAAATACAAGAACTTGACCAAGAACTTAAAGAAATAAAGCTACTCAACTAAATACAAGAAACAAAGAAGAACAAACAAGAATGATCAAGAAATGCCAAGAATACCAAGATGTCCCTTATGTCACTAGATATGCCCTTTAGTTATAGACCTAATGGAAAGCAAAAATATCACAATGATTGATGTATTTTGAAAGTTTTAGGCTTCACATATATTTTAATTTAGTTTTTCTCACGCGGAACATTACCCTGAAGGCTGTGGTGCCTTTGTATAAACAGATTCTTTGATTTGGCTGCAGCTTCTCATATCTTTTCCATGTGCAGTCTTTATTTTTAAGGATAAACAATACTTGTATCAAAATAGATAGAGCATATAAGAAAAGGGGGAGGGAAACGAGAAACCCAACCGTCTCTTACAAAACTTGGGAAATTATTTGTTTTTTGTTTATCTTTTTAATTTTTATTTTTTGGGTAAGAAACCAAGCTTTTTTTGAGGAAAATGGAAGAATATATAAGGGCATACAAAAAGCAAGTCCACAACTACCTACAAGAATGAAGTCCAATCCAAAAGAATGATACTAAGCAAAGCTGATAATTACAAAAAATCAGATAGACAAACGCCCCAAGACGCCTCCAAACCTCCTCCAGAAACCTTTTCAAAATTATACCGTTCCTCTCCATCCACACTCCCCACAAAATAGCTAAAGTCTGCCACAAGATCTTTATCACAAAACAGCGAGTTCATCACAATCTCTCATCTCTTCAAACAAAGACCGGAACTCCCTCTTATGAACTGCAACAACTTCAAAAAATCTAAAGCACCGGCTCTAGAGAGAGTAAGTATACTTTGGGAGGTTACAAAATTTTCGCCACTCAACCTGTAGAGGTTTTAAGGATAGGTGGCAGTGCTCTCTAATCGTGAAAGTCCCCTAAAGAAATAAAAAGATCAGAACTTAAATTTGTAGGTAGTAATTTATTGATAAATTTTCATTCAACTCTATACTATTATTTAGTTTATGTGAAAGTTCAATTTGATATTAGTAGCAAAAGAAAAAAGTATAATTTGATTTTAGATAAATGAATGAAAATCTACATCACACGTTATAAAATGCACTCCTATATTCCTTACATAGTTGTCTTACTTTTTGATTTTATATCCCAATTCACGCATGTCAAACACATCTTCAAGTTTCTCACAATATTGATTGAATTACTTTTAACCAAGATGTTCTCTTCGTTTGATAACTGAGCTGAAATTGCTAACATGCTTGCTTGCTTTCTTTCCTCACCATGCAGAGCAATAATGAGAAGCTGTTGGAAAATCCATACCTTCAGATGCGTGGTATACTTAAGCTGGCAAACGATATGGGCTTCGAGTTGTGATTTACTCTGATTTTCTGGAAGCGTTCTGTTTTTTACATGGATACATCACATTCAGCGGTGTGCAGAAAAAGTTTTGATATGCATGGTGTTTCGATCACTTGCTTTAATTTCCATCTTTGGAGCATATGAAGAAATGCACCTGACTAAGTGTACATGACAGAGCTCGTCTTCTCATATGGGAACTTAATTTAGATCAAGCTAGGAGAATGACTATCCATTGAGAAAGGCGATAGTGATACATTGGGATGATATTGTTTATTCGTAGTTTTATCTTGCCACTGTACAGTTGTTTCTAGCCATCAACTCCGATTTTCTTTGATAAGCACGCACGAAGGAAGATGATGAGCTAATTTGATCACTGGCCGTGCAGATTAGCTATTGTAGAGATCCCTCCTCGGCTATGCCAATTAACTTTTCTTTTCAACCATAAGTCAAGGAGAAAACAACTAAGGCATTCGGGAAACCCCTTTAGATTACTCATTTGTCTGCCTCATTCTGCCACAAATCATTGGACATGGAAGCTTTTTTAATATTTTCATCAGGTATTACCTATTATCTCAACGTTTCTCTTATTTTCTTTCCTTTTTTCCAAATGAACGCTTTCTTTCTGTGCTGCAACATGGAGTATAATATTCCTTGAGAAACCTATCGCTTGCTTTTTATATCATCTCCATGCTTCTCTTATTTCTTTTTTTTTTGTCTCAAATGAATACCATCTTCTTTTTGTGTTGCAACATGGGATATCAATATTCTTTGAGAAATCTATCACTTGTTTTTTAATAGAAAAATATTTAGATGCATCCCAGACTACACCTATCCTTGTGCATTCTACCAAATTATCCACTCAAAGTTCATCTTTCTTTTGTGTGATGCATAGATAGGTGTATCTTGAGATGTACCCAGGTATTGTTCTTTATTATATTTATTGCACTGATACGTCTTCTTTTTGGTGAAAACAGCTGTATGTCGTGTATAATGTTTTCGGACGACTTGCAAGTGAAACTTGAGAAGATTCATTTCATTTGTACAGAAATCACATTACCTCCAACAAGCCTTCTTCTGTTTTTGTCATTCCTGAAGGCAATCTTTTAACCATGTTATCTTTTTTTTCTTTTTTCTTTTTCTTTCTTTCTAGAATCTTCTTTTGTTTTTTCCAAGTCTGTAAAGTCAGCTTAACTGAGGGAGAAAATATCATCAAAATGTATCCACCATATGGCTCACTAGTCTCATTTTTCAGAGCATTGCAGGTGTCCGTTATTTTTAGGACATTTAACTGCCTGCTTGCCTGGTATGGGTTTTTCTGGAAGCTATCTTTGTGATAATTATTATTATTGCTTCTTTAACATTTAATCTTGTGCTTTTTTTTTCCCCACAGCCACAGTTGGTAATCTGAAATTTCCATTTTGCTCTGCTGTAATGTATTGATATCTGATCATGTAGACTTTTGCTACTGAAAAATGTTAACCTGCAGTTTCCAGTTTGTTTATGTAGAGAAGATGAATGTTGTTAGCAAAAGGGCCATTTTTTTTCTATTTGATGTTTGTTTTGTTTTGTTTTGTTTTCAAAGGCGTAGTTTCACATCTTTATTTTAAGTTGGCTTTCAAAAATGATAGTAGTATGTGAAAATTTATTTTTCTTTTTGGAATTTGGATTAACTTTCTTGCAAATCATTATAAAAAATTGTGAGAAATCAAGTACAATTTTCAATAAATTAAACTACCTTAATTTTAATAAATAATTGCAAAATCTTGAATAATCTCTTTAAAATGTTTCTTTCTTTGACAGTCTCCCGTCTCCTCACTAAACTTTTTTCCCTAACTCTACTCTCACTTACAAAAAAGATAGCTTCATAGTTCATAGTTCATACGATAAACTTTATATGTAATATGAAATCTATTCATACTATAGGTTATGTAAGGTTATGAACGTCTAAAAGCTTAAATAAGGTAGAATGATTTATGGTGATATCTTGCCAATTTGTATTAATGGTCAGGTGATATTTCTCTAGTATACCATGTGTATAATTTTAAGAGAACAGAAAAGAAATATAACAAGATTTTTCATTTTTGGAAAAATACATATAGAGTACATGTGTATAATTTTATTGAACCGAGTAGAAAATGTTCTTAAGTTTAGAGTTTAGACCATGTGTTCTATTGTAGGCTCGGAGTCATACATAGAAAAGAAATTACTAGTTTCATCTTTGTAGGGCTCATTTTAGAACTTGTCTACCTTGCAACTAGTGTCTTTAAATATTTGCTAGTAAAGAGACGTTGACATGCAACACACGTAGTTAAATTTGTTTATAACATTAATTTTTTTTATAGACATTTCTTTAAAGAGTTTTATGGTGACATTTGAATATTGAATGAATATATTTTTTGTTTTGCTTGAATGGTAAGTATTTGACATAAATTTAAGAATGAAAGAAATCATCACTAAAATTATAAATTGATTTAGGTTAATTTACGATAATGATAGATTTTTATGGTGAAATATAAATATTGAATGAATATTTTATGAAGTCTAGATTATAAATATTTGACATTAAATTTTAAAATAACGAAAGAGATAGTAATAAAAAAATGATACACAAAATTATAATATATATGATGTAATTGAAATAAATGTTATAAACTAAAATTTATAAAGGAAGTGACATGAAAGGATAGCGTATTATTCTTTTGGGTTATGGGTTGCTGTTTATATGTTAGTGGTCTCATTTGCAAAAAATGTGTTTTGCTCTAAAGATTTTTTTTTTTTTTAAAAAAATAATAAATCTTGAGCTGCCTTTAAATATAATTATTAATAATTAATAATTAAAATTGAGGGGTATTTGGTCCATCGACTTCATAAGTGGGTGTTAAATACTCAACTTCAATAGCGTTCACTATTGAAATTTGTACATTTATTGACAAATTTCATCTCTCTCTTTTGTGTATTTATCAAGAAACTCTATCTTACAACTCCATATTCTAAGCACAGACTTTCTAACTTCAACATATTAACTAGACTTCACAACTCAACTTAATACCATAAATACTACTTGAAGGTATAATAAACATGTCATTAAAAATGAAGGAAAATGTAAGGAAATAAAGATTTCCTTTACATAGATTTGCCAAGATATCAACTGATCAGATATTAATTGTTTTCTTTGGCAAGTAGTTAAAATATTAATAATAATAAAACAAGGATCAAAACAATATTTTATTATATGAGTTTGTTCATATATTAGGGCGGTTTGGTGCATAAATTTGGAATCTTAAACCTAGAAATGTTAAGCATGAGATTAGACAGTATGGGTTTAAGAAAATTGTTTTTGGAGTGCAACTCCTAGAAATTTGAGTTTGAAGGGAATGAAGTCCAGATTTATAAATCTTGAGTTTGTGAAATATTTTTTTATATTTAATTAGTGGTTTGATATTAGATTAATTCAAACTTGTCATCTTAATTATTTTAATATAGTTGTTTAAAATAAATAAAAAATTGAGAAGAATATTTATTATTATTTTTTAAATTTTGAAATAGATATGTGACTAAATTTATAATTTTATTTAATTTATTGTTTTATTAATTTGACATTTTGATTTTACTAGATTTTGAGATAAAGCTTAGACTTTTGTCATTTTAACTAATTTGAAAATGATATATATATATTTAAACATAATTATAAGTAATTTGAAAATAATCAAGATTTATAATTATTTTTTAAACATAAATGATTAAAACATCGGTAACAACTTAGTGCCAAATAAAAATCAAAACCCAAACTTTATATATATTTTTTATTCCTCAAATGTAATTTGATAAAAAAAAAATTATAATTTTTCAATAATTGAATTTAAGACTAAGATACTAGTTTATTTCAATTTGAAATTAGCATGTTATGATAAATTTGATAAAAAAAAATTATAATTTTTCAATAATTGAATTTAAGACTAAGATACTAGTTAAATTCAATTATATTAGTATCTTAAATTTTTCAATAGTCTAATATAATTGAATTTAATTTGTATCTTAAATTATTCCATTATATTAGTATCTTAAATTCAAGTATAATAGTTGAATTTAAACTCATGGGAAAAGGATATAGAAACGAAAGATACTAATATAATAGTTTATTTGTATCTTAAAAATTCAATTATTATACTAATATAACACAAATGCTTACTATTCAAACTCATGGGAAAATGATATAGAAACCAAAGCTTCCTAGATCCTTGCCCCAAACCATGGTAGGTTTAGGATGCTTAGACCATCAATCCCTACTCTTAAAACAAGCACCCTCTAAAGTCAAATGATTGAAGTTGTTGGCACTTGGATCTCATATGCATTGGGCTTCGATGCAAGTGCTTGGTGCCCTTGACCTCCGACTCACTTCCCTCTAGTTTGGTCTCTACATCTCTCAAATTGACCTAGTTCCTTAAATTAGTGTTGTGCCAAGCTTACTGCACTCTGATGCTTAAGTTAGTACAAGGAGTCACTTATTCACCTAAGTATAAAAAGAAGTAAGGTCGGGTCTCTCCTTTGGAGATAACTTACTTCCCCCTTTTTTAGGTGGTCGAATGAGGGTATTTATAAGTTTGTTCTCTGATGACTATGGTTACGTGTAACGACAGGAATATCATGGATGTTTCAGGTGCTCGAGGTTGAAGGATATCAATCTGGCCTCAACTCGTTTATTTTTCGATTGGTATATATTTACCAGCTAGGCTTGTCAACTCAAACCTCAAGGCACCGACATTTTTTTTTGGGACGCACTCTCTCCTATGTCCTTTCTCAGTACCCTTTAGGCTTGAGTCTGCCCATGGGCTTTTAGTTTTGCCTTAGACAACCCTTAACAAAGCCAAAATGAACATAGGCCATGTGTCACTCACCTATAAATATAATCAATCAATGACAATATGAAAAATGAGACCTAATTAATTACAGTTTTTTTTTGTGTTTACCAACATTTTGTAATCTTAATGCATATTGACCCCTCAATAAAACTTTGAGGATTTTAGATTTTTTAGAACTCATTCATCTGTTTGTGTGAATCTTTGAGGATTTTAGATTTTTTCCTCTACTTCATCCATCTCATTAAATTATCGTTCATATGTTTTTCGTTACGTCTAAATTTGATATTGGTATTCATATATAAATGGCTATATCTTTGTACCAGTACTGAGTACGAATACTGATATTGATCTAAATACCAACAATGTCAAATTATCTATACACTTCATATTATTTTTAAAATAGATAGCGATTGATGTCGATATCAATATCAATATTGATTTCGAATACCGATATCAATATTGATATTGATTTCAAATACTGACATCTATATTGATTAACGATATTAATACTTATATCGTTCAAATATCTATACCATGTATGAGGTCAAATCTATGCAAGGTAATGATACTGACACAATAACTGACCCCACAAAGCAAGATAAAAATGAAGGGAATGAAAGGAACGATTAACATATATCTGAAACTCAAATACAACTGATCAAATATTAATAGACGATGAAGAAGGGCATTTGAGCAATTAATCACAAGAGAAAGATACTTGAATGTCCAAAATAGTTGAAGTTCAAAAGTCTAGAACCACAAATGTTCGAAAGTTTTAGAAATTTTTTTAATTATATCATGAGGGCATTATAGTAATCACAACAACAACCTTTTCATTACTAGTGTTAATGTAAACAATCTTAAAGCAAATCAAATTACAGTTTTACTATTGTTAATGTAAACAACCTTGAAGCAAATCAAATTACAATTACAAACTACCTATGCAAAAGAGTTCAAGTTCAAAGAAATTCAATTCCTTTTTACTATTAAGGTTCATTATGATGGATACATGAATGAAATCTATCACGATTGGACCAATTTTAATTAAGGATGCATATCCTTGACTATAGTTCAACTAACATATAGGGTGTTTGGCTCACCAACATGAGTTGAGTTGATATAATATACCAACTCAATGTTTGGCCCACCAACTTTAAATGTTGTTGGAGTTGAGTTGGTATATATTATTAACTCATCACAATTCTCCATTCTTCCAATGTTTTCAATTACTCCACCAGTTGGCCATTATCAGCGACTATCGTTGTCACACCTCGAGAATGAACTTCGGGGCTCCAACAACGAATTTCGATGACAACACTGACGTCCAATGACAACTCCAACGACCAACTCTTTGCTCTGATAAACTTCGTGCAACAAACTCCGACAACCAATATCAGGCCCCGATGACCACCTCCAACGACAACTCCAGTGACCTAACTCCGTCGACCATCTTCAACAATAAACTCCAATGACCAACTCCCATAACCATCTTCGTATGCTCCGAAAACTGCCTTCGACTACAAACTCCAACGAAAATCACCTTCAATGATCAAGTTCGATGACCACCTTCGAGCGAGCAACTCCGATAACCAACTGGGGCTTTGACAACTACCTCCGACAACCAACTCTAATACCACCTTCATGCGATCAACTTGGGGCTCCAACAACCACCTTCGACTTTAAACTCCGACGAAAATCATCTTCGATGATCAAAATCGATGACCACCTTCGTATGACCAACTCCGACCTCCGAAAACCATCTCCGATGATCAACTCCAATACCACATTCATGTAACCAACTTTAGGTTTTGAAAACCACATTCAACTACAAACTCCAATGAAAATCATCTTCGGCAATCAACTTCGACAATTACTTCTGACTATTATAAATTGATGATTATTAAAATATGTTGTAGAGTTGTTAATTATATAATAGTATATTGTCTACGTTAAGTGCAATATTTATATGTAAAAAATTGTAAAATATATTTTTATTTAGTTGAATTCACGTATCATATGAGTGTTAAGAATATTTAGACGAAAAGTATGTACATAGTTGAAAAGTATGTAACATTTAACAAAAAAAAAAAAAAAAACATAAAATGAGATTCGTTTCCTATATCATTTTCTAGCAAGAATTAGTGAAAAATAAAGATTTGTTCTCAAATGATTCTCTAAATTTGGAGGAATTGAAAGTGAAGTTGTTGAAGAAATGTGGTGATATTCCATTAGCTACTAGATGATGAGGGAGTTTTTATGGTAGAGTAAAGATACATAGTAACAATAGGAAGAAGAAGAAAAAGAAGATGATAATAAAATTCATGGAGAAAAATTAAGAATCAAATTTTTTTATTTCTCTTTGGTTTCTCATTTTATTTAACCACATCCCTGCAAGAAATGTAATGGGTTAATTTTTTTCATTACCCAAAAAAGAAAGAAAGAAAGAAAGCAAATCTTTAAGAATTTTTAAAAAAATTGCAATCCATATTCTATTCAAACAAAAATTGGTAGAATTATTGAATAAAAAGTTTTAAAACAAAAATAGTAATCATAAAAGTAGAGTTGAAAAAAGTGTACTCGAATCCCAAATTTCTGAATTCAACTCTGCACCCCAAACACAAAGTAAACTTATATCAAATAACTATATCTCAAACTGTAATGACCCGACCTTTTGAGTACTCTGATAATGGTCATTACTCATAATTACACATTTACATTCAAAATATTTTGACCATTAAGGAAAATAAATTTCATTAAAATAATAAAGACAGTTTTCCAAAATAAATAACAAATAAGTAAAACCTTTATTCGAGACCCCTAAAATAATGAAGAAAAAAATAACTTAAATAAATAAAATTTGGACCAACATCGAGTTTCAAATCAAAACTTTTAAATAGCTTGAAAATGTAAACTGAGCGGAAGCAATTTACATGTCTCATATGGCACGATCACAGGTCCTTCTCATCACCCGTCGGTTCGTTCTTATCATTACCTGAAAAACATAAATTAAGAAAGGTTTGAGTATAAATACTTAGTAAGTGATCCCATTACCGGGATCAGACTATGCATCCACGAGCAAAGAAAGATAGCTCGTGGCTCATGCAGCTACATCGATTTTTTATGATGAAAGGAAAACCAAAAGACGTACTATCTTACATTGAAACGCATATCTAGCGGCCCATAGGCACACCGTCAAACATGAAAATAACATGAATGCGAACCCATCGATTCACGCATGTCTAGCGGCCCGTAGGCACACCGTCAAACATGATAATAACATGAACGTAAACCTGTTGGTTCACGCATGTCTAGCGGCCCATAGGCTCGCCGTTAAAACATGAAACATGAAAATAAAAGTAACATGAACGTAAACCTGTCGGCTCACGCATGTCTAGCGGCCCGTAGGCACACCGTCAAACATGATAATAACATGAACGTAAACCTGTCAGTTCATGCATGTTTAGCGGCCTGTAGGCACACCGTCAAACATGATAATAACATGAACGTAAACCTGTCGGTTCACGAATGTCTAGCGGCCCGTAGGCACACCGTCAAACATGAAACTAGACCCGCAGGTCTTCTAAAATAAAACATATGTCAAGGTGAGACAATAAACCAAACAAAATCATGCTCCAAAGTTCACCAAGTAACTTTATAGGTCTAATCTAGGTCGCCTGGTGTCACAATCGCTTTTTTGGAAGCTTCTCTTAGCGATTATGCGGCACTTGTTCCCGCTCACGAACAAGCCAGCCAACTTGAATACAGACTGCCGGTGGCACACCGAGTGCCTCTCGCAACCTCCACCCTCATTTTAGGGAAATGGTTTTAGAAAACGGGTTTGGAGAAAAGGTTTTCGTAAGCAGTTTTTGTGAGTGTGAATAAAGAAAGAAAGATTGTAGTAGGCTAGAAAGCAATTAAGCAACAACAACAGCTTTATAGAGTACTACTCCGGGTATGGGGAAGTGATGATTAATCTTATCCCCATATAGTGCATTCTGAACAAAAAGCCAACTGGCACCCTTGCATATGCAAAAGGGCGAGTGGTCACTTACAATGAAAATGTAAAGAAAGCAAGCTAACTAAGCTAATACAATACAAGATATGAAAGTATGCTAGAAGGGGGTTGGATCGGGCATGTGGCCATGGGCAACAGGCCCTGGACAAGCATGACCGTGACGTTCTCCCCCACTTAATTGGTTGACGTCCCCGTCAACTGACCTTGTTCAAAATCTGCGATGGTTGGAGCTGCATTCTTCAAATCTTCGGCTCGCTCCCAACTGAACTCTTCGTCGGGGAGATCCTTCCATTTCACTAAGAACTCTGTCAGTTCTCGTCTGGGTCTTCCAATACAGCGCGTACGTTTATTCAGGATTTGTGCAACTTCTTTCTCAGCGGAATTCTTCATCGTGACCGGTGGGCACCTTAGCATGTTTCGTTGTTCATCCTCAGGATCGGGATGATAGGGCTTCAAGATACTCACATGGATGACAGAATGAATCTTCATCCATGAGGGTAACTGAACCTTATATGAGGTTCTCCCGACCTTCTCAATTACCTCTACTGGACCTTTATATTTCCTTACTAGCCGTTGGTCTCTCTGGCCTCGGAAACGAAACTGTTCCGGTCGTAGTTTGATCAGGACCTTGTCCCCGGCTTGAAACTCGAGGGCCCTCCGCTTCTTATCAGCCCACTTCTTCATCCTTCTTGATGCTCTTTCTAGGTAGGCGCGAGCTATCTCAGAGGTTTTGCTCCACTCTTTAGTGAAGTTATGTGCCTGAGGACTTTTGCCTGCATAAGGGTGGTCCACCAAGTGTGGCATGAGTGGCTGTCTACCGTACACCACTTCGAAGGGCGTTTTTCCGGTCACGAACTCTACTGGCTATTGAAGCTGAACTGAGCCACATCTAACAACTGGACCCAGTTCTTCTGCCTAGCATCGATAAAGTGACGCAGATATTCCTCGAGCATACTATTGAAGCATTCCGTCTGGCCGTCAGTTTGGGGATGATAGCTAGAGGAGATATTCAATGTTGACCCCAATATTTTGAACAATTCTGTCCAGAATGTCCTAGTGAATCTTCCGTCCCGATCGCTAACAATGCTCGCGGGGACGCCCCATAATTTCACGATGTGTTTGAAGAACAGTTGGGCAGTCATTACGGCTGTGCACATTTTCGGCGTCGGGATGAAAATGGCATATTTTGAGAACCGATTGATGATAACAAGAATTGATTCGAACTCTCCCACCTTGGGCAAATGAGTGATGAAGTCGAGAGACACGCTCTCCCATGGTCTAGAGGGCATAGGTAGGGGTTCTAGCAGACCCGCTAATTTTGCCCTTTCGACCTTATCTTGTTGGCAGACAAGGCAAGTCTTGGTAAATTGCATGACATCGTCTCGAAGGCTTGGCCAATAGTAGCCTTGTTTCAGAAGGGCATAAGTCCTCTGCCAACCATTATGTCCTGCCCACGGTGTGTCGTGACACTCCTTCATCAGCGATCTTCGTAACTCCCCGAATCTGAGGATGTAGAGGCGATTGCCCTTGGCGTATAGTAGATCGCCTTCCACCCAAAACTGGCGTGTCTTCCCCTCTTTGGCCAACTGTATGATGGCCTGCGCCGCTGTGTCGTTCGTCAAGTGAGTTTTGACAGTTTCTCGTACTGTTGCACTCAACGTACTTGCTTGTAGGCGGGCGAACATGCACAGGGCCGCATGTTCGCTCTTTGACTAAGAGCATCGACCACTTGGTTACTTTTCCTCAGTCTATGTTCGAATTGGAAGTTGAACTCCGCTAGACACTCCTGCCACCATGCCTGTTTTGACGACAACTTTGGTTGGTTGAAGAAGTGGCAAATGGAGTTGTTGTCGATCTTGACCACGAACTTGGCCCCCAAGAGATACTGTCTCCAGGCCCTCAAGCAGTGAACTACTGCTAACATCTCTTTCTCGAAGGCGGCATACCTCTGTTCGACATAATTTATTTTCCTACTTTCATACACGATGGGGTGTCTGTCTTGGAGGAGGACACCGCCCAATGCGAAGTCAGAAGCATCAGTCTCTACTTCAAATGGCTTGGTCACGTTGGCAATTCCGAGGACCGGCCCCTCAATCATCACTTTCTTCAAGCCCTCAAAGGCGGCTTGACATTCAGGAGTCCAGCTCCATTGGCTATCTTTCTTCAACAGTTCGGTTAATGACCCTGTTCTTCTCGAGAATCCTTTTACGAATCGCCTATAGTAGTTGGCTAGCCTGAGGAAGGATCGTAGTTCGGTCACGGATGATGGTACCCTCTAGTCTCTGATCGCGGCCACTTTGCTCTCTTTCATACCAATCCGACCACATTCAATCACGTGGCCGAGGAAATTTATGTGCTCTTGGGCAAAGGAACACTTTTCTCTCTTTACATACAACTGATTTTTCCTCAGCTTTTCGAAGACTAGTTGGAGGTGATGTCGATGGTCCTCCAGCGAGGCACTATAGACCACAATGTCATCGAGATACACTACGACAAATTTGTCGAGGTATTCGTTAAACACTTGGTTCATTAAGGTACAGAAAGTTGTTGGAGCATTGGTGAGGCCAAAGGGCATCACGAGGAATTCGAAGGCTCCATATCTCATGACGCAGGTCGTCTTAGGTTCGTCTCCTTCAGCAATTCGGACCTGATAATATCCCGACCGCAGGTCCAGCTTCGAGAAATACTTAGTGTCGTGAAGCCGATCAAATAAGTTAGTAATGATAGGAAGGGGATATTTGTTGCAGACTGTGAGCTTGTTCAAGGCCCGATAGTCGATGCACAACTGGAGGCTCCCATCCTTCTTCTTCTGAAACAGTACTGAGGCTCCATAAGGGGCCTTTGCCGGTCTGATAAATCCTGCATCTAACAATTCGTCTAACTATTTTCGGAGTTCGGCCAATTCTGGCAGGGCCATTCGATATGCATTCTTGGCGGGCGGCTTTGCCCCTGGTAACAACTCAATATCATGGTCAATCCCCCTTCGTGGGGGTAGGGACTTGGGCAAGCTTTGAGACATGACATCTCGATACTCCTCCAAGACAAATAGAACGTCTTGGGGGATCTCTTCTTCGGTGGATTCAACTGATTCTATCGGGATGGCCATGAACGTGGGTTCATTGTGGGCCAGGCCTCTCTTCAATTAGAGGGCTGAGATCATTCTCACCCCATTAGGCTGCTTGATATTGGCTTGAACTACGGTGGGTGTAGATCTAGTAATGACTAGACATTTGGCGAGGGGCATTGGTATGACTTTATGTTCAAGTAGGAACTCCATCCCCAATACCACGTCGAAATCATCCATCTTGACAATCACGAAGTCAACGAGGCCCTTCCAGTCTCCCAACTTCATCGGAGTTCTCTTCACTATCCCCTTAATCGGTAGGGCTGTAGAATTCACAGCTTTCATCTTCCCTGCATCTCTTTCCCAGGTCAAGTTCAGGCGGCGGGCTTCCGTTTCAGCCATGAAATTATGGGTGGCCCCAGAGTCGACCATAGTGTTCTTGGCCGATCTTTGGTTGACCCAAGTGTCCACATACATGAGTCCTTTCTCTAGTGGCTCCGTCGCCTTTCCCATTTTTTTCTGGAGCGCAGATAAGAATTTCAATGCCCCCATCCTGGGATTCTCAATTTTTGCAGCTGGCTCGATTACCGTCTCCTCTAGTTCAGCCTTGTCTTTGGAGGTAGAGGCTAATGTGGCTTGAAAAGCATTGAACGTGGTTCGATTTGGACATTTGCCTGCCCTGTGTGGCTCTCTATATATGAAACAAGACAAGGGGCGATTGTAATTGTTATGTTGTTGCAGTGAGCCCCGCCAGTTGTTTCCTGATCTCGGTTGGGATGATTTACGGTCCCCTCCTGTGTTCTTGTCTCCTCCCCCAGGTCTGGGAGGACTGGAACGACTGTTTCTGTTTCCCCCATTTGAGGAAGTTGACTGCTTCCTCACATCTTGCGAGTCAGTGCTAAGGTCGTATAGCTGTTCAGCTGCCGCATAGGCAGAAGGGAGATCCTGTACTCTCTATTCATATAGTTTTGATTTCGCCCACGGTTTCAGCCTTTCAACAAAGCAAAAGACCTTGTCTTTCTCAGACATATCTCGTATGTCCAACATGAGTCCTGCAAACTGTTTTATGTAGTCCCTGATGTTACCTGTTTGCTTCAGCTCTCGGAGTTTTCGTCGAGCCAAGATCTCGACATTTTCAGGGAAGAACTGCGAGCGAAGTTCTTGTTTCAATCTATCCCAAGTATCAATAGTGCATCGTCCTTCCTGTATGTCTGTGAATCGTGATCTCCACCATAGTTTTGCATCTTCAGCCAGATGCATTGTTGCTAGTGTGACTTTCGACTCTTCAGTTACTGTGTTCGCCTTGAAATATTGCTCAAGGTCGAAGATAAAGTTTTCCAGGGCTTTTGCTTCTCGCACCCCACAGAAGGGTTCCGGTTTTGGGATTTTTATTCTACTTACTGCCATTGCTCCCCCAGATGGGGCTTGGTTCCCTACCGCTCGGATGGTGAGATTCACCCTTGCGCTCACATCCGCTATCTCGGCTCTGACGACGTCAAGGGCCGACCGAAAGTCTTCAAACAAATTGGTTACCATCTGAAGTATTGCTTTTTGGGAGTCGTCCAACTCTTCGACACGCTTCTCTATGTGGGCAACAGAGCCCGATGAGCTATCGCCACGTTCAAAGCTGCCGGACCGTGCTGTTTTGGTCTCGAGGGTCTCTACCCTTATCATCAATTCTCCGACGGACAATCCGTCTAGGCGGCCCACTACCGCATCAATTCCATCGGCTTTCTCAGCAACTTCTTGTAGCCGAGTCTCTAGGAAACGGATATTATTCGGGACCTCTCTCAGGTAGAGAATTTGCTCTTCCATCTCTACCAACCTATCCACATGGGACTTGTTCAGGTTCTTCGTCGCTGACATGATCACTGATCTTTCCCTCTGTGAGCCAACCTGGCTCTGATACCAACTGTCACAATCGCTCTTTCGGAAGCTTCTCTTAACGATTGTGCGACACTTGTTTTCGCTCACGAACAAGCCAGCCAACTCGAATACGGACTGCCGGTGGTACACCGAGTGCCTCTCGCAACCTCCACCCCCATTTTAAGGAAAACGGTTTTAGAAAACGAGTTTGGAGAAAAGGTTTTCGTAAGCAGTTTTTGTGAGTGTGAATAAAGAAAGAAAGATTGTAGTAGGCTAGAAAGCAATTAAGCAACAACAACAGCTTTATAGAGTACTACTCCGAATATGGGAAAGTGATGATTAGTCCTATCCCCATATAGTGCATTCTGAACAAAAAGCCAACTGGCACCCTTGCATATGCAAAAGGGCGAGTGGTCACTTATAATGAAAATGTAAAGAAAGCAAGCTAACTAAGCTAATACAATACAAGATATGAAAGTATGCTAGAAGGGGGTTAGATCGGGCATGCGGCCATGGGCAACAGGCCCTGGACAAGCATGACCGTGACACCTGGCATGAAGGCACCGATAATAGTATCACTTACCTCAACTTGGTAAAAAACACAAAGTAAAATCTCCTTAGAACTTCTTTAGCACACTTAAATCAACCTAAAGTTGTGGCTTGGTCCAAGACAAATTCCAAAACTTGATTCAATTAGCCAATTTAATCAAGAATTAAATCCAAAATCAATAACTTAATTTTCCACTATTACTCTCAATCCAAAAGAATAACCATCCAACAACAACAACTTACAAAACTTACCGATCTTCACCAATTTTCTGCAAAACAAAATGGTCTCTAGCTTGATGGTTAATGGCTCAAAACTTCCAAATCTTGAATCTAAGTTTCACACCAAAGAGAGAGGTTACTAATTTAACCCAAAATCAAATGGGTGAATTTCACCTCCCAAATTAAGGAAAATAAGTCTTACCCAAATTTTTTCTCAAGATTTCGGCAAAGATCGAGCAGTGGCGGTAGATGGCGCATCAGCTCGTGGATACTATAGATAGGAAGCGGGTATTGCTGTTGGACAACATAAATTGTTTAGGCTAGCGGCTGGTAGCGAGGGTCTTGCATAAGGAGGGTTTGCAAGAGTGGAAGGGGAGGGGAATTTCTAGTTTTACAGATGTTATTCAGCAGCAATTACGAACAAACCATATCTTCAAACAACGATCCAACCATTCAAAATGAAATGCCATATGTCTTGAACAGACTGACCAAATTGAGCACGATCCAACGGTTCAAACTTCAGTAATCGACAATTTTGTAAAAGTTGTCACTGAAAAACGAATTGCTTTTTCCCCCTCTTTTCACTCTCATTTAATTTTGAAAAAAATCTCAACTCTTTTATTTTTTTTTTTCAAATTTTTAAAAGATAAATAAATTATTTTATCACAATATCTCCAAAATCTCCAAAGATTCTATTAAATTTATAAATCAATTAACTTTGCAAATTATCTTAATTTAGACTTCAAAAACCAAAATTAAAGGCATAAAATCCATCAATTTGATACAAATTAAATCCTTCCAAATATTTAAATCAATTAAACCACATGAAATTAATTATCTCTTTATTATTTTTTTTAAGTTGGCCCTAAAATCTAAAATCTAAGGGAAACAAAATTTAATATTTTCAAGATAATCAGTTTGAATATCTAATCAATTAAATTCAATTTAATCAATAAAAGTTTTTCAATTATTTCAATTTAACCTCAATTTTCCAAATGAAAGGGAAATTTAAACTCAATGATTTTAGATAATTAACTTAATTTTTTTTGAAATTCGGGATGTTACACAAACACAGACATATGAAATCCACAGATATATGAATCCCACAAATATATAAATTTTAGACATTCTATCTTAACTCAGCGTCCAAACAATCCCATAAATTTTAACTTTCAACTTTATGTAATTTTTGTAAGTTATTATTTTTTGAAGGAGATAAAGAATAACACACATAGGGAAGATTGTAAAGAACTTATGGGTAAATTCATTTTTTATCATCAAGAGATGGAAGTACTCATATTTTATTGGTTAAAAAGGAAAAAAAAATTCACATATTTTGTTTGTTTCTTCTTGGCAGTTAATTAATGAAAAGGAAATAAATAAATAAATTAGAAAACAAACTAACAAAGTAGTAATCGAGTGTAGCCGAGTGTAAGATTAGAATCAGTGAGCTCATTTCGTTAAAAGAAAAAGCGCTTTTCGTATACACGCGTCTCACCGCAGTCGATCGGTCCCAATCGGCCAATCTCCGCGCGAAATCATAGTATCTGTTTTCATTTCTCTCTCTCTCTCTCTTCCCTCTCTCCGTTCGATGTCGCCGACGACTTCCTAAGCTTCGTTAAGGTAATCTCTCTCTTTTCTTCTCTCTGTGTTTGATCTTTTGACGGAGGTATCGTTTGATTTCATAGAGTCATTGTTTGTTTGTGTCCCTCCCTTTTTCTTCTTGGTCGCAGAAGGGAAATCAAATTTCGTTCAAAGATACTGGAAACCGATGGCTGCACCACCGGCAAGGGCTCGTGCTGATTACGATTACCTCATTAAGCTTTTGCTTATTGGCGATAGCGGTATTTCCCCAACCCTTGGTTTTTTGTTGTTTTGAGTTCTGAATTCTTGTGTTTGATTTGCTTATTGGAAATGGGAGGTGCTTTAAGAGATCTGATGGCTGGGTTATGTGTAGTGTGGCGTGGGATTTGGGATTTGGGATTTGTTTTCATCAATGTGATTTCGAGGTTCCTTGTTTTAGTGGGAGTAATTTTGTTGTATGTTTTCGGTTTGTGTTTGGACTTTGGTTTGGGCCTTTTGATTCGAAAATGGTCGATTCGTGTCGATCTCTCCATTTAGTTGGGACCCTTTTTTGGGCTCAAGTTTGGCATTCTCGGCTTGTTATCTTTTACATTTCATCTTCTGGTGGAATGCGCCTTGCTTTTGTGTGCAACAACGTTGTATACCTGGTAAAAAGGGGTTGTGATCTTTTGACGGCCAATAGAGAAAAAATAACCTTTTTCTGTTCGAGAAGATTATTTTGAATATTGAGTTTTATGCTTAAATGTCTGTTGGAATCGAGGTGAAATTTCCTGTTAATTGACTGATGTTGCTGTTTGTGGCTCCGCATATGCTTAGTATGATAAGTTGTAGGTGTAACGTTTGGTCTTTCTGCCTCTGGTTGATTTAAGTTCTTTCATTAAAGAATAGTAAGTTTATTTATGGGAATCTCATGCAAATTTTGTGATAGATTTGTGAGCCTTTCCATTTCGCATACCAATAGTCTCCACGTAAGCTTTCTTCATTTCGATTATTTTGCAGGTGTGGGAAAGAGTTGTCTGCTTCTGCGTTTTTCTGATGGTTCTTTCACAACCAGTTTTATCACCACAATTGGGTTTGTAGCCTGTGTACCCTTGAAGGTTGCATGTTGAAACGTTTAAGTATTGAATCAATTCAAAACATTCAAAAGGTTTTGTAATGGTCATAGACTCATAGTTGGGACTATTAACTGAAATGAGTTACTAGGGTGGTTTGGACAATCAGTTTATCAGATAGCTGGTATGACTTTTTTTCATATACTGGTAATCATGTGTATGATATTAATCGATCTGCACAAGAAATTCTATAAGTTTTCTAAGTACAAGTAGTTTGGAAGCATCTCTTTAATAGCCAGATAATATGCATCTTGTGGCAGTATTGATTTTAAGATACGAACCATTGAGCTCGATGGGAAGAGAATCAAATTGCAAATCTGGGATACAGCTGGTCAGGAGCGTTTCCGGACAATCACAACAGGTACTATCTGATATTTAATACGATTTCTCCTAGATATTGTTCCAGGACAGATGCTCCCTTTCTGAAAGAGGGGCATTTAATTGTATGATCAAACTTTTGTATTACTTCAATGTAGAGAGGAGATCAGGGGTGATGATGACCTTCTTAAATGTAATTGAGGTGTCCTTCCAAAATTTTCTGTGACCATTTAATCTCGTCTATTTTAGCCCGTTGGAAACTGTTTTGGACTCTTGAAGGTGAAAGCTAGAAATTTTTAAAAGTAGTTCGATTCATTTAGGTATTCTAGCTTATTTCAATGTTTATTTTGACATTAAACATTTCAATTTAGTAATCAAAAGAATCTATCCTTGTCCTTTTGTTGTTAGGTCGTTCTTTTTCTCTCTCTTTCTTTTTAACATAGTGGTTTCTTGTTTCTTAAGTGTCTTGATAAGTATCAAAGTCGATTTAAGAATACGTGCTTCTTTTTTTTTTTTTTTCCTTTATTTTTTCTTTTAATTATTCCTTTTAATAGGAAAACGAGAGAGATGGAATAACGTTTTTTATGAAGTGCTTCTAATTTTTGTCATGTGGAAGTGAAGTAACTCCCTTGTTCAACTCCCTTAAACTAATTTTTATTCCAATGATATTGAAGTGAAAAGATTTGCGTGTCTGTAACTTTGATGATTATAGTTTGAATAATCGGTGTAATTTTGTTTATGATTCTGTAGCTTACTATCGAGGAGCCATGGGAATTTTGTTGGTCTATGATGTCACTGACGAGTCATCTTTCAACAGTGAGTTATTTTATTGCCTATCTATGATGAATTGATTTGCAATTGCCACACTTTATAATATTAAATCTTTGACCTTGACGGGCTCGTGATTCATTCTGCCAACCGTTTCATTCAAGATTTTTCTAACTTGTCAAATTAGTTTTATAGGCATCAATTTTCGTCAAGGTGTGTAAGTTCTACTGTTTTTAGCTGGGGTATAAGTGGGTTGCTATTTTGTCCTTGATGTCAAATTAACCTATAGTTTAAGAAAATGACTCTTTGATGTAAAATCACCAATCACCAAATGGATCAAAATTGGGCTGAACCAACCACAACTGACCATCTACCAAAACCGAACCAACCAACCGACTATAAAATTATATTTATGTAGCAAACTGATCTGATTGAGACATATTGTTCAACTTCAAAACCAAGAGTGTTTGGCATAGCTTCTTCATGATTTTTATGACAAAAAACATTTTCTTAAAAAAATTGCAAAGTTCGGTAACAAAATCGCTTTTAGTAAAATCTGATTGCTTTAATTATTTTAAAAGAAATACCTTCAAGGTCCGAAAAGGTAATACTAAAGTGATTAACAAGGGATCCCTTTCAAATCCCTTTTAGTAATTTGGTATTCGTAGAATCACCTTAAGATGTAGTGACCAAACAAACTTGGGATTGAATTCACTCTTAGGAAAATGATCAAACAAACAAGTATTCTAATTCGATTCAGAGCTCGGTGGAATAATTATTTATCAAAGTGTTTTAATAAAAAGTCTTTTTTAAGAAAAAAATTGTTTAAACTGAAAGGTAGGTCAAGCTCGCCGACTCATTTTGGTTGGATATCTTGGGGATGTTTTTGGGTTTGTGGGTTCAATCACATTCCCTAACTTTGAAGATTGCTCTCTTATTCAGACATTAGGAATTGGATCCGCAATATTGAACAGCATGCATCTGATAATGTGAACAAGATACTGGTAGGAAACAAGGCTGATATGGATGAAAGTAAAAGGGTAAGCATTTCTATTGCAAAGATTACTCTCAATTTTTGTCTTTTCATTGCTTGGCACCAAAAAATTACAGGTTCAAGAACTTTGAATGCAACGCTTTAAAGTTCATACTCAGGCTTCCAATGTAACGAAGTAGAAGTTAGTTTTAATATTTGACAGTTGATGTTATCCTTTGTTTACCTTGTATCTTTTTTAATTTTGTCACAGGCTGTGCCTACTTCTAAAGGTCAAGCTCTTGCTGATGAATATGGAATCAAATTCTTTGAAACTGTAAGTTAGAAATGCTTCAAGTTTTTAAAAGCCCTGCCAGGTGCGCACTCAGTGCCGCAGATCTGGTACCTTGCCTTGTAAAGGCGAAGTGCACACAAGGCGAGAGGCACAAAATAAGGCACACGCCTTATGTGAAGCCTAAGTCCCAAAGTCCTGGGTTTTTGGACTTTTTCATTATTTTGAAAAATATAATAATAATTAGTGTTTTTCTTCCAAAATTCCTTGTGTTTAGGATTTTTTTAATTAAAAAACCTACACTTTTTTCTTTCTTTCTTTTTGCGCTTTATTGCCCTTGAGCTTGAAAAAGCACGCTTAGTTCTTGCATTTAACTAATGCAGAGTGCAAAGACAAACCTGAATGTCGAGGAGGTTTTCTTTTCAATTGCCAGGGACATTAAGCAAAGGCTCGCAGACACTGATTCGAAGGCAGAGGTATTTACTATGTTGTTTTCGGTCCTGGATTGCTTTGAATGTTCTTTAGCCTTGTATGAAGAAATTGTTGTCACCAAGTAAAACCTTGAGATCTATTTGTAATCCAGCCTCAAACAATCAAAATAAACAAGCCAGACGCAGCAGCCGGGGATGGTCAAGCCGCCCAAAAGTCAGCTTGCTGTGGCTCGTAAAACGTTACAAGAAGATCCAACCGATCGAAAGAGCGAAAAAAGATAAACGCTCTTCATATTATGGTGGTGCCTTCTGGGAATGAAACTAAAGCCTGGTGAGATTATGGTGGGCTTGTTCCTCTATCCCGGTCGTCGCTTCTGTGAATCATAATCAGTTTGTGTGTTGAATGCTTTCTTTTTGTTCCTCTATTTTGGCAAAAGACAGTCTGATTTTCCCTTTTCTTCTTATTTTTATATATCGGAGGTTGGGATTTAGGACTCTTCAATTATTTTACATGAGTTGGTGTAGATAGATAATCAGGATTATTAAAGCATGTTCTTCCTTGAGGAGCAAGAAAGAATGTTGGTCTCTGACTCTCTGCATCTTTTGTTTTGTAATTGGGATTATAAGACCTTCTTCTTAACTCCCAACTCTAATTGGAATTATTGAATGTTAACTTTTGGTGAAGCTCTGCAATTAATTTTGTTGGCTTGTTGGACTATACTACTTTCGGGATGGACAAATTCACCTGCTTCATGTTCAGTATTTTTTTTTTTTTTTTTCATTTCTTGAGTATAAGTGAGGTATGAGGATTTGAACCTCCAGTTTTTTAGAGGAGTTATAGGAGTATATGCCAATTGTCGTTGTCTATGTATGTTTTGGCATAATTATGTAGAAGATTAAAATTATTATAAATCATATGCGTAAGCACTAGTTACTAAATTTTTCTACATTAACTATCATATCAATCTCCATCTTATTTAATCGAAATAATTCTTCAAAAGTTTTTTTTAAAAGAACATTTTAAAATTAAGGGTAGAAATAAAACTTTTTGAAATCTAGGGACATATTTGGCAATTTTTTTGGCAATATAACCTATTTTTGGCAATTTTCCGGAGTTAGAAATGTAATTCAAAGTTTATTGATATTTTGTACCATATAACCTTTTCATTTTCATATTGTATTTTTAGTGACCTTGAGATTTATTTTTTATTTTTTTATTTTTATATTTTGGTCTATTTTAAGGGTAAACTAGACAAACTAGCCCTTATTGTTTTTATAAATTTTACTTGAACTTTCAAATTTATATTATTTATTCAAATTGTAAATTTTGCACCTCAAACTTTTAACTGTAAACATTCCATAACTTGATTGTAAGAATTACAACTTTTAATTGTAAACATTAGTACTTTGGACCAAATTGTTGAGGTGAACAAGCAACAATTATGGTCTACGGATCCATTTTTTAGATAAAAAAGTTGGAGGTGCAGTTCTTGCAATCTCACAAGTTTTAAGAGCCTAATTTTGTGATTAAAAGTTCGAGGGGTTAGATTTTTACAATATCATAAGTTCAAGGATCATTCTCACACTAAAAAGTTTAAGACTGATTCCATCAATCAAAATATTTTGAAGTAGCTTGAATAACTTTCTCTAAACTTCAAGTATTTAATATATGAACAATTTAGGAACTATAATAGGTATTTGAAAGATAAGGAGAAAAAGAATTATTATGGAAGTTGAAATATTAAAATGAAATCAAAATCCAGTTCTCATCAATGAATGGAGTTTTCCTTTTGTTCATCTTTTAATTTTATGAACACTTCAACAGTTACAAGAACTAAATGGTTAAAAATGAAATAGAGACCAAAAAGGTTACAAAGAACTAAATTACAAAGACTAGAAATACATTTTTTACCTTCATTTTCTCAATAATCGTCTAAAGGAAAAATTATCTCCAAAGCATAAACCAAATGGGTCTCAAACCACATATGACAAGGTATGAAACCTTATTTTGGTCTGAACAAGGAGCATACAAATGCACCAACCATTATCATGGAGTCTTGCTTTATTCAGACAGTTATATTTGCAAAAGTTTGAAGAAGATCTAAGTCATTCTCATAAGCAAACTGAGTTCAACAACAATGGCTATCCAAGCTATTCATAAAATTGCTCAGAAGCCCTTACATTATTGAAACATGAATAAGATAGAAATAATCACTCAGTCTCTAGACTGGACATTACATGTAGGTTACAGCGGTTGCCCCTCAGATCAAGGACAACGTAGTTTTATAGGTTTTTCCAAACAAATTAAATAGTAAGATCGGTAAATGATAATCGATAAGCAGGTCTGCATTATGGAAATCTCTATAATCTGGAAATAATTGATACACAGGAAAGGAATGACTTGAAAACATACACTGACTTAACTTATTTGGCTCATATTCCATCTCCTGGTTAGACGTCTTATAATTGCAAAGAAGAGAACTTCATCTCCATGCTCGTGTTTGAATTTTCTTTAAAGAAAATCCGATAACTCCATACGAGTATTCTAACCCAATAGAATGCATTGCGTTTTATTCATGGCAATGATGTTGGTTTAATCGGCGTGGCTGCTGCAGCAGTTCAATAAATCTAATGTTACTGACAAAATAATGCAAAACAGCAGCCAAGCAAATTACTTCAAGAAGACTAATGTAGGAGTAGCTATGCTTTGAAAAGGATTCAGACTGTCATCACAAGTTCTACTTTGAACATTTTCATGATATTTATTGAGGAACCTACATTAGAAAAAAGGGACCTCACATTATTTATAAAATAGATGGACTACTTCTTCATAGTCAATTGGTTTTAAACTCCATGTTATGTAATATGGTATCAGAATCCATAAAATCCAAATGGATATTTCGATCCAATAAAAGGAAATTGGAATCTAATCAAGAATGGTGATCCCAAAAGAGGCACCATCTTGAGAGAGCATGTTGAAGATCTCACGTTGGAAAAATCAAGGGATCTCAAACTCTTTATAAGATAGATAAGATACTCTTCTCACAGCCAATTGATTTTGAGATGGAACCCCATGTCATCTCCTTAATCTATTTAATTTATTCAGGCATTCACACACAAAATCCATTGAGCGGTATTAGCATTATGACAAAGTGCTAAAGCTTCTAATCTGCAATTTTATTCTTATTTCCAGTCAAAAAGACGGTAAATTATATCAACCACAACATTGAATACCAACCTTCAGGGTGTGTTCCCCGTTTCTAGTTGCTTCTATTCAGCTTGTCCAGTAAAAATCTTACTCCCTCTCGCAACGTTGCTTTCCTTTCCTCTTGGTAGTTCCATAGCTCCGAAGTGATATACCGGCCACTGGGATTGTATTCGTTTATCTCCATTAAAGCTGATGTCACAGCCTTGCATACTTCCTCACCATAATCCTTTTTCAGACCTTTCAGTTTCTCATCTTCATCATCCAAAACTTCAATTTCCTAAAACAGCATAATGACTAATAGTTAAACATAATCCCTGATTTTCTTCTACGCAAGCATTGAATCATCCCAGTGAGCCAAAAATCAAAATACAAATTCAAGAATAAAATTTTAAAACATTGAATCTGCGGCTCCAGTGTGCCACTAAGATAGATGACTGGAATAATAACATTATACAAATTATCCTGTCCCCAAAAAGTGTGAGAAAATCTCCTGTACTATGAACAGGGTTTCAACCTATCAGCAATATCTAAGAAAAGTTTGGGGCCTACCGACATTATACCATACTAGTTTGATATCAACCCTATCAGCAATCTTTAAGTAAAATTTGGAGCCTACATAATAAAATAATATACCGACTAATCATGTGGCTTAATATTTTTAATGGTGGGAGGAGGCATTGCAGTTGTACTAGAAACTTTTCCCTTTAACACGCAGAGGTAATGATATGCCAAGATTACATTGCATTGAGTACTATTTATTTATTATTTTTAATTAAAAAATGAAGGAATGTACAAGAGCATACAAAAAATAAATCCACCAAAAAGAGCCCCAAGCCAACACTAGCTACAAGAACGGACCCAAATTCTGAATCTAAGAATTAGACCAAGCTGATACTTACAAAATTATTCAAGCTATTTTTATCATTTTGGCTTTAAACTGAAGATGGATTTTTTAGACAAATACATATGATATAACTTAATGTTTCATTTCTCACAACTTAATTTTCAACGGAAATTTCATTTGTTTAAAAACTAACATTCAGAGAACCAGAAACCAGAAATCAGTTAGTAAGAGGACAAGAAATTATTATACATATTTTCTTGGTTAAAAAATGATAACAAGGAACATAAAATAGTTTCTGCATGCAATTACATTTCTATTTCTACATCAAATGGAGACATACTTAACGAGTTCTTCGTCTCCTTCTTCCTTTTTTTTTTTTGGGCCACTGGGAGATTGTGGATTATCTAATTAATGAAAATGCAATATTCGCATGAAATATCCCTAGTATGTAAGAAAGGAAAATCCAGGATGCCTAGGTATGACATATCTAACAGTATTTAAACTCATTGGATTCTAAATAGACATGCCACATTAGGGCCCACAAAAATATGCCTACATTTCTTAGTTGCAATGAACTAAACTGATGAAAGGAGATGGCAAAAGAATCACCTTATCTTTTCCGTCAGCAGTATCTTTTCCTTCTACCTTAATTACTTTGAAAGGATGCCAGTCTGGATCCTTGAGATATTCTGCCCACAATGAGCACAGCTCTGAAGCTCTCTCATCTGCTTCATCCTCGTTATATATTTTCTTCATTGCTTCATGAAATGGTTTTGTATCTAATTCGCCCATTCTCTTAACACGCAAGTGTGAACGACCAGGCAAATCTTTAAAAGCCTAAGAAACAAGAGAATTAAACTGTATTAGGAGTTCAAAATTTTTAACTAGAAGAAAATTTTATTTTACAAACGGGAAAAAATATATCCATTCAGCTACATGAATATAAAACTCATACTAATTTTAGTTGACAAAATATATCGACTCCAACAGATGCATTGACACACAAAATGAATCAAGTTGCACGCGACCTCCCTCGTAACCAAGACTTTAAATTCATATTGAAGTATATCAGACCATTATGGGACGATAAACACAGCCTCCAGACATGCTGCCTCCAGACTCAACACTTTTTACAAATAGTTCACAAAGAACTGTGGTATATTTTTATCCTGTACACGACTTACAACTTTGCAGTAAGAAAAGAATCTTACATTAATTATCTCTTTACGAGCTTCTTGGAGCTCGTCATTACTCTTGCGCTGCTTTACTATCAATGCTTGGTTAAGGTCATCAAGCTCTTCAAGTTCTCCTTCCTTTTCACTCAAATCTTTTAGTATTGCCTCTGCCTTCTGGAGGACTTCCACATCCTCATCATCTTCCATGTGCTTCATAACATTCAACGTCCCACGTAGACGCTCAATTTCCAATTCTAGTGCTTGCTTGGCATCCAGTTGTTTTTCCAGTCGGATAATTCTCTCATGAAGGTCCTCCTTTTGTTTCTGAATCATTAGAAATCACAAATAAGTATTCCCTGTTTTCTAATTTTTGATAATGAAATATTCTGATGATTAATAGAGCACACCCGCCACAAACCTTCTGATCATCTGCCAGCTTCATAAAATCTTCATCAGCCTTCTGCTGCTCTAGTTCAGCCAATTGAAGAGAACTATTTCTCACCTCATACTGAAAAGAAAAAAGAATACAAGTCCAATGGTAAAAAACCTCTCCATGCCCCAAGTTGGAGACATATATTTCACAAAAAATAATAAAATAAATTAAATTAAAAAACCTCGTTGATTGATTTCTCTAGAAAAGAATACCATCCCCCCTCCCCCCCTTCCCCCCACAAAAAAAACAAAAAAAACAAAAACAAAACAAAAACAAAAACAATAACAAAAACATAGCAGACACAGAAAACAAAAACACGATACCACATCACACACTCATTAAGTCATACACTGCAGCATTTATATGTACCCGACTGGAAGTTAGCTCAGCCATTACAGAAAGCAATGAATCAGAAAATACTAATCAATAAGTTTCTGAACGACATGGAGCATCCCTAGAACATTTCTTCAGGCATCAGCACAACATAAAACCACCATGTTGGTCACTCTAACAAGTTCATATGTTCAAGGCAAACTGCACAATTATGTGCCTTCTTTCTGTGTATAGATGTGCAGGGTTGGAGCTAGTGATAGAGTTGAAGAAGCCAAACAAAGTTAATTGGTTGACATAAAAGAATAAATTAACAAATTAATAAATTGAAGAACACAAAGAATTGAACAATTAAAAGAGTAATAAGTTTAATGAGTTCATGTAATAATGAAGTAAAAGAAAAGAGGATAAATACCTGAAATATTTATTATGTTCATTTTTGGTAAAAAAAAAATCATAATATCATAAATTCACGAAAATTTCTGAAATTTCAAATACACACACACAAATAACTCTGAGGTGTGTAGTCTGATTTTGGATTCTGTAGAGACAAAGTTACATAAACCTAAGTTTACGCTGTCCGTGTTTGATTTCTGAGTTTGGGAGTTGTAACTTGTAAGTGTAAGCGTGCAGCAAAAGGGATGGGTATAAGATGCTTGAATTTATGTGGTAAAAAGAATTAGCAAACTTGTGCACTAGGTAGTGAAGGTAGAAGTGAGAAGCAATTCTAAAGCCACATTTCATTGATTTGCTAACTGATAGATGCAGTCGTGCAAGCACATTTCGAAATGTGAAGACCATGGGGTGCAACAAAAATCTTGCCTACAACATTGTTCAGCTGTAATGCGATTGAAAACTATGCTTAAAAAAATAAATGAATAAACAACTTTAAAAAAAAAAAAAACAGAGGTGTCAGGTATTAATTTATTTGAAAACCAAAGTTCAGGCAAAGTGAAATGATTGCTCATCTACAGTAACTCCTAAAACATGTCTGACAGTCAGATTAATGACTATCTCAAGCTTTCACATCTGCAATTGTCATAACTACAGGCAAAGACTAGTGAAAGATGATACTCATTTTTCCCTTCGTCTCTGCAAATCATGAACACAAGAATAGTAGGAAGAATCGACCTTTAAAAAATATACTGTCTCTTTTTGTTATTGCAACACTATTCAATGCATAAATTATTTCCTACGATTTCTTTTAAGAAAGAAAAAAAAAAGTGTACCTTTTCAATTTCTTCAGCCAGATACTTGCTCTCATTTTCATTTTGTGCTTCACGCATCTCCAGTTCTCTTCCTCTTAACTCGAACTCTTTTTTCTGAGATTCGAGTTGCAACTTTAGTTTTTCATGATCGCTGAAGATCTTCTTAAGGTGATCCCTGGCACCCAGTTGAATCTTTTTTATCTCTGTACACGTGAGAAACATTACATAAATTCAATGATACAACTTGGAATATCCATGAAAGAAAAAGTAATATATGATAACATGGAACAAATTGCCTGGTCTTAAAATGCAGGAAAGATTATTTTAAAGCTCTATATAAGAAACCTTCGTTATAAGCTTGAAGTAATTTCTCTCTCTCCCCCATTAAATTGTTAAGGGTGGTGGCGGTTTCACTACATCTTTTCTCCATCTCTATCAAGTGTTTGTTCTTGAGCTCAATGATACTTGTAAGATTGGACACAAGTCTATCTTGCTTCCGTGCTTCCTCCTGAATAACTTCAGATATGGTCTTAAGATCTCCAATCTTACGTAAATGTTCCCCAATTATATTATTTGAGTTGTAATCATCAGCCCGAGCAACCCAAGCATAAATTCCTAGTTTCTCAGCAGTAGTACCATTAGCCAGCCAATCCTTTTTCCCATGACGATCTGCCTCATAAGCCCTCTCAAAAGAAATAGCATTATGCAAACCAGGCCAATCTTTATTAAATTCCACAATAGCACAACCTGAGTGGCCCCGGTAATTCCACAAAGGAGTAACCCTTGTGGGATTAAATCCTCTTTCCTTCAACTCATCCCTAAACTTTGATCCACTTCCTCCCACAAATCGCCCATCATCTGTACGCTTAGTTGGAATATTTACCACAATTCCTCTCCAAGGCCACACAAACTTTTCATCATGATTACAATCCATAACAGGATCATTATTGCTAGTGAGTTTTGATGGACCAACAGCATCAGCTAGATCTTTTTCCAAATATTTCAATAGAGCTAAATGATTAGCTTTCTCTTTGGTACTCCGTTTATTTGAAGGACTGTTTCCTACCCCAGAAGCATGCTGCAGGAGATCCTTGTATAAGAAATCCCTCTTTCTTTTTTTTGTACAGTAGGGGCAAGTAAATGTCTCATGCGAGAGTTTCACAATGCGTTTTCCATTTTTCAGTTCATCATATGACTTGCTTTCCCGCTCACCCAATTCCGATTCACTCATATCGGAGTCTATGTCAGAATCATCTGTCGAACTTTCCATAAACTTAATGAAGAGCACCTAGAGAAAAAAAATCTTAAGTTACATTCATATTTATATATAATTTTACAGTAACATTTGAATCTATAGAATCAAAGACAGTAGATGACACAATAGATTTGATGCTAACAGAGATTATAGGATGAAATTGTCCAGCAGAGAGGGAGACACAGAGATACAGCAATTTTTAACTGCTGGCTCATATCGCTCAATCAAATGAGCTTTTAACCATGATAAATAAACAAAACACACCTTCAAATTATACTTACCATAAGGTTTTAAAAAAAAAAAAAAAATCTTTAATGAGCTTTTAGCACAGCAACAAACCCCTAACCCCATGAAAGCCATCCTAAATCCCACGATACAAAATTTAAGAAAGAGATCTAGAAAATGCCACTGTTAAAATATCCAGAGCTCAATCCACACTTCCAACATGAAAGGAGGAAAAGAAAAACCAGTACTGACAACTAAACCCGAACAATAGAACCAGATCAGTAAAAAACAACAAGAACGATGAATTCCAAACGAAATGTCAAACATCAGAATATACAAGAATCTCAAATCCCCAGCTCAAAAAGAGAAATGCATTGCAATTATTTTCATGCAAGAGAAACAAAACCATGCATGAAATGCTCCAAATAAATCTAAACTCATCAATCCACCCCAATTCAAAAGGGAAGCAAACCCAAAATCCAGAAAAGGGAAAAAAGAACAAAAACCTTCACAAAGCAAGAACATAACATAGAGATCACCTAACAACAATCACCTAATCCAAAGGCGTCTGATGCAGAAAAACCAAGCAAGTGGAGCCTTCTGTGAGCTGAGAAAGAAAAGGGGTTAATTGAATTCGCGAATTGAGAGCGAATCGAAGACTTGGGGTTGGAGTGAGGACTGAAAAACACTGGAAAAGTTGAGTCACATGGGAAATGCGACAAAGTCGAATTGGGGCCAGCGGCGGGGTCCGCAATATAGTAAGCAAAGGCTTAAGAGGAAAAGATGATGATGAGAATCGTACGCGCATGAGAGCGCGTTCGTTTAGGTAAACGAAGAGAGGCTCAGCTCAGCCTCTCACACACTCCAAAAGCGTCAATCTCCATGTTTGAATGAATCCTGTGAGCTCTGACCATCAAAGTTTAACATATTGACTTCTGAGCCTTCCGAAGTGGCGAGCCACCATTTGGATTTAGGCCTGCGCCTAAATATATCGAGAATTTATTTTTGAGGGTTGCCCCGCAATTTAATAACTTCAATAATTGCCCTTAGCTTGCCGGTTCTAGTATTATTTATTTGCTCAATTTGAATATAAATTGACTGTAACATAAGATTAAAAAAATTTTAATTTTTGATCTTAGTTGAGAATATCCGTACGAGCCAACAATAGTAAGGACATTTTTTTAATGAAAAATAAGGTACTAATACAACTATTTAAAGGTTTAAAGGTATTTTTTTAAACAAGTTACTAACTTATTAATAGTTTTTGTTTGTTAGTAGTATTTTTGAACATTTTCTTAAAGTCTAAAGATGTTATTGAAACGTTTTAAAGTTCAAGGATATTTTTAAAATAAAGTCAATATTTTTTAATTTTTTATTGAAAAATTAAGGATATTATTAAAATTTTAAAAATTTAGAAGTATTTTTAAACAAAATACAATCCATGAGTATTTTATATATTTTAGCTAAAAGTATATTACTACTTACTTTTGATAGATTGTGCGTTGGATTATGCACAATGTAGTATTAAAAAGAAATGCATAATTCAATAATTTTTTTTTAAAAAATAGAACCATTGTCCATTAGCATTTGGTGGAATGACTTGTCATAAAATAAGCTAAAGATTTCTAAATGTAGTTTCATATCTAATTTAAATTTAAAAACAATTTTCTGTATTTAATTTAGATACGAAATGTTTTTTTTATTTAATTTAGATCTGAAACGTATATGTTTAATTTAGAAAAAAAAATGTTTGTAAGAGTCTATAATAGTGCGACAATCAGGATTCGAAGCACTCTAACTACATTAATTTTAGGATTAAAGCATGCGTGTTCATAACTTGGAGAAATAGGGTTTTAAGAGACAAACTTTGAAGAACCTCCAAACTAGTGCAATCCCTTGATGAATTCTGATCACGAACACTTTGTGGACCACCGCTAGAGTTTCTCCCGTTATTCTTCGGCCTTAGAACGAATTGTGGGATCCAATCTGTGATGAAATTGAAGGAAAATTAGAGTTTTGGAGAGTTTTGTATGAAGAAACTTGGAGAGAACAATTCCCTTCAAAATGTCAAAGTTGCATGAATCTTTCTTCAACCAATTTTCTTCAATTTAAAGAAGATATTCATGCAAATGAATTGTATCTACAAGTGACACATGCTCGAGCATTAAGAAGTGGGGATCGAGGTATTTGAATTAGTGGGAGGGATAAAACTACTAACCCTGATTCTCTTTAAAAAATTGAATTTCATAAATTCAAAAACTAAAATGAATTTTGATTTTAAATTAATCCAAATAATTGATTTAAATCAAATTCATTTGTTTTTAAAACAAATTTAAATAAAATTAATTCTAATGATTAATTTGAAATAAAATAAAATTTAAATAATTAATTAAACACTTTAATTAAAAACATTAGTTTAATATCAAATATTAAATTAATAACTAACACCAATCCTGAACACGTGAATCCTTGTTCACGTGTATAATATTTACATCTCATTTAAATATTTTCAACTCTCAAATTTGTTTAATTCAACAATTAAACTATATAATAGCGTCAAATATATCACATACAATTAACAATTATTCCCTAAACTGAATTTGAACGTTTCAAATTCTCTCATCACACTGTTTTAAGGTTTTAGTCTGATTTGAGCTAGCAGGAAGACCTAATGAACCTATAGATCATGAACTCCAACGATCCGAGATTAACCGACTAAATTCTTTAACCTAATTAACCAACATTCGTTAACTACTGGGACATTCCACTAAAGCTCAGTAGCTACACTCTCCTCACTGTAGATATATTTATGTCCACTTGATTTAATCATGATTAGTAAAGATCATTTACAGGTTGTTTGTAATTACAGTCGGATCCAAATTATCATTTTACCCCTATAATTACATCTTACTCCTTAAGTCCCACTGATCCTCTAATGAACCATTGGTTTGTGGTCCAATAAAAAATCGAGTCTCTCTCAGACTAATGAGTGGGTAGGGCCCCTTGTTCAAGACCCAGAGTCAACACTTAAGAGAACAACCTATCTACTATCTCTAGAATCAGGTAGGAGTGGATCCCATCTTGCAGGGTTGTGTTCCCAACTATCTACTCGATCTTACCCCTAAAATGGGAGGCTTATCGAGAAGACGATGTTGAGCCACACTAATCCATGCAGATTAAAGGATAATCCCAAATAAACAAAAATTTATAGTTAGTTCAAGATTAAGATCGAGTTATCTAGATCATCGAATTGAAATAGTCAGTCTTATTAGTAAACGACATTATAAAGTAAAAGTGACTATTTTGTGGTCCAATCTTATGCAGACTCATTACATAGGATGCCTCCACTCGCATATCTCTACATGAACGATTCAGGATCACATCATTTGTATTAAATCCAAAGTGAGCCGCATCCATAGTATCCCCAAGTTAAGGTACCCAACTTTATCCCTGTACTATAGACCGTTTTGGCTATATACTCGAACTTGATCCACTTTTATGTTTCCACATATTGTTCAAGTATTGATGTTATAGCCAGGGGTTCGTTAGTTTATTGGATTTAGGGTTAAAAATGTGCAATTCACATATTCAATAACATTTTTACTGAATAACCTTAATAACAATTTTATTGTAAAATAGAATATGTTTAATGTTTACAAACCACCAGTTTTAGGACATACAACCCAACAACTCCCACTTGGACTAAAACTCTAATGAGGTTACATATATATACTGAAGGAAATTGGACATGAGGATTTCCATGAGCAACGGAATGATCGTTCCAAATTCCATTCGTATATGAACATTAACAATTATAATCAAGAAACGAAAACTAACTGGTCATGCAGACAACGAAATTATAGCATGCTTCACTATGATCAAGGGAAGGATTACACATACCTTTGAAGACTTATCTTCAACACCCTTGATCACGAACGCTCGAACAATCAATAAGACTACAAACCCGAATGCTCAAACACTACGACCGCTACACTGCACGATCATAGTGACCACAAACTCAGTGATCTCCAAGATTACGAACACAACAAACTCCAAGACCACGAACACAGCAAACAACCTCCAATAAACTTCGACTATGTCGAGTTAAGTACGACACCACCACAATGGCTACCTTGGTATTCTCGGTGTGAGAATCCATAAGTGTTGGCTCTGTGTGGACTTGGTTAGAGGATGAGACCAGAGGAACAATCTGTTGGGATGGTACCAGCATGTAGTGGAAGCGACGAGCATCATATAAGCACTTAATTCGGTTTAATTTTGGTTTGGTGGGTGTTTTATATGAAAAATACGAAATTGTTGTACTGATATGATTTTCTGAGTTTTGGCTTTTAATTTCTTATTTAAATTTGTAATTGGCTCTTGTTTGATGAGCTTATATGTCTTCCCAAGAGTCTGTAATTTATTTGGAGTTATTAGAGTTAAAATTAAGCTATAATTTGAAGAAACAAGCGAAAAGGCTAAGTTGCAGATTCCAGAAAATCAGCATTTGTTCATATCGTCGTTGAGCTTCAGTAGCTAAACGATCATGTAGCTTCATGCGTTAGACAATGTGAAAAAAAGCCAAACGATCGTGTAGCTTTGGGCATTGATTGTTTAGGTGTTGTGCGCTAGATGATCGTGTACCTACGAAAGCTAAGCGATGCGTTGTATGGCTATGCGATGGCCCTACACGATCGTGTAGCTTCGGGTGGGAGCTAAGCAATGTAGTAGCTATAAAATCGCTTATGCGATTGATAACGGGTAGAAATGCACGTTATTATAGCGCAAATTAGTAAAACAATGAGGGAATGCAACGGTAAAAATAAACAATATCATATCCAAAAGTGTTAAACTGAGAAAATTGTGATCGCATGCACCCATCGCATAAAAGTAGCTAATTTACTTTTTTTGTGTAGGAAAAATATGTTGGCGCAAGTAAAATTGCGATCCAAGGAATTAGGCGACCGCGTGCTTGAAAGATTGTGATCGCAAAGTCATGCAATCGTGAGAAGATGCTCAAGAAGGTGACAACATAATAAATCATGATGGGACAGAAAGCTGATGACGGAAAAATCCGAATTTAGTTGACAAGCCGTTAACGCCACACTGTAGCAAGTACACTCAACTTTCGGTGACCATTAATCGGCGCATCAGAGCAGAAGATTTAATGACCGCCCATCATTGCAATCATTAGAGAGAAAGGCTGCTTCATCTTAAGCTCTATAAATACCGGAGGCCACCAATGTAAAGAAAAAACAAGTTAGATCATATACAAGTTAGAGAGCCGTTAGTCTGTTCATATTCATACTTATACTTAGAAGACGGAGACGAGCTAAGAGACGAAGAAGTCAAGAGATCATTCCCGGACAACTCGAGAGACTACCAGGAAGCGCTATAGAGGGAGAGAGGGCCAACACTTGCAAAAGCAAGAACATTCAGCTGGACAGAGTGGAGTGAAAAAGACAGTGTAAAAAGCCACGGGAAGCAAGACATTGCTACCGGGCTTCTTATCCCTACATTCCATTGTTATTTTGTATTCAACACTTTATCTATAGAAAATGGAATTCTCATTTCAACTTATGTTCAATCTCTCCATACTTCGCATGAGTAGCTAAATTTCCGAATGGGTTGAGAAGTACTTAGCTAGCATGACCTAAGATTTACACTTTATGCGATCATTTTGTCTTATGTATGCGTTATTCACCCTTTAGAGATACTTGAGAGAGTAGTCTAAAGATAGAATCTAGACCTGAGAGAGTAAGATTAGAATCTAGGCTTGAGAGAGTCAGATTAGAACCATATAAGCAAGAGATAGAAACTTAGACATAAGTTCTGTTTACTATTACGCATCGCATGCACCCTAGAAATAGGATATTATAGTATGCGGTCACCTTGTGTATTTGTGCATCATTCACCATCGCATAGACAAGAATAGAGGCTTAGACATAAGTCCTATTGACATTTTTGTATACATCGCATGCGTCCTAGAAATAGGAATTATGGCATTTGCATTGAGAGATGACATGCTGTTGTTTGTGTGTAGCATTATCGCATAACTTGTACGTAATCTTAGGAAGTGTTAACTAAACCCCTTCTCAACTCGTTCATCGCATACTCATTGTAATTCTTGATTTCATCAACTCTTTATTCGAACTCCGTTGCATAGGAAATATTCTTAACAAAACACCATCCAACTTATTGTTTTTGCCACTGCAAGAGAATCAAATTTATTGTTGCATATTAACTCAGTAGTCCTTATGTTTGACCCTGGACTTACTAGAAAACCTAGTGAGGCTTATACTTGGGTCTTATTAGGAAAACTTGCATGTGCAACGGATAACACATCACCGCAACTTATATCATAATCGCATCACCATTTACAATGCATCAACGATTGTTTACCATTGATCGGCAGCTAAACAATGTGTTAAAGTGCTAAGCGATAGCACTACGCGATCTTTTACCTATGCACAGCAATTGGGCGATGGTCGAGAGCTATGCGCTAGCACTAGGTGATCGCTTACCTTGAGCGCGCGCTAAAGGATCAAGACGCGGTGCTAGACGATAGCGCTAAACGATCATGTAGTAAATATCTGTGCTAAACGATGGAGCTGCGCGATAGTGTTAGACACTAAGTGATCGTGTAGCATCCTCCGGCGCTAGATGATGACACTATGCGATAGTAGGCAGACACTACACGATCGTGTACCTTGGTCAGGTGCCTTGCATTGGTTGCTAATCAATTACGCAAACGCTAAATGATCAGGAAAATGCATGACGATGGTCATCGATGCTAAACGATCAGTCTTAGTGAGTTTTTGAGCGAGAGCAAGAGCAGCCGATTCGACCGGTTCTCTTGAGATACAGTCTGGTTCAGCTTCAAATAGCTTGTGGCTGGTCTGGTTCAGACTCTGCTGATCCGATTCGGGTCCGGTTCAAGCAGTGTTGAAACTGTTTTTGTAATAGTTAGACTTTTGCTTGCTTGTATTTGCCAAAACTAAAACCATATCAGTCTGTGTTTAATTATTTATGCATTGGATGTATGTTATAATTAAATAAATCTTGTATGTGCATATAGTATGCCATTTATATTTAAAATCCCACCGTAGGAAGCATGCAACATGCATTGAAAGTATGTTATAATTTGTTATAGTATATAGTATGCATGTCAGAATTTCTTGTATTTGATATAATGGTCATATTAAATATTGAATGTCTGTATGTTGTGGATGTTTAACATGTCTAAAGTTTTATAAACTATTATAAAATTGGGTTAGACATTTAAAATCCATAACAAAGAACAACCGCATGCTCACGTAGGTTAACCACTTGTTTTAATAGTTAAAATAGGTCGCTAAACTTGTAAAACTAGGGTTACAAACTCAACCAGTATATAATCCTGTCGAAGGCTGGGGGTATTTAAGTTGACGGTCTACGGAACACCTCCTACCTGGGGATTATAACCAAATAATTGAGCGTTGGTAACCAGTTTTATGAGTATTCGTGAGCGATGTGAGGTAATAAAAGGGTTTATTACCTCGACATCGTAGGTTTAAGTCCACTTATAAGTGTTATACTTGGATAAACCACATAGACTTAGGGTTTTTTTTTATTAACCGGAAAAGAACCTAAGTATAAATTTACTAAAAAATTAGAGCACTTCAGTGGTAATCAGTAACATCTATTTGATAGAGTTATTAGAAAACTTCAGCGGGAGATTAATAACATATACGATATGTTATTCTTAGCTCTCGCATCCCTAAGAGTTCACAGTCTGGATTTAAGCAGTACTTCGTGTCACCCTGGGAGTGACCTCCATTCGGAAAGTATTTTTTAGCTTAGACTCTGGTGAATAAGGGGAAGTTGTTCGAACAGAAATCAAGTGTACGATTTCAACTGCCAAGTCTCCACATAGTTCACACCGTGAGATTCATATGACGCTTCGTGTCACCCTAGAAGTGACCTCCATTCGAAAAGTGGATGTATGAATCAATATCAAGGTGAACAGAGGAAGTAATTCATAGTAAGTGGGTGAAGAAAATGTGTCAACATATCCTATAGTCTCCTCCATTAGTCTAAACCGTGAGATTCCTATGTTGCGCCTGCTGGTTAGCTTTAAGCGACATTTTGCTAGTCGTTTAATGACGGCTATCCTCTTGGAGGGTTGTAACATAGGATTCAGAACAACCCAGGCTCCAGTAAAATGAATAGGATCTTATAGTTCCATCTTGGGTATTGTCTTCTATTTCGGTGGCATACTCATATTGTTCTACAAGATCTGAAAATGGCAGGTCTACAGTTACAGAAGTACTAAGTGTTAATAATTTATGACAAAAAATGGTACCTAAATTACTATCTGAATATGAGTTATTCTGGAGATAGTATTTAGACAAGAATGTCTTGTTGTAGTATTGTTGCAAAAGAATAATCTTGGATTCATTATTAAAATTGCTAAAACTTGATTGGATCTAAAAACAATTCACTTATAGAATTTGTTTATAATTTCAGAATGACGAGTTCAATAATACAATTATTGGCATCGGATAAACTTATTGGGGATAATTATGTGAAATGGAAATCAAATTTGAACATGATACTTGTGATAGACGATTTGCGGTTTGTCTTAATTGAGGATTGTCCTCCCATTTCTTGTTGGGTTTTATGTTCTAAAACTCGCAATTTGTAAAATGATAAACATTTTCTATAATCAATAAATTTATTATTGATTTTATAAATTGTATGAAAGTCTAAATACAATAAACTAAACCCATGATTATTACATGAGTACTTGAACTTTATGTGGAGAAATAAGAGTGGATCAGGTTCGAGTAAATATTCAAAATGATCTATAGTATATGAATAAGGTTGGGTACCTTATTTTGGTAACACTAGTGGATGCGGCCTACTCTGTAGTTGTTACAAAGAGTTTTAAAATGCTACATACGATGTGATCCTAATTCGTACATGTTATGACATGAGAAGTGTGGGCGTCCTATGCAATGAGTTTGCATAAGATCGAACCAAGAAATAAGTCACTCTTACTTTATAACGTTGTTTACCGTATAAGACTGACTATTTCACCTAGATGACCTAGATAACTCAATCTTAATCCTGAGCTAACTATGAACTTCTGTTTATTCGGGATTATCCTTAGATTTGCACAGGTAAGAATTGGCTCAACAGCGCCGGCTCAATAAGATTTCCATTTCAGGGGTAAGACCGGATAGATAGATGGGGACATAAGATGCAATACGGAGTTCACGCCTACCCGATTTAGGGATAGGAGAAAGGTTATTCTCTCAAGTACTGAATTTAGGTCTTGAACAAGGGGCCCCACCCTCTCACTAGGCTGAGAGAGTTTGGTTTAGTGATTGGATCACAAACTAATTGTTCATTAGAGGATCAGTAGGAACTTGAGGAATAAGACGTAATCTCGGAGGTAAAACAGATATTTGACCCAGCTGTTATTACGAACAACCTGTGAAGGGTTGACTTGCTGATTATGGTTAAATCATGTGGACATAATATATCTACAGTGAGGGGAGTGCAACTATGGGCTTTAGTGAAGTGACCCATTAGTTAACAAATGGGGATTAATCTAGTCTAATGAATTTAGCCAATTAATCTCGGTGAAGGAAAGATCATTCCAAATTACAATCATATATGAACTTTACAATTACTGTCATAAACAAAAACATATGGTTATGCATTAATTACAGAAATTACAGCATGATAATGCAAAAGATCAAGGACAAAAGCTACACACTTTTGTAGACTCATAGCCAAACTCCTTGATCACGAACGCTCGAACACGGCAACATAGCAACCATAAACATTCGTCCAACATGACTGCTACACTGCACAAACATTGCACACTCAAACTCAGCGATCGTATCGGTCACGAACACCTCAACAACACGAACGACCTCCACAGAACCTCGACAGTGTCGAGTTGAGTATGACACCACCAAGAAGGCTACCTTGGTATTCTCGGTGTGAGAATCTAGAGGATGGGCTCTGTGTGGACTTGGTTTGAGGCAGAAGACGGAGGAAACAACAATCGTGTAAACAATTGAGCAAGTGGGAGATGGCAGAACCTATCATATAGGTCGATGCCCAATCGTTTAGGAAAAACTAAGCGATCGTCTAGCAAAAGCTATGCAATCGCTTAGCTGAATGTCTGTTGCTTACAAACACTCCACGATTGTTTACCTTATCCAAGCTGTCGCTTAGTAAATCCAATTTACTTGACAACTTCCCTGAGAATATTTCCAAGAGAGGAAATCTCAAAACAACAAATTCAACATTACTAAAATTAGGAAAACATTTTTCCTTTTATCTCACGGTTACCATGAAACCACTAATAACCTCCCACTCAATTGGTTATTAGAGAAAAAGAGTTAATTATCCAATAATTAATTTATTATAAATATAAATGATAACTAATTTATCATATTATATTTATAACCTATAGTTTTAATATTTCATCTCATGAAACATATAAACCATAGCTCTTTTTCTATTCCATGGTACTTAATATAAATCTCAACTAGATTAATCCTCCACTAGATGTATCTCATACATCATACCGATAATATCAAATATAATCGAAATACCTTTTGTCAATTTGAACATTTCAAATCAACACCAAAAACTGATCCTCAACTGAATCCATTGAGCTACCAAGGGGACCTTATGGACCTGTAACTTGAAGCTCCAACGGTACGTGAATAACTGACTAAACCCTTTAGTCACGGGATCCACCATCCGTTAACTGCCAGACACTCCACTAAAGACCGACAGCTGAACTCTCCTTACCATAGATATATTATGTGTCCATCTTAACCAATCAGCAGTGTGATAACCCTTCACAGATCGCTCGTAAGTATAGCTCGGCCAAAAACCGTTATGCCCCTGTAGTTACATCTAACTTCTTAAGTACCACTGATCCCTCTAATGAACATAATGAAGGAACTCTTAACGAAAAATACCCATGAGCGCATTTGGGTCTTTCCGATTTCATCGTGACCGAAATACAACATATACATTCTAACATACAATTATGCAAATTAACACTAATTAAAGGCATGTTATGAACAATAAAATTACAAGGAAATAGATACCAGTTGAAGACCCTCTTCAAGCTTTGAAACTCAGACGCAGCGGAAGACCTCTATGCGAACTCTATCGCCCAACAAATAAGTTGGCTACAGCAGCACGAACAGTCATGAACAAGTGAACGCAGCAGGGACGACACCACCAAAAAGGAGCCCTTGGTATTCTCGAAGTGAGAACCCAAAGTGAGGTCTTTGGTGAATTTGGTAGAGGTCGGAGAAAGAATTAATCATGTAGACGATAAGCAAGTGGAAGAGAAAAAAAGTTATCGCATAGCTAAGTACTTATCGTTTAGAAGAAGCTACACGATTATGTAGGTTTTACTAAGTGATCATTTAGTAAATGGTAGACGATTGTTTAGAAAACGCGGCACACTATGCGATCGTTTAGGAATTAGCGTGCGATCGTTTAGCGCGAGGTGTGCGATCGTTTAGGTGATGAGTGACTATCGTATAGGCTCTCAAGCTATGCAATCGTTACGTTTTCACACCGATGCCAATTTTTTCGAACCTTTGCAAAATGAAACAAATTTCATATTATTCTTCGATTACCATAACCGAATGCAACTGCTCCCACTAACACACTTCCGAGAGAAATTTTAGGCCAATTATCATATAATTAACCAATTTAATAATTAAAGAATATAATCATATTATATTCTTACCCTATAGTTTGATATCACATATCTACTATATTAATTTCTCCACATGATATAAATCATATTTATATCTAATTTTCTCCAAAATAATGTATCTCATGCATTTAGTTAATTATCGTATATAATTAACCAGTTCAATTATATCATATATAATCGAACTCCCTCTTGTCAATTTGAACATTTCAAACTGACCCAAACACTAATTCTCGACTTTATCCAAGCTACCAGGGGACCTAATGGACCTGTGGCTCGAAGCTCCAACAGTCAGTGAATAGCTGACTAAACTCTTTAGCCACGAGATCCACCATCCGTTAACTGTCAAGCATTCCACTAAAGACCAACAACTGAACTCTTCTTACCACAAATATATTTCTGTGTCCATCGGATATAACCAATCATGAATACAATGACTCTTCATAGATGCTCGTAAGTACAGCTGGGCCAATTTACCGTTTTGCCCCTGTAGTTACATCTCACTCCTTAAGTACCACTGATTCCTCTAATGAACAATACAACATAGTCTAACTATGTGTGAACACATCTCGGGCCAAAAAAAGGTGTGAGGTGCCACATCGTTCAAGCCCTGGAATCAGCCCTTAAGGGAGCTATCTATCTACTTACCCCTACTTCAGGGAATGAGTGAATTTTATCTTGTGTAGCTGAGTTCCCAGCTCCCAAATCAGACGAATCCCCAAAATGGTAAGTTTGAATTAGCGACCTGGCCACTCGCACCCATACAAATCAAAGGACAACCCTCAATGGCAGGAGTTCCCAACTCACTCAGGATTGAGGTCATGTTTGAAAGAAATCGGAAACGAGATTTCGTGAGCAGCGAAAGCAAAGACTATTCCAAATTATAATCATGAATAAACAATGCATTTACAATCGACTTCACACAAACAGTTATACAATTACAATGCAGAAATTACAACATGAATATCTACAAATGCAGTAAGGGACTTTACACATAATTACAGATGCGTCTCCATGCTCCGTTGCGCGACCGCCCGAACAATCCGCAACCACAAATGCTCAATCTACACGACCGCAACACTGCACGAACACAGCACAAAACTTCGCACTCGTCCTCAACAATCTCCTCGGTCACAAACTCCTCTGCAACACGAACGACCTCCACAGCACCACGAACGGCCTCAAAAAAACTTGACGGTCTCGAGTTAAGTTTGACACCACCAACAAGGCGACCTTGGTATTCTCGGTGTGAGAATCCAGTGGGTGGGCTCTGTTCGGACTTGGTATGAGGCAGACGAACGGAAGAAACAACGACCGCGTACACGACTGAGCAAATGGGAGATGGCGAGACCTATTGCATAGGTCGATTCCCAATCGTTTAGATAAAGCTATGCGATCGTCTAGCAAAAGCTATGCGATCGTTTATCTATCGTTTAGCTTGGTCTGCCGCTTACAGACTCTATACGATCGTTTATTTTGGGCCAGCGATTGTCTAGAAAAATTATGCGATCGTTTAGTAAATACTACACGATCATTTAGCTCGCACCTGCACGATCGTTTAGCTCACCCAACCGTCGTTTAGTAAATCTGAATTTACTTGACGAATTTGTGAGTTCTTTTGTGCGAGAGAAAACTCAAACTCCTTTTCGATCTTTTGTAAAAACTCCTCTTTTCAAAATAGGAAACCACTTTTCCTTTTAAACTCAGGTTACCATGATCCAATAACCACCCACTACTTTGGTTATTTAAAAGAAAAAGTATTAATTATCCAATAATTAATATTATTATAAATATAAATGATAACCAACTTATCATACTATATTTATAACCTATAGTTTTAATATTTCATCTTATGAAATATATAAACCATAGTTATTTTTCTATTCCATGGTACTTAATGTAAATCTCATTTACATCAATCCTCCACTAGATTTATCTTATACATCATACCGATTATATCATATATAATCAAAATACCTCTCTACTTATCCTTGCTTCGAGAAAGAAGTGAATTCCATCTTGTGGATTGAGTTCTCAGCTCCCAGATCAGACAAGTCCCCAAAAAGATAGGCATGTTGAGTTGGCAATCTGGCCACTCTCACCCATACTAATCAAAGGATCGCCTTCAAAGGCAGGAGTTTCTAAAACACTCAGGATTGAGGTCGTGTCACCTATGGTCGTTTAGGTGAGATGAAAGTCTCTAGTATCAACGGTGTTATATACAGAGTCTAGTCATCTTGTGGTCCAGGTCTTATATAAACTCTTTGTATAGGACACCCCCGCTCCATGTCTCCACACGAATGGTCAGGATCTACCATCTGTAGTAGTTTACAACACTTGCAAACCTCTACAAAGTGGGCCGTATCCGTAGTGTCACCAAGATGAGGTATCCCACCTTAATCCTTATACTACAGACCGATTTAGGTTATCACTTAAGACATGATCCACTTGTATATCACATATACATGCTTAAGTTCACATAAGATAACCAAGGAGCTTTGTTTATTAGATATGAGTAAATGCCAGAATTAAATAACACTTATTTTATTCATTGAACAATGTGTATCTTTATAAAACAACGAGACTCCAAGAGAATTAGGACACCAATCCCAACAATGTTACCTATGGTCATCCTAGTGAAGTGAAGTCTCTGTCATGAACGGTGTTATCTAATGAGACGTTAACACTTCGTGGTCAGGTCTTATACAAACTCTTTGTATAGGACGCCTCCGCTCGCATGTACCCTACACGAATGATCAGGATCAAACCATCTGTGACAAGTCACAACACTTGTGACCATTCCACAAAACGGGCCGCATCCGTAGCATTACCAGGATAAGGTTTTCCTCCTATATCCATATACTACAGACCATTTTGGTTATCACTCAAGACATGATCCACTTGTATGTAACCACTGAAGGATCTCATACCGAGAGTTCCATGAGCGTGTTCAGATTGCACCGATTTCACAGTGACCGAAATACAAACGATATACATTCAACACATACAGTTATGCACATAAATCTCATTATCGACATGCTCAGAAATAGATAATTAAAAGGGAAAGGATTCCATACCAGTTGAAGACTATCTTCGAACTTCAGAACCCCAACGTAGCGGATCCCTCCAATAGATCTACCAACACCCGGCGTGAACGTCGACTGCAGCAGCACGATCAACGTGAACATGAACGCCGCAACGGGGATGACACCACCACTAATGAGCCCCAGGTATTCTCGGAGTGAAAACCCAAAGGGTGGGCTTTAGTGAATTTGGTAGAGGACGGAGGACAAACGAGTTGTGCAGGCGATAAGTAAGTGGGAGAGAAAACAGTGCTATCGTATAGTGAAAGTGCTTATTGCATAGAGGAGCTGCACGATCGTGTATGAAAAGCTGAACGATCATTTAGGAAAAACATATATGATCGTTTAGATAAATCGTGAGGTAGACGATCGTTTAGACGGAGAAATAACTATCGTATAGGCTCTCAGGCGATCGTTTCACGAATTCTTTTGGGCGGTCAAAGAAATATTGAATGCACACTCCAAAATGAAAACTCTTTTCATTTTTAACCCATCGGTTACCATAACAAACGTTGCCCACTACCCACGTCCGAACGTGAAAAAATGATTAATTATCATATAATTAATCAATTAATTAATTAATTAATATAATCATATTATATTTATATCCTATAGTTTGATCTCACATATCTACTACAGTATTTTCTCCTATACTTGATATAAATCATATTTATATCTAATTTCCTCCAAAATAATGTATCTCATACATTTAGCCAATTGTATCATATATAATTAACAAGTCCAATTATATCATATATAATTGAACTTCCTCTTGTCAATTTGAACATTTCAAATTAACCCAAACATTGGTTCTCGACTTTATCCAAGCTACCCAGGGGACCTAATGGACCTGTGGTTCAAAGCTTCAACAGTACGTGAATAGCTGACTAAACTCTTTAGCCACGAGATCCACCATCCGTTAACTGTCACTGATTCCACTAAAGACCAACAGTTGAACTCTTCTTACCACAGATATATTTCTGTGTCCATTGGATATAAGAGTACAATGACCCTTCACAGATGCTCGTAAGTACAACTAGGCCAATTTACCGTTTTGCCCTTGTAGTTACATCTCACTTCTTAAGTATCACTGATTCCTCTAATGAACAATACAACATAGTCCAACTATGTGTGAACACCTCTCGGGCCAAGAGAAGGTGTGTGGCGCCACATCGTTCAAGCCCCGGAATCAGCCCTTAAGGGAGCCATCTATCTACTTACCCTTGCCTCTAGGAATAAGTGAATTCCATCTTGTGTAGCTGAGTTCCCAGCTCCCAAATCAGACGAATCCCCAAAATGGTAGGTTTGAATCGACGACCTGGCCACTCGCACCCATACAAATCAAAGAACCACCCTCAATGGCAGGAGTTCCCAACTCACTCAGGATTGAGGTCATGTTACCTATGGTTATCCTAGTGAAGTGAAGTCTCTGTCATGAACGGTGTTATATAACGAGACGTTAACACTTCGTGGTTAGGTCTTATACAAACTTCTTGTATAGGATGCCCCCGCTTGCATGTCCCCAACACGAATGATCAGGATCAGACCATCTGTGACAAGTCACAACACTTTTGACCATTCCACAAAGTGGGCCACATCCGTAGCATTACTAGGATAAGGTTTCCCTCCTTTATCCATTTACTATAGACCATCCACTTATATATCACCACATACATGCTTATGTCACATATAGATAACTAGGGATTTTATGTTTATTGGTTTGTGGTAAAGCAAATAAAACAATTAACGGAGCAAAATACAAGATGTGAAGTAAATATCATATATTAATAACACAAGTGTTTGTACATACTGTTTACAAACTACAGGACACGAGACTTTAAGGCATCAACCCCAACAATCTCCCATTTGTCCTAAAACGAAGTGGGGTGTACAAAAAACATAGTACAAAACAATAAACTAGGGCATAAAAGCCCAGTACAAGAAAATCCCCCACTTGCTCTAGTCCAACCGCGGGCGATCCTGTAGACCCATGCTCCGTAGGTGACCTTCAAACACTATAGCCGTGAGAGACTTCGTAAACGGGTCAGCAACATTGTGCTCCGAAGCGATCTGCGTGACGATCACGTCCTCTTGATGCACTATCTCGCGGATCAGATGATACTTCCACTCTACGTGTTTGCCGCACTGGTGACTCCTTGGCTCCTTGGAGTTCGCCACTGCCCCACTATTATCACAATAGAGGGTAATGGGCCTAGACATATCTGGAACAACTTTCAGGTCTGTCAAGAACTTCTTGAGCTAGACGACCTCCTTAGCAGCTTCGCAAGCCGCTACGTACTCCGCCTCCATAGTGGAGTCGGTGATGCACCTCTGCTTAGTGCTTCGCCACACTATAGCTTCTCTGTTAAGTGTAAAGACTGACCCTGATGTGGACTTACGAGAGTCCTTATCAGTCTAAAAGTCAGAATCCGTGTATCCTTTAAGGATCAAATCCCTCGAACCATACATGAGCATGTAGTACCTCGTTATCCAAAGATACTTGAGGATGTTTTTCACTGCGGTCCAGTGACCTTGGCCTAGGTTAGACTGATACCTACTGACTATGCCCACAGCATAGCAGATGTCTGAACGAGTACAGAGCATCGCGTACATTAAACTGCCAACGACAGACGCATATGGGACCCGTCTCATCTCCTTAACCTCTTAAGGCTTCTTAGGCCACATTTCCTTAGACACAGTGACTCCATGCCTGAACAGTAGTAGGCCCCTCTTGGAGTCTTGCATCGAGTACTTGAGTAACATCTTGTCAATGTACAATACCTGAGACAGTGTTAGCACTTTGTTCTTAGGATCCGAAAAGATCTGTATACCTAGAACAAACTAAGCCCCTCCTAAATATTTCATTTAGAATTGGGTCGCTAGCCAGTTCTTAACTGCAGTCAGTAGACCTACATCATTCCCAATGAGTAGGATATTGTCTACATACAACACTAAGAAGACTACTGAAGCGTTGATGATCTTCTTGTAGATACAAGGTTCATTAATGTTTTGGTCAAAGCCATACGACTTGATCGTAGTATCAAACCGTATGTTCCAAGATCGAGACACTTGTTTCAATCCATAAATGGACCGATTCAATTTGCAAACCTTTGCTCTTATCCTTGGGCTATGAATCCCTCAGGCTGCACCATATAAATGGCCTCCTCAAGTTTGCCATTCAAAAAGGCCGTCTTGGTGTCCATTTGCCAGATCTCATAATTATAATAAGCTGCAATGGACAGGAGGATGCAGATCGACTTTAACATGGCAACAGGCGAGAAAGTCTCCTTACAGTCAACTCCCTCTACTTGGGTATAACCCTTTGCCACAAGTCGAACCTTGAAGGTCTGTACCTTCCCATCAGCACCCCGTTTGCGCTTGTAGATCCATTTACAACCTATAGGGCAAAACCCATTAGGCTGATCTACAAGATCCCATACTAAGTTGAAGTACATCGACACCATCTCGAGATCCATGGCCTTGACCCATTCATCCCGGTTAACATCCTCCATTGCCTTCTTATAAGACAACGGATCCTAAACGTTGCCATCTACTACCATAACAAGGATTTCCGTGAAACCCAGATAGCAAACGGGTGGGTTCGCAACCCTCCCACTATGTCGAGGTTCCCTCAACTCTTGAGGTGGAACCGACCTACTGGATGAACTCCCAGAACTCTTGTTGATATAGCAGGCTCTTCAACAAATCTTGTTGAAGTTTCAGTAGTTTCATTGGAAAGCTCATGCAACACGACTTTGCTTCGTGGACTCTGCTCCCTTATATGATCCTTCTCCAGGAAAGTAGCGTTTATTGAAACAACAACCTTATTTTTCGTTGGATCATAAAAATAACCCCCTCGTGTACCTTTGGGGTAGCCTACAAAGAGGCACAATCTTGACGTGGTTCCAAATTCTTGGGATTAGCCTCAAGCACATGTGTAGGGCAACCCTAAATGCGGAAGTGACGTAAACTAGCTTTACGCCCGTTCCACAACTCCAAAACGAGTCCGGTAAGGAAGCGTAACTCATCATCGAGAGAACCATGTCTAACAAGATCATATTTCTCCTCTCTACTACACGATTCTGCTGAGGTGTACCAGGCACTGAGAGTTGGAAAACGATTCCATGTTCTATCAAATAGTCCTGGAATGCGAAGTCCAAAAACTCTCCACCTCGATCTGATCAAAGTGTTTTAATCCGTCTATCTAATGCGTTTTCAACTTCAGCCTTGAACTCTTTGAACTTTTCAAAAGATTCAGATTTCCGTTGCATAAGATAAACATACCCGTACCTAGAGTAATCATCAGTAAAACTGATAAAATACTCATAGTCACCTTGGGCTCGCACATTCATAGGACCACAAAGGTCAGAATGTACTAACTCAAGAGGCTCCTTGGCTCTAGAACCTTTTCCAGTAAAAGGTCGTTTAGTCATCTTACCCTCAAGGCAAGATTCACACACTGGCAAAGAATTTTCTTCTAACTCACTTAGAAGTCCATTCTTTACCAATCTCTTAATCCTATTGAAATTGATATACCATAAACGTAGATGCCAAAGTTGGGCATTTTCTTTTGGAGAAATTCGTCGATGTTTTGATTGAGTTACGACAGTTCTGAACATTTCAATATTATGGAGGGAATTAATGGCTAACGGCCTTAGCACATATAAATTCGATTCCAGATTTGCTGTGCAAATAAAAACACCATCTTTAAGAATAAACGCTTTATTCAAATCAAAAGAGACAGTATATTTACATTACAATACACTTTACAGAAATAAGGTTCCTTTTTAGTTCAGGAACAATATATACATCATTTAAAATAAGAAACCTATTATGTAAAGTTAACTGGAGTCATCCTACTGCCACAGCTGAGATGACATGTCCGGCGCCTACTCGTATCGTCATCTCACGAACCTCCAGCTATCGCCAAGATCTAATCCCTTGAAAAGAAGAACAAATATGGTTAGTGGCACCTGAATCAATTATCCAGGAAGAATCATCATTCTCCACTAACAAGTTTCAAGCACAAGTAAATCATATTTATCTTTATTGGCCTTGGCCTTAGCCTTGGCTACTTTCTTCTCTTTCAGATACCGAGGACAGTTCCTCTTCCAATGTCCATTTTGGTTGCAATGGAAACACTTTCCCTTAGCAACCTGTGGATGCCTCCTTGGGGTGACAGGCGGTGGGTTAGCAGGTGCCTTCTCTTTTCCCTTACCACTCTTCTTCTTCTTCCCCTTTGCAGAGTTAAAAGCAGAAGGTACAGACTTCGTTCCTGAGGTCATGTGAGACCCGAATTTCCATTTTCCTTACTTAAGCAGGTGGTTAAGAAGTCAACTAAGAGTTAAATTCTAGGACAAGAGTAGGAAGATCCCTAAGTGATGAAAAGAATTTAAGTACTTTGGAAATAAACCATAACTAGTGAAGATGTGGCTAAGTATAACCATGCTGTGAAAATAACTAAGTGTGAGACTAGGCATTGCCATGTGTTAGCCATAAAAATTTTGATAGATTACTTGGGTAAAGGGAGAGGTTGAAGTAAGGCCGAGAATAACGCATGCAGTAGCCGCTGCTCTTGGAGGTTAGACAACGCATAGGGTTCGATGGATGTGCTAGATACATTGGACGCGATGGTATGCGTCAATACGGCTGAAGGCAGACAGTTGAAAGAGATGCGTTGGAAGGTTGCGATGGCAAGAGGGCAAGTGGTACAGAGGGCAAGTGGACACGATGGTTGCGTTGGATGCGATGGATGCGTTGGACTATGCGACCGTCCTATGCATTGATGCCATGCGACCGTCCTATGCGTTAATGCCAAGCGACCGTCCTATACGTTGGCACCATGAGACCGTGCTATGCATTGGAAGTAGACAATGGCATGTACGATGGATACATTAGATGCGGCGACTTTGCTAAGGCATAGGCCATGCGATGGAAGAGCTATGTCGGACGCATGGTGGTTTGCTCTTGCGATTGTTAAGGCTTGCGGTGACAAAGTAATTGAGTTGGGTTACGTTGTAGAAGATGCGATGGTGTTGAGTTGAAAACCAAGTGGAGCCAAGGGTTTCTATGTGTTGATGATAAACCATGCATTGGTGATATACTATGTGTTGATGGCATACTATGCGTTGATGGTATACTATGCGTTGATGGCCTACTACGTGTTGATGGCATACTATGCGTTGATGGCATACTATGCATTGATGGTATACTATGCGTTGATGGCCTACTATGCGTTGATGGTATACTATGCGTTCATATCCGAGGCTAGCAGTATGCATTGAAAAAGGGGTGTTGGTCATCATCCTAATTGAACGCATGATGAACGCATATAAAGGATGGACACATAGGAAGGATGAACGCATATGAAGGACGTCATCCAGACATGTGGCTTGTTGGGAAGAAATCTTAAGCTTTAAGCAAATGAAGTGGATGCATAAGAAGATATGCAAAGTTGAGGGCTATGCGTTGGTGAAAGGGGAGCAAGACACCAATCACTGGGCTTTATAGCTCATGTTTTCCATGTTTTATGTTTTTACCCCCCCCCCCCCCCCAGGTAGCAGAAAGGTGAGGTGTTCTAGGATGTTGCTAAGGTCAAGATCTGCCACGTGCCACAGTTACACTTCCGGAGGGTATTATAGTTGTTCTTGTAAATTTGTTGTTAAGTCTTGGAGTTGTATAAACGTTACATTGTTGTAATTAAATGGGTCTATTTAATCAGTTGATTGTTGAATTTGTTCCTTGGTATCAGAGTTACTTCTGCAAGAGTTATTAGGCAGTAAGTGTCAACAAAAGGGTTGATAATTGCTGCAGTCATGCCCTCTCCTAAGCTCAAAGGGTAGTTTGGGATGGGGTGTGATAGGTCAAACCTCTATGGAATGTTCTGGAGGATGAAGCAACATTTACCTCACCCTTCTACCTCTTCTTACTTTTCAGTAAAGATTGGTTTGTCTGCAACTCGTTGAGGAGAATTGTAAGGTTATACTTCACTTTGTTAAGAATCACATTACTAATAAAGTGCAGGAAGCTCTCCGGCAAAGAATGCAGGATTATGCTAACCTGGCTGCCCTCATCGATGGTAGACCCATTCAACTCCGCCACATTGAAGTGGATCATCATGTTTAGCACATGTTCACGAACAGAGGTGCCTTCTTGCATTTTAGAGTTGAATATGTATTTAAGAGCCTCATGCATAAGCTGTTCAGACGGTTGTCCAAACATCCCTTGCAGGGACTCCATGATCTCACGCACTGAGACCATAGGCTCAAGTTTCTTGGCCAAGACTTCAGAAAGACTTGCCAAGATGTAGGCTCGGGCCTTCTCATTCGCCCTTGTTCATCGCTCGTATGCCTCCCGAACATTTCGAGCGGCATTTGGAGCTGAAATAGGAGGACAAGCCTCCGTGAGAGCGAACATGAGAACCTCGATGATTAGGATCGTCGTGATCATGTGTTTCCATGTTGAAAAATTATCGCCAGTTAGTTTTTCGGCACTTAACAACGATAAGGTGGCTATTGCCATCTGAAAAAGTTGTTGAAATATGAACAAAACTATATTAGATTTTGCTAAACCACTTTTAAACCAATAAGTTTTGCAAAACAGTTTCAAGTACCCTAAGTTATAGACTTCTATTTTACAATGATGTCCCAGTGAGGTAGGACAAATGCCACCGGTGGGGTGATCAGTTGTCTCTTCGCTGGGATGAGACATTCTCAACCATTAGGCAGAACCAACTCTTGGAACTGAACCTAACAGCCACCATTTTTCGGTCCAGAATCGTTAACTTTTTAACTATTCCGCATAAGTGTAACCCCTCGCTTTCGGTGCCAGAGTCCCGCCCTAATGCGCTTAAATAAAGAAATGCGCAAAACTGCCATTCTTTAGGGGGACACTCCTAGGGTGCCTCGAGGCGATGCGTAGTAACTTCATTCAACCTAACGAGGGAGACTGATGACATGCAGAAATGCACGTCATCTTAGGCCTTTTATTTAGAATTGTGAAGGCTATTAAGCAGAATATGCGGCAATTATGTTAGGAACTCATGAGAAAATGAGTTTGCGTCATTTAACATTAAGAATCTCGGCTAACCCACTATTATGCATTATTATGCGTTCAATTATCTATCTTTGTAGTTAACGCAAAATGCGGAATTTAGCTATCGCATAGACGATCGCATGCGGAGAAATTCTCCATCGCAAAGGCAAACACATACGTTCAATGCATGGGTGTTGCGGTAATCGACCACATGCATCCATCGCATAGGAGTTGCGATCGTCAAGCGATTGCGGTCATCGTGTAGAAGTTGCGTAATCAAGCGAATGCGATCATTGCAAGATTGCGGCTACACGATGATAATCATAATAGAGGGATGAATGCAAGGTTGGTGGAATGGAAGCATCAATGCATATCTCGGGAAAATCAAAAGATGATGTTGAAATTTCACCTACCACGTCATTAGCAGCAGAGATTCATAAAAGGACCATCATGCCACAAATGTAAAAATCTGAGCAGGTTCATTAATGCTGTCGGCAATCAAGCTCTATAAATAAAAGCCGCTGAGCTTAACTTCAGATCATCCAAGGTTTCCTACCTTCGGGTGGATCCTTGTGATCCAGACCAAAACGTTAAAAGAAAGCTTGAGAGTTCTTCATCTCTTTCATCCATTCCGAGTGACGACCGGAGCTTTCGCCGGAGTTAGATCTCGAGAGGGTCAGCTCCACCGCCCTTCCATGGCACCACCGACAACCTTGACACACATCTACTGGAAGCAAGACTTTACTTCCAGCTGGTCATTTCATTTTCTCTTCTTTTCTTATATTGTATTGTATTACATTTTGGATTAAGAAATTAATACATTGTGTGTTCAATGCATCTCTATGTTTCCTTCGATTCCATCTCTAGCTTCCTTAACTTTCATCGCATCACTTAGTGGGACTGTTAGAGTATCGCATACTTAATCATGCAGCATAGGAATATGAAGCATGTAGCAAACCACCGGGAGGTGTGCGTTGCGTGAGTTTTGTGAGAAAACCTTATTTGCTTAGTGTGAAGCTGTAGCAATGCCTGTCTATGAGCGGATGCAACGCTTGTCTATAAGTAAAGTCAGCAACAACTAACTGCCCGGGAGGGTAAGTGGTTGGTCGCATTAAGCAATGTAAACAAGTATTCACTAGAGATAGGAATAATCTTACGTCAGCCAAGTTTATGCGTTTACCTTGTCTTATGAGTGCATCATTCATCATTTAGGCATACTTGAGAGAGTAGTCTAAAAACCAAATCTAAGACTCGAGAGAGCGAATTGGAACGCATAAGCAAGAATGGGGAACTTAGGAATAAGCTCCATTTGCTATTACACAGCTTATGCATCCTACGGATAGGATATTGCATGCGTCCAGAAGTAGGATATGGTGGTATGTGGTCATCATGCTTATGTGTGAGAGCACGTGAGTGGGTTATGGAGACTTAGGCATAGGCTTCTCGACACTATCGTATATACATCGCATGCGTCCTAGAATTAGGCACAAGTGTGTGTAGCATGATTGCATAGCTTGCGTTGACTGAGGTTGCCCTTGCGGTCAAACTTAGGGTTGCGATGAAGACATCTTCACATTTTATCTATTTTTCCATGCATTTACTACGCGTCAACAGTTGTCATGTCTCTACCTCTCATTCATACTTCCAATGCTTTGTCTGTTAGTTAAAAGTAGGAGTAGTTATTAGCTTATACCCTCCATTTTTCTTTTATTCATCCGCCGCATACACATTACCGCATAACATTTAGTTACAAGTCCTTGAGTTCGACCTCGGATCATCCGAGAAACTTGCATTCGCATTATACTTGGCGTGAGCGCAAGAAAACTTGTGACAGGAAAGCATGGTCATCGCATACATTCATTAACGCATAGTTTCACTCCAACGCATGAGTATCAATGCTTAACCTTAAGACATGCATCGCATAATTGCGTTCACTAAATTTTGTCATCAAGTTTTTAGCGTCGTTGCTGGGGATCAGCCAACGACGCTCATAAGACCATTCACGTGGAGGTAAACCAAAACGAAAGTTAGGAACTTGGCTCAGCACAAGGTCAGAAGAATATATATATATATATATATATATATATATAATGTCTAAAATACGCAAGGATAAAAAAAATCATTTAACACCCCAGTGAAAAAGTTTTTGAAATAAATCATGCGATGTCCTGAAATCTAGTAAAGTCTTTTATAAGGTTAAACTTGTGGTCCTTAAATTCTAGAAATATTTTACGAAGAGACTTGGATAGGAATTAAGGAAATTTTGGTGTATAGGATTTGAATAAGGCATCCTTGAGAAATCTAGAAAAGAGAAGATGGTCGACTTTCTAAAGGAAATCTTTAGCTTATACTTGAGGACAAGCATTGTTTAAATTTGGGGGTGTGATAACTGGCAGAAATGCATGTTATTACAGTGATAAGTTATTAAACAATGCAAGATTGCGATGATAAAAATATACAAGATTGCGTCCAAAAGCATTATGTTCACAATATTGCGGTCGAATGCGTCCATCGCATTAAAATAGCTAACTTGTGTATTTTGTGCAGAATATGCGTTAATGCAAGGCGAAAAATGCGATCCAAAGAAATCAACGGCCGAGCGCATTAAGAGATTACGTTAACGTAAGGCTATACGATCATTTGGGCTTGCGGTTATCTGCTCAAGAAGGTTGCCGCATAGAGTCGCCGCATCTTTGGTGGGCGCATATGGGTGAAAAGCATAATAAAGCACGATGGGACAAAAAGCTGATGACGGTCGATTTCGAATTAAGTTGACAAGCCGTTACGAACTACTGTAGCAAATACACTCAACTTTTCGGTGACAAATATTCGACGCATCAGACAGAGAATTATTGCCATCCCATCAATGCAATCATAAGATAGAAGAAGCCTTTCACCCCAAAGCTTTATAAATACCAGAGGCCACCTTCAGTGAAGGAGTTAGTTTATTTAGTTCAGTTCAGTAGTTCAGTTTTTAGTTCGATAGTTAGATAATTTTTCCTTTAGATAGAAGTAGGCTTTTTCTTAGTTTTCTTATACTTAGAAGGCGGTGTGAGAGAAGGGAAGAGACGCCAGAAGATCGCTCTAGTCAGCTCGAGAGAGAACCCAGGAGGCGTGGAAAAATAGAGAGGGGGCCGACTCTTGCGAGAGTAAGACTATATTTTGAGCAGAGTAGAGAAGAACAATGTAAAAGCCTTGGGAAGCAAGAGATTGCTACCAGGCTCTTTATTCTTATTCCACATTGTTATTCTGTATTTCAATTATATATCTATAAAATGGAACTTGCTTATCTACATCTGTTCACTCTCTTTAAAACACGCATGAGTAACTAAATCTAACAAATGAGAGGAACTTAGCTAACATGACCTAGGATCTTCATTGCATGCGATCATCTTGTCTTATTTTGCGCCCATCACCCCTTTAGAACTACTCGAGAGAGAGTCAAAAGAAAGAACCTAAGACTTGAGAGAGCTAGGTTAGAATCTAGACTCAAGAGAGCAAGATTAGATCTGCATAAGCAAGAGATAGAGACTTAGAGATAAGCTCTGTTTGTCAACATGCATCGCATGCACCCTAGAGATAGGTTATGGTATTATGCAGTCGTCTTGTATGTGTGAGTGTCAATCGTCATCGCATAGACAAGAATAGAGGCTTATGTGTAGGTTCTATAGACTTTATCGCATATATCGCATGCGTTCTAGAACTAGAAGCCGTAGCATTTGCGTTGAGAGATGATTTGTTATTGTATGTGTGTAGCATGATCGCATAACATGAACGCAATCCTAGGAAGTGTTAGTTGAACCCCTTCTCAACCCGTTCCCCACATATTCATTGCATCTTCCATAATTTTAACTCTTTTCTTAACTCCGACGCATACATTTTATATTGTAAACAACAACCCAACAACTCTTTGATTTATTGGTTACTGTAAAGTAATCTAAAAATTATTGCCACATATTGTTTTCCTTAGTCCCCGAGTTTAACCCTGGACTTACCAGGAAATTCAGTAGGATTTATACTTGGGTCCTGCTGAGAAAACTTGTTGCACAATGCATTTTCCATTACCGCAATCTCCTTTCATTATTTCACCGCATAAAATAACACATCAAGTTTTTTACCGAGGGATATGCTGTCGCACTTTCCGCTCTCACTTACTATGAACATTCTCTCCATCTACCTTGATATTGACCTATCCAAACACCATCCGTTGGGAGAACATGCCAAAGGTGCCGCGAGGCTGATGATAGATCTCACGGTGTGGACTATTTAGGAGAAAAGTGAAAGGTTTAAGTGAAGAATCTCATGCCCCAAGTACCTCCCACTGAATGTTTTACCTAGGGATTCATTAACCTAATTTTAGTCTAAGTCGTCTTTTTAAACTCTGCTCATAAACAATGTTTGTCTATGAAATATGAACAAGTTCAAGTAGTCACATTTAAACACTTTAATGAACTATCCTTAACTTACATGCATACATCAAATCTATCTAATTAACCTTTCCAGGTAAGTTCCCAGGTAGGGGTGTTACGTTTTTGTCAACTTAAATACCCCAGCCTAGACAGAACCCGCCTTAAACAAAAGGTCCCTTATAGATAGATTTACTACACTTTAACCTTTTATTAGCCAATTTAATCCTATTAAACTGGTTAAAGATTAAAGCCTTATGGTTGCTAATCATATTAGAACCATGATCTTAGGTCTATGTGATCCAAATTTTAAACATTTTAAAACCATGAATTAAACCTAAGTGAGCATGTATGTCTTTCTTATGTCTTTTAGTTCTAATTTCTCTTTAACTTTTTTAAAAAAATAACTAAAACCATTGCGCACAACGAGGCGTTTATAACATTTATAAAATAACTTATGTGTCATGCTTCTTGCAATGTTCAGTCATTACTATATATAACTTTTATATAATTCGTAACAACCAAACAAACATGCTATCATTCACCCTTATACTATGACAATTATAATATAAAGATGATGCATGTCAATGCTTTTTATGCATGCATAAATATAACTCTTATATTATATGATGCATGAGCATGCTCTTACATAATTAAATCACGCTTCTCTAAATTATAACAATTACAATAAAGAGATGATGCATGACTATTGCATAACCTAAGGTGGGATTTACTATATGTGCATACCATATGACATATAAAACATACATCGCATGTAATAAAAAAAGGATTAATGGACCGAGATGAGCCTTTACAAAAAAAAAGGAATGAAAAACCCTATCTATTACATTTTTCATCGAGCAAACCGGTTCACAAGCGAACCGGGTCTTGAACCGCCAGGAGGTCTTCATCGTGTAACAAACTTCAGTAGGTAGACGATCATTCAGCGCAACGACAGGTAAACAATTTACCTTGAGTTACTAAGCGATCGTTCAATCAGTTACTAAGCGATGAAGCTTGCTGACCTAAACGATCGTCTAGCGCGTACACTTTAAACGATACGTGAGCGTCTCATCGTCTAACCGATGCATGCAACTTGGTAAACGATTTATCTTGCGATGTTAAGCGATCGTTTAGTCAATTACTAAGCGATGAAGCTTGCTAACCTAAACGGTCGTCTAGCGCGGGCGTGCATTAAACAATACTTAACGATCGCGTACCCGATCATCAACCTGATGCGACCAACTCTTGATCGCATTCCCCATCGTTTAACCGAAGCATTTAGCCGCGATCGCGTACTTCTTCATCTTTACGATTCGATGGATAACGATCGCATAGAACTTCTTCTGCACAATGTGATCAACCCTAGATCACCTCCTTCCTCGAAGAATCGCAACGCTTGCCCAGAACTTCGATGAACGACTCAAAACTTCAAGCAAACTTTGAATACAGAATCGATAACGATTATTAATGCCCAAAAATGCAGGGGTCTTTACAAATAACCATATATGTAAAAGGAACTTAAACAAACCGAGGCTAATCATCCCGAAAACATCCATTAATCCGGCACATCCACAGCAAATTTAACAATTAAAATAGCGTAGAAATGCACCCACCATGAATGTATATGTCATTTCGTTGAAACAGATGAAATCGGAGTATCAGAACCTGGCTCTGATACCAATTGAAGGATCTCATACCGAGAGTTCCATGAGCGTGTTCAGAACGCTCCGATTTCACAGTGACCGAAATACAAACAATATACATTCAACACATACAGTTATGCACATAAATCTCATTATCGGCATGCTCAGAACAAGATAATTAAAAGGGAAAGGGTTCCATATCAGTTGAAGACTATCTTCGAACTTCAGAACCCCAACGCAGTGGATCCCTCCAACAGATCTACCAACACTCGGCGGGAATGTCGACTACAGCAGCACAATCAACGCAAACACGAATGCTGCAACGGAGATGACACCAACGCTGCCCACTACCCACGTCCAAACGTGGAAAAAATGATTAATTATCATATAATTAATTAATAAATATAATCATATTATATTTATATCCTATAGTTTGATATCACATATCTACTATAGTATTTGATTTATATCTAATTTCCTCCAAAATAATGTATCTCATACATTTAGCCAATTGTATCATATATAATTAACTAGTCCAAACATTTCAAATTAACCCAAACATTGATTCTCGACTTTATCCAAGCTACCCAGGGGACCTAATGGACCTGTGGCTCAAAGCTCCAACGGTACGTGAATAGCTGACTAAACTCTTTAGCCACGAGATCCACCATCTGTTAACTATCAGTGATTCCATTAAAGACCAACAGCTGAACTCTTCTTACCACAGATATATTTCTGTGTCCATTGGATATAACCAATCATGAGTACGATGACCCTTCACAAATGCTCGTAAGTGTAGCTAGGCTAATTTACCATTTTGCCCCTGTAGTTACATCTCACTCCTTAAGTACCACCAATTCCTCTAATGAACAATGTAACATAGTCCAACTATGTGTGAACACCTCTCGGGCCAAGAGAAGGTGTGTGGCGCCACATCGTTCAAGTCCCAGAATCAACCCTTAAGGGAGCCATCTATCTACTTACCCCTGTCTCGGGGAAAGAGTGAATTTCATCTTGTATAGCTGAATTCCCAGCTCCCAAATCAAACGAATCCCCAAAATGGTAGGTTTGAATCGGCGACCTGGCCACTCGCACCCATACAAATCAAAGGACCACTCTCAATGGCAGGAGTTCCCAACTCACTTAGGATTGAGGTCATGTTACCTGTGGTCATCTTAGTGAAGTGAAGTCTCTATCATGAACGGTGTTATATAATGAGACATTAACACTTCGTGGTCAGGTCTTATAAAAACTTTGTATAGGACGCTCCCGCTCGCATGTCCCTAACATGAATGATCAGGATTAGATCATCTGTGATAAGTGACAACATTTGTGACCATTCCACAAAGTGGGTCGTGTTCGTAGCGTTACCAGGATAAGATTTCCCTCCTTTATCCATTTACTACAGACCATTTTGGTTATCACTCAAGACATGATCCACTTGTATGTTACCACATACATGCTTGAGTCACATACAGATAACCAGAGATTTTATGTTTATTGGTTTATGGTAAAGCAAATAAAACAATTAACCGAGCAAAATACAAAATGTGAAGTAAATATCATATATTAACAACACAAGTGTTCGTAGATACTGTTTACAAACTACAGGACACGAGACTTTAGGACATTAACCCAAACAACCACATACATGCTTAAGTTATATACAGATAAAGGGGTTAGCAACGTTGTGCTCCGATGATCAAGTGGTATTTTCGCTCTATGTGCTTACCCGATGATGACTCCGAGGCTCCTTCAAATTTGCTACAACCCTGTTGTTATCACAATACAGAGTGATAGGCAAATCCATATTTGGAACAACTTCCAAATCTGAAAGGAATTTCCTCTGCAAAATAATCTTTTTAGCTCCTTCAAAAGTGGCTACGTACTCGACTTCCATAGTGGAGTCCGTGATGCATCCTTACTTGATGCTTTGCCATACTACAGACCCTCCATTCAGAGTGAAAACTGATCCTGATGTCGATTTGCGAGAATCTCTATCGGTCTGAAAGTCAGAGTCCATGTATCCTATAAGGATCATATCCTTATCTCCATAAACAACCATGTAGTCCCTCGTTCTTCGAAGATACTTGAGGATAATCTTGATCGTCGTCCAGTGATAAAATCCTAGATTGGACTGATACCGACTGACAATCTCTACTACATAGCAAATGTCGGGTCTGGTACACAACATTGCATACATCAAGCTTCCTACAACTGAAGTATAGGGAATCTATCTCATCTCCTCAACCTCTTGAGATGTCTTAGGACATTGATCCTTAGACAAAATGATTCCATGATTGGAGGGTAACAAACTCCTTTTGGAATCCTGTATCCTGTACCTAATCAACATTTGATCGATGTACGATGCCTAAGACAGGGCTAATCATTTGTTCTTACGATCCCGAATGATCTAGATCCCTAGAAAATACTATTGATGACATGTAGAAATGTATGTCATCTTAGGCCTTTTACTTAGAATTATGAAGGTTGTTAAGCAGAATATGCGGCAATTGTGCTAGGAATTCGTGAGAAAATGAGTTTGTGTTGATCACCATGATGAATCTTAGCTAACCTGTTATTATGCGTTATTATGCATTCAATGTTCTATTTTTGTAGCTAATATAGGAAGTGGACGCAAACGCGGAAATCGGACCATCGCATAGACGACCACATGCGGAGAAACTCTCCAACGCAAAGGCGAACGTGTCGATTAATGCATGGATGTTGCGGTAAGCAGCTGTATGCGTCCATCGCATGGGAGTTGCGGTCGTCAAGCAATTGCGGTCATCGTGTAGAGTTGCAGTATTAAGCAAATGCGGTCGTTGAATGATTGTAGCTACACGATAACGCATACTAATGGGATCAACGCAAGGTTGGTGGAATGAACGCATCAACGCATCTACCTTGAGAAAATCATAAGCCGATGCTAACATTTCACCTACCACGCCGTTAGCGGCAGAGGTTCAGAAAAGGACTAACGCGTCGAATGTCAGACTCAAAGCAGTCCATTAATGCTGTCGGCGATCCAAGCTCTATAAATAGAAGCTGATGAGCAGAAATTCAAGTAATCCAAGGTTTTCGCCTGAGGTTCACCTAGGGTGGATCCTTGTGATCCAGACAAAATACGTGAAAAGACGCTTGAAAGTTCTTCACCTCCTTCATCCATTCCGAGTGACGATCGGAGCCTTCGACCGGAGCTAGATCTTGGGAGAGTCAGCTCTACCGCCCATCCATGGCACCACTAGCAACCTTGACGCATATCCGCTGGAAGCAAGTCTTTGCTTCCAGGCGGTCATTTCATTTTTCTTTCTTTTCTTATATTGTATTGTATAACATTTTGTGATTAAGGAATTAATACAATTTGTTTTCAATGCATTTCTCTGTTTCCTTCGACTCCATCTCCATCTTCTTTGCTTAGCATTTTTACTTTCATTGTAAAACTTAGTGAGATTGCTAGAGTATCACATACTTAGTCATGTGGATTAGGGATATGAAGCATGTAACAGCCTACCGAGAGGTGTGCGTTGCGTGAATGTGTGAGTAACCTTATTTACTTAGTGTGAAGCTGCGACAACACTTATCTATGGGCTAACGCATTGCTGGTCTATGAGTAAAGTCAGCAACAACCAACTACCCGGGAGGGTAAGTAGTTGGTTGCATTAAGCAATGTATGCATTGTTCACTAGGGATAGGGACAATCTTAGGTCAGCAAAGTTCATGCGGTTACTTTGTCCTATGAGCGCTTCATTCATCATTTAGGCATACTTGGGAGAGTAGTCTAAAACACAAATCTAAAACTCGGAAGAGCGGATTGGAACGCATAGGCAAGAATAGGGAACTTAGGGATAAGCTCCGTTTGCTATCACACAGCGTATGCGCCCTACAGATAGGATATTGCATGCATCCAAGAAGCAGGATAACGTGTTATGCGGTAACCATGTTCATGCGGCGAGAGCTAGTGGGTTATGGAGGTCTAGGCAGGCATAGCCTTCTCGAAAATATCGCAGATGCACCGCATGCGTCCTAGAGTTAGGTTCACGTGTGTGTAGTATGATTGCATTGCTTGCGTTGACTAAGGTTGCCCTTACGGTCACTCTTAAGTATTGCAATGAAATCATCTTCGCATTTTATCTATCTTCCCATTCATTTATTCATGTCAAGAGTTGTCGTGTCTCTACCTCTCATGCATATTCTCATTGTTTGTCTGTTAGATAGGAGTAGGAGTAGAATTAACTTAGCAACCCCTGAGTTTGACCTCAGATCACCCAAGAAACTTGCATTCGCATTATACTTGGTGTGAATGCAAGAAAACTTGTGATAGGATGCATGGTCATCGCATACATTTGATAACGCATAATCATTCCAACGCATGACCATCAACGCATGACTATCAACGCATATCTTAAGAACATGCATCGCATATTGCATCCACGGGATTTTAGTTGTTGAATAATTTGACTTCTGATTTCCCGTCATCAAGTTTTTGGCACCCCCAAACTTAAAATCATGCTTGTCCTCAAGCATGCGTTATACTCAAGAAATTCTAACTCACCTTCATGCCTTCCTTTGCGATGACCAGCTTCTCAGAATATAATTTACACACGCCTCTGACCATCACCGCAATGCTCTCCTCCACTTTGGCTGCTTCTTCAAAAGGATCTTTTCTAAGTTTAAATCCCGTAAGCCTTTGCTAAAAAACTTTCTATTCATTCACTGTAATTTTGTGTTTAACTTTTGAGAATGCGTTCGTCGAAATAATTCAAAACTTTGTGATGACTTATTCAAATGCGGCGTTGAACCTAGTTATGCCCTTCTTTTTTGCTTACCCCCACGTGTGTCATGCGGGTATCCAACTTCAATTGTGTTCCATATTCAACTCAACTCTTTTCTCGTTTGATTTGGCTTGCGCCGGACAGAGGAGTTGCACTAATGCGCTGATCCTGGCGACTTGCCTTCGTTTTGGCTTGCCCCCACGTGTGTCATGCAGACATCTAACTTTGAGCAAGTTCCTTTCACAGCTTAACTCTTATCAACATGGGTTTCCCCACTACATTGACAGTGGAGTTATTATTCTAAAAAACTCGCTTCATTTTTTTTTTCAAATGATCGCAATGCAATGAACGCAATTCTCTGAGACTACTACCACCCTCAAACTTAGAGGTTGGCAGCGTTCTCACCGCAAAGCTAAAAACAAAATTACAAGAATGCGATAATAAATGTTTGAATAAAGGTTTGCACAAAATAAAACTTGAGACTTTCAAATTTTGAAAAAGCTAATAGAAGTAAAGAACGCCTTGCGTTTATTAGTTAGAAGATGTGGTGAACTATACGTACCATAATAGAAACATCGTAAAACAATGCAATTGGGAAAGAAAGAATTTCAAAAGGATAAGGCATACAAGATAACAGGAAAAGACCTTAGATGGAACAACGCATGCGATCATGCGTTAGGAATTCACGCGATTGAAGCCATGCGTTGAAGGGTGAAAGGAATTCTTTCGTTGAACTACGAACCGATGAGACTTATTGTTGCACCTGCAAGAGCAAACGTACCACGTCTAAAGAAGCATCCATATATCCAAAATAACAATAAAAATAAAAATAACCTAAACTAAGAAAGCAAAATAAAGATAGGGTAGAAGATGTCCCTGGAAAAAATAGGAGTGTTGTCACCGTAAGGATTCTTCCATGCAGGAGATTGCTCTCAACTACTCGGGTCAAGTTGCCTTGACCATTGGAACTTCCAGCAATTGTTGGGAGTATGCGGCCGTCATGTGCTTAGAATTACCTTCAGCTCTTTTGCGATTGATTGCCCTTCTACCTTGGGGTCAATATTGGCTTTCAACGCATCGCCTACACTTCAATATTGTTTGCAACCTGGTCGCACAAGCTGCAATACTCCCAAGATAAAAAGTTTGCTCGCAAAGACACAAAACTTAACAAACAATTAGCTGCCAAGTCCCCAGCAATGGCACCAAAAACTTGATGACGGAAAATTAGAAGTCAAATTATTCAACACTAAAATCCCGTGGACGTAATATGCGATGCATGTTCTTAATATATGTGTCGATAATCATGCATCGCATGGTCATCGCATACATTCGTTAACGCATTATCATTCCAACGCATGACCATCGACGCATGATTATCAACGCATATCTTAAGAACATGCATCGCATATTGCGTGCACGGGATTTTAGTTGTTGAATAATTTGACTTCTAATTTCCCGTCATCAACTATGCCATACCCAAATCTTTTATTTGGAACTGGGCAGCTATCCATTTCTTAATGTGAGTCAGATACCCTACATCATTCCCAATGAGTAGGATATCATCCACATACAGTACTATGAAAGCTACTGAGTTGTTGATGATCTTCTTGTATACACAAGACTCATCAACGTTCTGATCAAAGCCAAACGACTTGACAGTAGTGTCAAATCTGATGTTCCAAGATCTAGATGCTTGTTTCAGCCCATAAATGGACCTATTAAGCTTGCAAAATTTTTACTCTTGATCTGGAACTATGAACCCCTCTGGTTGAGTCATATAGATGGTCTTCTCAAGATTACCATTAAGAAAGGCAGTCTTGACGTCCATTTTCCATATTTCATAATCATAAAATGTGGCTATGGACAGGAGAATCCTGATAGACATGAGCATGACATCAGGTGAGAAAGTTTTCTCATAGTCAACTCTCTCAACCTGGGTATAACCCTTTGCCACGAGTCTAGCCTTAAAGATTTGCACCTTACCATCTACACCTCTCTTTCACTTATAGATCCACTTACACCCAATAGGTCTTATCCCATCAGGTGGATCAACAAGCTCTCAGACGTTATTGAAGTACATAGACTCCATTTCCTGGTTCACGACCTTAACCCATTCATCTTTGTCGACATCCTCTATTCCTTTCTTAAAAGATGATAGATCCTCGACCCCATCATTCGAAATGACGTTTTAGGGTTCAATCAAACCCATTAGCGATCCGATGGGTTCATAACCCTCCACTACGTCGAGGCAGTCTCAATTCTTGAGCTGGTTGACTAGATGTACCGACCTCAACAACTCTTGTTGATCTGTCGGCCTGTTTAAAAACTCTTGTTGAACCCTCAGTAGTCTCAGTCTCACTAGAGATCTCATGCAAAACGAGCTTACTTCGTGGCTTATGATCACTCATGTGGTCTTCTTCCAAGAAGATAGCATTTGTAGAAACAAACACTTTGTTCTCACTCGGATCATAGAAGTATCCATCTCTCATTTCCTTGGGGTTGGCTACAAAGAGGCAAACCTTTGAACGTGGTTCCAAATTCTTTGGGTTAGTCACTAGCACATGTGTCGGACAACCCCAAATCTTGAAGTGGCGTAAACTACCTTTACGGCCTCTCCATAACTCAAAAGGTGTTTCGGAAACACTTTTCGAGGGAACGTTGTTCAGGATATAACATGCAGTCTCCACTGCAAAACCCCAAAACAAGTCTGGAAGATGAGCATAACTCATCATAGACCAAACCATGTCCAACAAGGTTCTATTTCTCCTTTCTGATACACCATTTTGCTGAAATATACCAAGGGCCGAGAGTTGGGACGCAATCCCATGTTCTATCATATAGTTCTGAAATTGGAGGTCCATATACTCTCCACCACGATCAGATCGTAGTGTCTTTATCTTCTTACCTAACAAGTTTTCAACCTCAATCTTATACTCCTTGAACTTGTCAAGGGCTTCAGACTTATGTTGCATTAGGTAGAGATACCCGAACCTTGAATAATCATCTATGAAAGAGATGAAATATTCATACCTACCCCGAGCTCTAACATTCATCGAACCACAGAGGTCTGAATGTATAAGCTCCAAAGCTTCCTTGGCTCTGTAACCTTTTCCAGTAAAAGGTCGTTTGATCATCTTGCCTTTGAGGCATGATTCACATACCGGCAATGAGTTTTCTTCTAAACTCTTTAGAAGTCCACTTTTCACCAACTTCTCAATCATATTGAGGTTGATGTGACCTAACCTTAGATGCCAAAGAAGGGCGTTTTCCTGAGGAGAAACCTTTGGTCTTTTAGTTATTATTGTCGTACTTAATATTTCAGTGTTAAACAAGGCTTTTATGACTAACGGTCTTAGTACATATAAGTTACTTTCCATTGAACCATAACCAATCTCTGTTCCATTCTTGAAAATAAACACTTTATTCTCAGAAAAAGAGACGGTATACCCTTGTTCAATGAGACAAGAAATCGAGATTAAGTTCCTTTTAATATGAGGAACCACAAAAACATTATCCGGTAACAGATAACGTTTCTTGTCAATAAATAACTTTAACCTGCCTACAGCAACAGCTGAAACAACCTTACCAGTACCAACTAGTAGAGTCATCTCTCCCTATGGCAACTTTTGCAGAAATTGAATCCTTGGTAAGAGGAAATGACATGATTGGTAGTACTCGAATCAAAGATCCAAGCAGAATCATCATTCTCTACCAAACACGTCTTCAAGACCAATAAATCAGATTTACTGTCTTGTCTCCTCTTTTGGAGAGTAGTGGGATCAGTGTCAGAACAACTGACACTACTGGTTTCGTCATCCATCCCTTTATGCTCGAAAAGTAAGAACTAACGTTCAAACATATCATGCAACGAGTCCATGATCTCGCGTGCAATGATCATGTGCTCAACCCTTTTGGCCAAAACATCAGGTATGTTAGCCAAAATGTGAAGTCTAGTCAATGAATTAGCTTTCATCCACACCTCATATACATTGCAAACACTTCACGGTGCATCAAGAGTCAGGACTTGAGGACACTCCTCAACTATGACAAATACGAGGTCGTTTACCACGAAATACATTTCACACGATTCTTTCCACTATATGTATTCAGTCATATTAAAAACACTAAACGAAAATACTAACGAGTTGCTGAAAAGAAAAGCACGTTGACCTACGTTAGGTTTTAAGCAAATACCCATTGTAAAACAAAACAACATCCAATAAGGTTTTAGCAAAACTAATATGAACCCCGTGTTACATCTAATTTTGCAATGACGCTTCAAAGGTTTAGGATAAAAGTCGCCGAAGGGAGGTCAATTATGAAGGAAATCGGATTCGAGATTTCCATGAGCAACGGAAACAAGATTATTCCAAATCACAATCATGAATGAACAATACATTTACAGTCGACTTCAAACAAGCAGTTATACAATTGATATAGAAATTACAGCATGAATAACTACAAATGCACAAAGGGAAAACTGTACGAACATTTGCAGATGCGTCTCCACGCTCCGTTGCACATGATCGCTCGAACAACAACAACCTCGAACGCTCGATATACACGACCGCAACACAGCACGAACACTTCACGCTCGTCCTCAACGATCGTCTCATCCACGAACTCCTCCACAACAGCATGAACGGCCTCCAAAAAACCTCGATGGTGTCAAGTTGAGTCTGACACCACCAACAAGGCTACCTTGGTATTCTCGGTGTGAGAATCCAGAGGGTGGGCTTTGTTCAGACTTGGTATGAGGCAGGCGAAGGAGGAAACACCGATCGCATACACGAATGGGCAAGTGGGAGATGGTGGAGACCTATTGCATAGGTCGATGTCCAATCGTCTAGTAAAAGCTATGCGATCGTTTAGCTCATCGTTTAGCTCGGTCTGTCGCCTATAGGCACTACACGATCGTTTACTTTGGACAAGTGATCGTCTAGCAAAACTATGTGATCGTTTAGAAAATACTGTACGATTGTTTAGCTCACCACTGCACGGTCGTTTAGCTCGCCCAGTTGTCGTTTAGTAAATCCATATTTACTTGATGACTATATGAGTTTCTTTTGCACGAGAGAGAAAACTCAAAAAACTTTTTACGAAAAGTTTTCAACAATTTGTAAAATCATTTTAAAATTAGGAAAACCATTTTCCTTTTAAACTCACGGTTACCATGAATCCAATAACCATCCATTCATTTGGTTATTAAAGAAAAAGAATTAATTATCGAATAATTAATATTATTATAATAATAAATCATAGCCAACTTATCATACTATATTTATAACCTATAGTTTTAATATTTCATCTCATGAAACATATAAACCATAGTTCTTTTTCTATTCCATGGTATTTAATGTAAATCTCCTTACATCAATCCTCTACTAGATGTATCTCATACATCATATCAATTATATCATATATAATCAAAATACCTTTTGTCAATTTGAACATTTCAAATCAATACCAAGAATTGATCCTCAACTGAATCCATTGAGCTACCAAGGGGACCTTATGGACCTGTAGCTCGAAGCTCCAACGGTATGTGAATAACTTACTAAATTCTTTAGTCATGGGATCCGCCATCCATTAACTGTCAGGCACTCCACTAAAGACCGACAGCTGAACTCTCCTTACCACAGATATATTATGTGTCCATCTTAACCAATCAGCAGTGCGACAACCCTTCACAGATCGCTCGTAAGTACAGCTAGGTTGATGCCCCTACAGTTACATCTGCCTCCTTAAGTACCATTGATCCCTCAACATAAGTCATATTCCTACTATAACCGAGTCTTCTCTTCCAAAGAGAAGTTATGGCCACTATGTTCAAGCCCCAGAATCAGTCCTTAAGAGAGCAATCTCTCTACTTATCCCTGCTTCGGGAAAGAAGTGAATTCCATCTTGTGGATTGAATTCCCAGCTCCCAGATCAGACAAGTCCCCAAAAAGGTAGGCATGTTGAGTTGGCAATCTGGCCACTCTCACCCATACTAATCAAAGGACCGCCCTCAAAGGCAGAAGTTTCCAAAACACTCAGGATTGAGGTCTTGTCACCTATGGTCGTTTAGGTAAGATGCTAGTCTCTAGTATCAACGGCGTTATATACAGAGTCTAGTCATCTCGTGGTCCAAGTCTTATACAAACTCTTTGTATAGGACATCCCCGCTTGCACGTCTCTACATGAATGGTCAGGATCTACCATCTGTAGTAGTTTACAACACTTGCAAACCTCTACAAAGCGGGTCGTATCCGTAGTGTCACCAGGATCAGGTATCCCACCTTAATCCTTATACTACAGACCTATTTAGGTTATCACTTAAGGCATGATCCATTTGTATATCACATATACATGCTTAAGTTCACATAAAATAACCAAGGATCTTTGTTTATTGGATATGAGTAAATGCCAGAATTAAATAACACTTATTTTATTCATTAAACAATGTGTATCTTTACAAAACAAAGAGACTCCGGGAGAATTAGGACACCAATTCCAACAATCTCCCACTTGTCCTAATGAATCGGGAGACTAATGTACGATACAATATAAAAATGTACAATATACAATAAACTAGGGCATACCCCAATATCATCTCCCACTTGCCCTAGACAAGATGTCACATGTTCCGCAAACCCAGACTCTCCAGGTGACCCTCGAACACTTTAGCCGTGAAGGCCTTTGTAAAGGGATTAGCAACGTTGTGCTCCGATGCGATCTTCATGACTATCACATTATCGCGATGCACAATCTCCCTAATCAAGTGATATTTTCGTTCTATGTGCTTACCCCGACGATGACTCTGAGGTTCCTTCGAATTTGCCACAGCCCCGTTGTTATCACAATAAAGAGTGGTAGGCAAATCCATATTTGAAACAACTTCCAAGTCTGAAAGAAACTTCCTCAGCCAAACAACCTCTTTAGCTGTTTCACAAGCTGCCACATATTCAGCTTCCATAGTGGAGACCGCGATGCATCCTTGCTTGATGCTTCACCAGACTACAGCCCCTCCATTCAGAGTAAACACTGACCCAGATGTTGATTTACGAGAATCTCTATCGGTCTGAAAGTCAGAGTCCGTGTATCCTGTAAGGATCAGATCCTTATCTCCATACGCAAGCATGTAGTCCCTTGTTCTCTGAAGATACTTGAGGATCATCTTGACTGCCGTCCAGTGATCAAATCTTGGATTGGACTGATACCGACTGACAATCCATACTGCATAGAAAACGTCGGGTTAAGTACACAACATTGCATACATCAAGCTTCCTACAGTAGAAGCATAGGAAATCTGCCTCATCTCCTCAACCTCTTGAGGTGTCTTAGGACATTAATCCTTAGACAGAACGATTCCATACCTGAAGGGTAATAAACCCCTCTTGGAATCCTGCATTCTGTACCTGATCAACATTTGATCAATGTATGATGCTTGAGTCAGGGCTAATCGTTTGTTTTTGCGATCCCGAATGATCTGGATCCCGAGAATATACTGTGCCTCACCCAAATCTTTCATTTGGAACTGGGCAGCTAGCCAACTCTTAATGTCAGTCAGATACCCTACATCATTCCCAATGTGTAAGATATCATCCACATACAGTACCAGGAAAGCTACTGAGCTGTTGATAATTTTCTTGTAAACACAAGGCTCATCAACGTTCTGATCAAAGCTAAACGATTTGACAGCAGTGTCAAATCTGATATTCCAAGATCTAGATGTTTGTTTCAACCCATAAATGGACCTATTAAGCTTGCAAACTTTTTGCTCTTTATCTGGAACCACGAACGCCTCTGGTTAAGTCATATATATCTCTTCAAGATTACCATTAAGAAAGGCAGTCTTGGCATCCATTTGCCATATTTCATAATCATAAAATGTGGCTATGGACAGAAGAATCCTGATAGACTTAACTTAAGCATGACTAGTCAACTCCCTCAACATGGGTATAACCGTTTGCCACGAGTCTAGCCTTAAAGGTTTGCACCTTTCCATCTTCACTTCTCTTTCATTTAAAGATCCACTTACACCCAATAGGTCTTACTCCAATCAGGTAGATCAACAAGCTCTCAGACTATATTGAAGTACATAGACTCCATTTCCTGGTTCATGGCTTTAACCCATTCATCTTTGTCAACATCCTCCATTGCTTTGTCAAAAGACAACAGATCCTCGACCCCATCATTTGTAATGACATTTTGGGCTTCAATCAAACCCATATAGCGATCCGGTGGGTTCATAACCTTCCCACTACGTCGAGGCAGTCTTAACTCTTGAGCTGGTTGACTAGATGTACCGACCTTAACAACTCTTGTTGATCTGTCGGCCTGTTCAATAACTCTTTTTGATACCCTCAGCAGCCTTAGTCTCACTAGAGATCTCACGTAAAATGAGCTTACTTCGTGGCTTATGATCCCTCATGTGGTCTTCTTCCAAGAATATAGCATTAGTGGAAACAAACACTTTGTTCTCACTCGGATCATAGAAGTATCCTCCTCTCGTTTCCTTGGGGTAGCCTACAAAGAGGCAAAGTCTGAATGGGGCAAAACCTAAAGCGACCCTATCCATTTCTGGAGTTCACCTTGATCTTGACCAACTGCACAAAACCCATCCGAAGGGGGACGCTCCAGGGTGCCACGAAGGAGTACAGAATGATCTCACGGTGTGAACCAATGACAGAGACCATAGGATATGTTGACACACACCCTTTAAACACTCTCTCCGTTCACCTTGATATTGACTGATGCAAACACCATTCGAAGGGGGATGCACCAGGCACCACGAGGCCAAGCATGAATCTCACGGTGTGAACATACAGGGAGAAACGTGAATGGAATCATAGACATATCAAATACATCTCTTCCTCTCACTGAGTATTTTATAACCTAGGGTTTAGCTTACTTAGAAAAAACATGGCTAAAGATTTTAACTAAGTGACTTTTAGGTTTGCCCAAGAGTAACTTTTACCTTAGATAGTTAAACAACTTTTGATCATCATCCATTAAACTCTTTAACGGATTCTTTGACCAAATTGTCGCATGCTTGTTGAAAATCTATCTAATTCACCTTTCCAGGTAGGTTCCCAGGTAGGGGTGTTACGTTTCCGTCAACTTAAGAACCCTAGCTAGCCAGAACCCGCCTTAGACAAAAGGTCCCTTATAGATTGATTTAAAACAAATTTAATCTTTTATCTCAACCAATTTAATCCTATTAATCTAGGTTACTAAACTCTTTAGAACCATTTGAACTTAGGTCTATCTCAATCCAATTTTAAAACCCTTTTAAAAAATTTGAGTTCAACCTAAGTCTGCATGCAACTCTTTCTTATTAAAAAACTTGAGTTCAACTTATAAAACCTAGGTTACAAACTCAACCGGTATATAATCCTGTCTAAGGCTTGAGGTACTTAAGTTGACGGTTTACGGAACGCCTCCTACCTGGGGATTATGGTTGAATTATTGAGCGTTGGTAACCGGTTTCATGAGCATACGTGAGTGATGTGAGGTAATAAAATGGTTTATCACCTCGACATCATAGGTTAAAATCTAATTATAAGAGTTATACTTAGATAAACCACATAGACTTGGGGTTGTTTTATTAGCCGAAAAGAACCTAAGTATAAATCTACCCAATAGAACACTTCAGTGGCAATTTAATAACTTCTATATGACAGAGTTATTAGAAAACTTCAGTGGGAGATTAATAACATATACGATATGTTATTTTTAGCTCTCACGTCTCTAAGAGTTCATAATCCAGATTTAAGCGGTACTTCGTATCACTCTGGGAGTGACCTCCATAGGAAAATTATTTTTTAGCTTAAATCTAGATTTCGGTGAATAAGAGGAAGTTGTTCAAACATAAATCAATTATTTGATATATAGATTTCAACTGCCACATCTCCACATAGTTTACACTGTGAGATTCATATGACATCGTGTCACCCTGGGAGTGACCTCCATACGGAAAAGTGTTTTGTATGAATCAATAGCAAGGTAAACGGAGGAAATAGTTCATAGTAAGTGGGTGAAGAATATCTGTCAATATATCCTACGGTCTCTTCCATTAGTCTGAACCGTGAAATTCCTATGTTACGCCTGCTGTTAGCTTTAAGCGGCCTTTTGCTAGTCGTTTAGTGATGGCTAACCCCACAGAGGGTTGTAACCTAGGATTCGGAAAAACCCAGACTTTAGTAAAATAAATAGGGTCTTATAGTTCCGTCTTGGATATTGTCTTCTATTTTGGAGGCAAATTCATACCGTCCTATAAGATCTGAAAATGGCGGGTCACACTTACAAGAATTACTAAATTGTTAGTAAAGATCTTGATCGAAAACGATAATTAAACGACTATAGTAATGAAAGTTATTCTAGAGACAATAGGAATAAGAGTTATTCCAGAGATAGTGCTTGGTCAAAATTGTTTGCTTTAGTGAAGGAGTATCTGACTGCCCCTCGGTAGCACATATCTGACTCACTAAAGTATCATTGCAAATAAATAGTGGTTATGGGTACATTATTACTTTTAACTAAAACTTGATTTTGGATTTAGTTACAATTTGCTAATTAGAATTTGTTTAAATTTTATCAGCATGTCGAATTCTTCTAGAAAACTCACTTCCGATTTAAATAACAGTAAAATCAAATCAACAAACAAATTACTAGCGGTTGATTACACCAAAAGAGTTTTAACAGAGGGTTGTCCTCTATCTCCCAACTTATCTGAAATTTTGAATTATGTAGATGAGAGTGCATAATTCGAACAAGTTAAATATGATTTACTTGTTATCGAAGCATGTTTAGTGGAAAATGATAAAATCTGGATAATTGATTCAGGTGCCACTAATCATGTTTGTACTATCTCACAGGAGACAAGTTCTAGGAGACAATTGATAGAAGGTGAAACAATCTTTAAGGTAGGGACCAGGGAGATTGTTTCAGTTAAAGCAGTGAGAGATATGAAGTTATTTATAGGAGATAAGTACATTTATTTGAAAAATGTATATTATATTCCTTCTATAAAAAGGAATCTAATATCTATCTCTTGTTTGCTAGAACAAAATTATAAAGTTTATTTCGAAAATGGTGAAGTGTTCATCAATATAGGAAGTAAACATATTTGCTCTGCAAAATTAGAAAATAACTTGTATATATTAAACCAACTGAGGTTAAAGCTGTATTGAACATAGAGATGTTTAAAACTACTGGGACTCATAAGAAAAGGAAGATTTCTCCAAATGCCTATCTTTGGCACTTGAGACTGGGTCACATAAATCTCAATAGGATTGAGAAATTATTTAAGAACGGTCATCTAAATAAGTTGGAAGACAGTTCATTACCACCATGTGAGTCCTATCTCGAGGGTAAAGTGACAAAAAGATCTTTTTCTGGAAAAGGTCTTAGAGCCAAAGAAACCCTAAAGTTTATTCTCAGACCTTTGTGGGCCTCTAAATGTTAGAGCAAGAGGAGGGTATGAATATTTTATCAGTTGTATAGATGATTATTCCAGGTATGGGCATGTTTACCTAATGCACCAAAAGTCTGAAACTTTTGAAAAGTTCAAAGAGTATAAGGCTTAGGTTGAAAACCAATTAAGTAAAAGGATTAAAACACTTCGATCGGATCGAGGTGGTGAGTATATGGACATGGAATTCCAAAACTATTTAATAGAACATGGAATTCAGTCTTAACTCACAGCCCCTCGCACACCTCAGCAAAACGGTGTGGCAGAGAGGAGAAACAGAACCTTGTTAAACATGGTTCATTCCATGATGAGTTACGCTCAGTTACCCAATTCTTTTTGGGGACACGCACTTGAAACTGCAGTGTATATTTTGAACATAGTTCCCTCGAAAAGTGTTTCTGAAACGCCTTACGAGCTCTGAAGAGGACGTAAAGAAAATTTACGTCACTTCAGGATTTGGGGTTGTCCAACACATTTGTTGGTGCATAATCCTAAAAAGTTAGAACACCATTCAAAAGTATGCCTATTTGTAGGCTAACCAAAAGAAACAAAAGGTGGTTTCTTTTATGATCCTCAGGAAGATAAGGTATTTGTAACGAAAAATGCAACCTTCCTGGAGGAAGATTATGTAAAGAATCATCAACCTCGTAGTAAGCTAGTAATAGATGAAATGTCCAGAGAAACGAAAAATGTATCAACAAGAGTTGTTGATAGAGCAGGTCCTTCAACGAGAGTTATTAATAGAGCAGGTCCATGGGACTTCACATCCTTCTTAAGAGTTGAGAATGCCTCATCATAGTGGGAGGGTTGTGCAACAGCCTGACTGAACATGGGTTTAACTGAAGCTCAAGTCATCATACCAGATGATGGTTTAGAGGATCCATTGTCTTTTAACCAAGCAATGAATGATGTGGACAAATACCAATGGATTAAAGCCATGGACCTTGAAATGGAATCTATGTATTTCAATTCTGTCTGGGATCTTGTAGATCAATCTGAAGGGGCAAAACTCATCGGTTGCAAATGGATATACAAGAGAAAACGAGACCAAACTGGTAAGATACTGACCTACAAAGCTAGACTTATGGCAAAAGGGTTTACCTAAAGAGAGGGGGTAGATTATGAAGAAACCTTCTCTTCAGTTGCCATGATAAAGTCAATTAGAATACTTTTGTCCATAGCCACATTTTATGATTATGAAATATGGAAAATGGATGTCAAGATAGCTTTTCTGAATGGCTATCTTGAAGAGACTATCTATATGTTTCAACCAAGAGGGTTTATACAGCAGGATGAAGAGAAAAGGGTTTGCAAACTTAACCGATCCATTTATGGATTGAAGCAAGTTTCTAGATCATGGAATATGAGATTTGACACTACGATCAAATCTTATGGCTTTGAACAAAATGTTGACAAACCCTGTGTATACAAGAAAATCATTAACAAAACTGTCGCTTTTCTGGTGTTGTATGTTGATGATATTCTACTCATTGGGAATGAGGTAGAATATCTAGCTGACGTTAAGAAATAGTTGGCTTCGTAATTCCAAATGAAAGATTTGGGAGAAGCACAATATGTTCTTGGAATCCAAATAGTTTAGAATCGCAAGAACAGAACATTAGCATTATCTCAAGCATCTTATATAGATAAGATGTTATCTAGGTATAAAATACAAAATTCCAAGAAAGATTTTTTACCTTTCAGACATGGAATGTCTAAGAAACAGAGTCCTAAGTCGTCTCGAGAGGTTGACAAAATGAATCGAATTCCATATGCATCAGTAGTAGAGAGTTTAATGTATGCAATGTTGTGTACTCGTCCCAATATATGCTATGCCTTAGGAATAGTCAACAGATCTCGGTCCAATCCTGGATATGGTCATTGGACTACTGTTAATCTTCAAAGAACGAGAGATTATATGCTCGTGTATAGTGTGAAGAATTTGATCCTTAATGGATATACTGATTCTGACGTTCAGATCAATATTAATTCGAGGAAATCAACTTTGGGGTTAGTATTCACTCTAAATGAAGGAGCAATTGTGTGGAAACCATCAAGCAGATTATATTATTGATTCCATAATGAAAGCTGAGCATGTAGCTGTAAGTGAAGCAGCAAAAGAAACAGTATGGCTCAGAAAGTTCCTAACAAATCTGGAAGTAGTTTCAAATATGCATCTGCCTGTCACTCTTTGTTGTGACAATAGTAGAGCAGTTGCAAATTCAAAGGAACCACGAAGCCATAAAAAAGGAAAGCATATCGAGCAAAAGTACCATCTCATCAGGGAGATTGTACATAGAGGAGACGTAATCGTCACCGAGATTGCTTCACAAGACAACTTAGTTGATCCATTTACAAAGGCCCTCTCAGCTAAAGTGTTCGAGTAGAACTATGTCTACGAGTTTTGTATCACTAGGACAAGTGGGAGAATTCATGGGTATTGTAATGCCCTAGTTTATTATATTTGTACATTTTATTCTCTCCATGTAAACTCAACGTTGTATATATTTGTATATATTGATCCACTGGAGTTTTAGTCTAAGTGAGAATATTTTTAGGTTTTTGTTCTAAAACTTGCAGTTTGTAAAATGATAAACATTTTCTATAATCAATAAATTTATTATTGAATTTATAAATTGTATGAAAGTCTAAATCCAAAAAACTAAGACTCATGACTATTACATGAGTATTTGAACTTTATGTGGAGATATAAGAGTGGATCAGGTTCAAGTAAATAGTCAAATGATCTATAGTACATGAATAGGGTTGGGTACTTTATTCTAGTAACACTATCGAATGTGGCCTACTCTGTAGTTGTTACAAAGAGTTGTAAAGTGTTACATACGATGTGATCCTAATTCGTACATGTTATGACATGAAGAGTGGGGGTGTCCTATGCAATGAGTTTTCATAAGATCGGACCAAGGAATAAGTCATTCTTACTTTATAAAGCTATTTACTGTATAAGACTGACTATTTTACCTAGATAACCTAGGTAACTCGATCTTAATCCTAAGCTAACTATGAAATCCTGTATATTCGGGATTATCCTTAGATTTGAATAGGTGAGGGTTGGCTCAATAGCGCCGACTCAATAAGCCTCCCATTTCAAGGGTAAGACCTGATAGATAGTTGGGGACATAGGGTGCAAGACAGAGTTCACGCCTACCCAATTTAGGGATAGGAGAAAGGTTATTCTCTCTAGTACTGAATCTAGGTCTGAAACAAGGGGCCTCACCCTCTTACTGGGCTGAGAGAGTTTGGTTTAGTGATTGGATCACAAACCAGTTGTTCATTAAAGGATCAGTAGAAACTTGAGAAATAAGACGTAATCTCGGGGGTAAAACAGATATTTGACTCAGCCGTTATTACGAACAACCTATGAAAGGTCTGATGACGAAAAAAATGGATTCTTTTGTTATGCATGCACTGTGATGATGAAAGAATGCGATATTACGTCTAAGTATATACATTGTTAATGATATGTTCGTAATATGCGATGTAGTTGTGCTTGTCACAAGTTTCCTTTCACTGAAACCAAGTATAATTCCAACGCAAGTTTCTCAGAATAATCCGAGGTCGAACACAAGGATTGTTTTTGTTAATGCGTTACTTTTGTGATACATGCAACCGGTTTAACAATGAATAAAGAATTAGGTTTATACAGAAATGTAAATTGCGATGAAATAAAATTTCGTTGATAAAATAAAATCCTAAACTAATATGATACAAGATACATGATACACGATACTGAGTTCGAGAACTGACTGTGAAGTTCTCACAGGTGAAGATGCCGTTGAGCATGCCTTAGCTAAACTTAATTATTTCCTTAACACAATTAACTCACTCACTTAATTCTTTCTATTTACCTAGGGAATTAGGAAGACATCGTAGAGAAAATGGATTATGGATGAACAGAAATAGACAGAGAGATGACAATGGTAATTATCATAACATTTAATTATAGAATTAATCGTTCGATACATGGTGTGAATGAAAGATTAGAGAAGATGAATACAGATGATGAAAAATAGATTAGAAACAAATACAGAAGGAGTGTCAACGTCTTGACACAGATTTCGAACGAAGGTTTTGCTTGCCAGCGTGTGGAAGTAATGGAGACGGAAGCTTCCCTCTCAGGCTTGCTCTTCTGGTAGAAATGACCTTCACACAGAGCTTCAACGGCGGGGATTGGAAGGATTCCTTGCTCGGAGACTCACCTCTCGGCCTTGTCTCGTGATTATCCCAGATCTACTCTGTAAGTCGCTTCAGACCAATCTCTCTCTCATAATCGATATATGCACGTCTCTATGTATTCATGTATGTTTTTCAGTAAATTTGCATAAGCTATTTATAGGTGAAGCTTGGCTCTTTGACTTCGTGGTCTCCACTTTATGGTTATGGTAGTTCCTGAAATGGCGGAGTGAATATTCCTTCTGTTACGCAATTATCCCATCAGAAATGTACAACTAAAAGTTGTACATTTGTCAGAATCCTCCGCAAATGCGTTGTTCTTTACATCTTCAATCGATCGCCGCATGCGGTGTTGTTTTTTATTACCGCATGCGGTTGAATTTGCGTTGATCGCTAAGCTCTTGATCGATTGTCGCATGCGCCGTCATTGCGTTGATCATCTCTTCATTCCTGAATGATGGGTGCAATGCGACGTAGATGCGTTGTTTATTTTATCTTTGAGCCATGAACGCATGCGGTGACTAATTTCCTGGAAAACAGAAATTGAAACACTGTATTCTACCGTCGCAATAGTGTTAGTAGGTGTATTGACGATATTTTATAATTCTCGCATTTATTAGCCAATTTCTATACTATCGATGCAACTTCTCTTTCTTTTAGCCGCAATATCTAAATAAAATAGTATAAATAACTTGTATTTCTACAAGTTATCAGGGTCGACTTGCTGATTATGGTTAAATCATGTGGACATAATAAATCTACAGTGAGGGGAGTGCAACTATGGGCTTTAGTGGAGTGACTCATTAGTTAACGAATGGGAATTAACCTGGTCTAATGAGTTTACCCAATTAATCTCTGATCGTTGGAGCCCATGATCTGTAGGTCCGTGAGGTCTCCCTACTAACTCGTAATTGGACTAGCTCTAGAATAGCATGATAAGTTAATTTGAAACGTTCAAATTAGAATTAAGGGAATTAGTAATTATATTACGTGTTTAATTTGAGAATTAAACGAAATAGGAGAATTTATATTTAAATATGATTTAAATATATGAAGATAGATGTGTGTAAAAATTAATTTAATATTTGATATTAAATTAATTAAGTTTTATCTAAAAATTAATTTATGAAATTAATTTTATAAAATTAAAATTTTTAGTTTTAAAATCAAAAGGGTTTTTTTTAAAAAAAAAAAAATCAAGTTTTAATTTTGAAATAGAATTGAAAAATTGGAAAAACAATACACAAATGGAAAAACTGCTTATCGTCTAGTGTAGCATGGTTATCATCTAGCATCCATGCCCATTGTGTAGCACCATCGTGTAGTCCATTGCTTAGCGCCCGCGCATCATTTAACGCTTAACGCTATCGTATAGTGCTATCGTTTAGCGCTATCGCCTATCTTCCACGCTTATCGTCTAGCGCTTACACTGATCGTGTAGTGTCTTTGCCTATTGTATAGGCCCGATCGTCTAGCGCGTCACTTCTCATCGTTTAACGTCGCGCGCATCTTTACAATCGTCTAGCGCATTGCTTAGCTCTGCGCAATTGCTATACGATCGCCTACCTCATCGTTTTAGCTCCCTGCATTGCTACACGATCGTCCAGCGCCCGCCTACACGATCGCCTATCTCATCGTGTAGCACCGTTCACTTACTAGACAATCGTCTACATCATCGTGTAGCTCCGCTCAGTTGCTACACGGTCGCCCACCTCATCGTGTAGCGCCGCTCAGTTGCTACACGATCGTCTGCCCAGCGTCTTGTGCTCAATATCTCATTTTCTCCGCTCTCGCTCACACATACCCAACGCATGAGCAACTCTTGGCAACGCCTCTTGCCAATACTTCGGCCAATCATGCGTCCAACTTTACAAACGCATGGTTGCCTTCTCATCTTATGCGTTAATGTCTCCTAACACTTAACGCATGGGTTCTTTTTGACCTTACACTTAGCTAAATTTCACCATTTAAGGCTTAACTCAAAACTACTCAAGGAAAATCTATTCATTATCCATCTCCTACTTGCTCACACAAAATCCATCACCATTGCCTTGTGTTACTCCAAGCATGAGTTGCAACTCATGCAACTCTCTTCCGTGCATGATGATCTGCAATATATTGAATAGATTTGAGTGAATTTGAGGCATGCAATCAAGAGAGAATTTTAGAGAAAATTCGTGTTGAAGAAAGAATTCTTCAACAAGATTGTTGTTGTGAGCAATTCTCCATAATCCTTTGATTCAAGCTTCAACTCAATCTAGAGCACCAAGAGAATAGTAGGGAAGATCTTGAGGTGGTTAGCAACAAGATTCAGAGAAGATTGCAGCTGGATATCGAGCTTTGAAGAGGTTCTACAAAAGTATGTCATGAAACTCACTTGTTTTATGCAATAACATGCTTTATATTTTGCCAAAATTAATGAATTAGAGTGCTTAAATGATTCTTGCTGCTTCCGCTATTGCTGATACATTCCTACATTCCTAGCTCTAACACAAACCGAAATGTTTGGGATGCATATGACATATGGATCAGGGCAAATGATAAAGCTCGTGCTTATATCCTCGCCAGCCTATCTGATGTCTTGGCGAAGAAGCATGAGGATATGAGTATTGCCAAAGAGATTATGGAATCTCTACGAGGGATGTTTAGACAACCATCCTTCACCCTGAGGCATGATGCCATCAAGTACGTTTACAACGGTCACATGAAAGTGGGGACCAATGTTCGTGAACATGTCCTAGACATGATGGTCCACTTTAATGTGGCAGAAGTAAACGGTGGTGTCATGGATGAGAGAAGTCAAGTTGGTTTTATTCTAGAATCTCTTTCGAAGAGTTTTTAAAATTATGTACGAATGCATTGATGAATAAAATTGAATACAACATGACTACTCTGCTGAATGAGCTACAAGATTACCAAACAATGTTGAGAACAAAGGGTCTGGAGTCAGAAGTAAATGTTGCTACTTCCGGGAAGAGAGGAACATCCTCCAAGCCTGATGTAAGTAAGAGTATTCCTGTGAAGAAAGGCAAAGGAAAAAGGAAGAAGAAACCTGCTGAAAAGAAAGGCAAGGATAACGCTGCAGATAAAGGAAAATGTTTCCACTGCAACGAAAAAAGGCACTGGAGGAGAAACTGTCCTCAGTATCTTGCCGACAAGAGAGCAGAGAAAGGTAAATATGCTAACTAGTCCTTGGGACCATTTGCTCAGCTCATCCCGTGGGAGAAGTTGCTTCTTCATTTTACTGCTTTTGTAAAGCTTGTAAAGAACAAATTGTATATATTTTTGTGATAAATGAAATGTTCATTTTCAAAAATTATGATTGTTCAAGCAACTTCTATTAAGAGTCAAATTGTTAAAAGCCATTTGCAAGTATTCAGATATTTAAATGGCTAAATCAAAGTATAGAAAATTTCAAATATTTCTAGATCTGGCTGTTAACAAAGAGTTATTGAGACAGGTCAGATGCATCTTACTCAAAGAATTGAGAGTACCTCAATGTAGTGGGAGGAAAGTGTGCTTTCTTGCCATTATTGAGAATAAGATGCAATCCTATATAGGTTATTCAAAAGTCTATTGCATACTAACATGTTTACAATGATTTTCTCGGCTAAAGTGTTTGAGAATCACCTAGTAGGACTAAGAATACTAGATAATCTAAGGCAAGTGGGAGAAATATCAGGTATGAGATACCGAATGGTAAAATATGGGTATGGGATACCCTAGTTTATTGTATTTCTCTATAAACTCAGAAACTCAGTCTTGTATATCAGATGTACAAGTTACCACTTTTAGTCCAAGTGGGAGTTTGTTTGGTTTTATGTCCTAAAACTCGTGGTTTGTAAACAATGGAACTTATTTTGAAATTTTCAATAAGGTATTATTGAATAGATGTTTTGCTTGATAGAAATCCAATAAACCTGAAAGTCTCTTGACTATTGGATGTGTACTTGAACTTTATGTGGAGACATAAAGATGAATCAGGTTCGAGTAAATAGTCAAAATGATCTATAGTATATGAATAAGGTTGGGTACCTTATTCTGGTAACACTATTGGATGCGGTCTGCTCTGTAGTTGTTACAAGGAGATGTAAAATGCTACAAACGAAGTGATCCTAATTCGTTCATGTTGGGGCATGAGGAGTGGGAGTGTCCTTGTGCAAAAGGGTTTGTACAAGATTAGACAACGAAATTAGTCACTCTTACTTTATAACGTTGTTTACTGTTTAAAACTGACTATTTCAAAGCGATGACCTAGGTAACTTGACCTTAATCCTGAGCTAACTATGAGCTCCTATTTATTTGGAATTATCCTTAGATTTGCATAGGTGAGGGTTGGCTCAACAGTGCCGGCTTAATAAACATCCCATTTCAGGGGTAAGACTGGATAGATAGCTGGGGACATAGGGTGCAAAACAGAATTCACTCCTACCCACTTTTAGAGATAATAAAGAGGTTGTTCCCTTAAGTACTGATTCTAGGTCTTGAACAAGGGGCCCCGCCCTCTCATTGGCTCGAGAGGGACTCGGTTTTGTTGATTGGATCACAAAATAATTGTTCATTAAGGGATCAACGGGATTTAAGAAACAGAAGGTAATTTCGGGGGTAAAACAGAGATTCGACCCAACCGTTATTATGAACAACTTATGAAGGGTTGACTTACTAATCATGGTTATATCAAGTGGACATAATATATCTACAATGAGGGGAGTTCAACTACAGGCTTTAGTAGAGTGACCCATTAATTAACGAATGGGGGTTAGATCAGTCTAATGAGTTTAGCTGCTTAATCTCGGATCATTAGAGCCCATGATTTGTAGGTCCACGAGGTCCCCTACTAGCTCGGAAATGGATTAGCTTTAGAGTAGCGTGATAAGTTAATTTGAAACGTTCAAATTAGAATCAAACGAAATTGGAGAATATATATTTAAATATGATTTAAATATATAAAGATGAATTTATGTAAAATAATTTAATATTAGATATTAAATCAATTAGAATTATTTAAATTGTTTAAATAATTACTTATTAATTTTATTAGAAATTAATTTGTAAAATTAATAAATTTTGATTTTAGAAATCAATAATGTTTTTAAAATCAAAAATCAAAATTGGATTTTGGAAATAGAAAAACACAAAAAGGAAAAATTGGATTTTTACAACTTCATCTTCAACTAGCTCACAAAGACCCATTATCTTCAACCTTCAATAACTCCAAGCATGAGTTGCATCCCATGCAGTAAATCTCTTTGCATGGTAGTCTGCAATATGTTGAAGAGATTGGAGTGAAGTTGAGATGATTTGCAACCGATTGAATTTTAGCTGAAAATTCGAGTAGAAGAAAATGTTCTTCATTTGGGTTGTTGCAGTGAACATTCTCCAAGTTTCCTTTGATTCCAACTTATTTTGAGTTCCATAACGCAATCTAAAGCACCAAGAGAATAGTAGGGAAGATCTTGTGATGGTCTGTACAAAGATTTGGAGGAATTTACAGTTGAAAATCGAGATTTCAAAGGTTCTTCAAAGGTATGTATTGAAACCCATTAAATTCTGTTTGAGCATGTTTTCATTTCTGCCAAAATTAATCAATTAGAGTGCTTATCGATCCTCGTCGCTTCTGCTGCGTGTTGGTACCATCCCAATACAATCGTGTAAATGACTGAGGAAGTGGGAAATGACAAGTTGCACGATCGTTTAGCTAAAGGCCAGCTAAATGAACTATTGTATAGAATCACTCCACGATCGTCTAGTCTCTCTTCAGCTGTCATTTAGTAAATCCTATTCACTTGACAGCCACCGTGAGTAATTTCCGATAATAGAAACTCTCAATCATCAACTTCTAAATTTAGGAAAACACTTTTCCTTTTATCTCACAGTTACCATGAAACTACCAATAACCTTCCACTCAATTAGTTATTAGAGAAAAAGAGATAATTATCCAATAATTAATATTATTAAAAATATATGTGATAACCAACTTACCATAGTATATTTATAACCTGTAGTTTTAATATTTCATCTCATGAAACATATAAACCATATCTCTTTTTCTATTTCATGGTCCTTGATGTAAATCTCATTTACATTAATCCTCCACTTGATATATCTCATACATCACACCGATCATATCATATATAATCGAATTACCTCTTGTCAATTTGAACATTTCAAATCAACACCAAGACTAATCCTCAAATTGAATTCATTGAGCTACCAAGGGGACTTTATGGACCTGTAGCTCGAAGCTCCAACGGTATGTGAATAACTTACTAAACTTTTTAGTTAGGGGATCCACCATCTGTTAACTGGCAGGCACTCCATTAAAGATCGACAACTGATCTCTCCTTACCACAGATATATTACGTGTCCATATCAACCAATCAACAGTGTGATAACCCTTCACATATCGCCTGTAAGTATAGCTGGGCCAATAACCATTATGCCCCTGTAGTTACATCTAACTCCTTAAGTACTACTGATCCCTCTAATGAGCATAAGTCATAGTCCTACTATGACTGAGTTCTCTCTTCCAAAGAGAAGTTGTGGCCATTATGTTCAAGACTCGGAATCAACCCTTAAGAGAGCAATCTATCTATTTACCCTGCTTTGGGGAATGAGTGAATTCTATAAGGACTGCCCTCAGAGGCAGTAGTTCCCAAAACACTCAGAATTGGAGATCATGTCACCTATGGTCGTTTAGGTGACATGTAAGTCTCTAGTATCAACGGCGTTATATACAGAGACGAATCATCTCGTGGTCCAGTCTTATACAAACTCTTTATATAGGACACTCCCACTCGTATGTCTCCACATGAATGGTCATGATCTACCATCTGTAGTAGTTCACAATACTTGCAAACCTCTACAAAGCAGACTGTATCTATAGTGTCACCAGAATCAAGTATCCCTCCTTAATCCTTATACTACATACCTATTTAGGTTATCACTTAAGGCATGATCCACTTGTATATCTCATATACATGCTTAAGTTTACATACGATAACCATGGAGCTTTGTTGATTGGATATGAGTAAATGCCAGATAAAATAACTCTTATTTTATTCATAACAACGTGTATAAATTACAAGCTATGAGACTCCGGGAGAATTAGGACCATCAATCCCAACATATACAATATTGAGTGTGAGAGAAAAACATAAATACATTAAACTAGGGCATCCCATACCCAAGACTTCTCCCACTCGCTCTAGATTTATATAATCCGTAATCCTAGACTCACTAGGTGACCCTCAAACACTTTAGCCGTGAGGGCCTTAGTAAACAGATTAGTAATGTTGTCTTTAGAGGCTATCTGTGTGACGATCACATCTCTTCGATGCATTATCTCCTTGACGAGATGATATTTGCACTTAATGTACTTTCTGCGCTTATGGCTTTGGTTTTTTAGAATTGGAAACTGCTCCACTATTATCACATGAAGAATAATTACTGATGTTAATATCAAGGACGTCAAATTCTAATTTTGTGAGATTTGTCAACAGTCTCAATATTTATATTAGAAATTTAATAGATATTAAATATGCAAAATAACATTAAATTTATTAGTACTTTTAGAATCTACTTTTAGCGAGAAAAACGATAAGAGCTCGTATTGATGATGAATTTGAGGAACATAAGAAGACATAACGAGAACACAGATATAGAAAAAAACAATATAATAATAATATGTAATAAAATAATGTATACTGCACCTTATTTAAATTTTATAATACTTTTTTTCGTTTATTTTTTTTTATTTTATCTTCTTTTTTCAAATATTTTTTTCTTTACACTCTAAAATGAATTCCCACGTGTTAACTATAAATTAATAATTAATAATATAAATAAAATTATTTGGCAAGGCAACGAAAAAAAAGAAAAATTTTAAAACTCAAGTTTGGAGGGGTGCGCCAGCCGATGCAGTAGTGCAACGCAAAAGAGATGCCGAAGGCCCCGATAGCAAAGCTACCGTGGTGGGCCTGCCCCTTAAAAAATTAATTTAATATCATGTGGGTCAATGACCACGTATCAGATATTAAACTGATAAGAACAGATACTACACTTGATCTTAGCCAAAAGGCCGAGAAAGGTATGATTTTTCCTTTCACATTAATCCCCTTTTATAGCAATCCTTTGTCTCCTCATTCAAACTTTTCCGATGTGGGATTTTTCAGTCCAACCACAATCTTCCATTTCCTTCCCTTTTTTTTCCCTTAAAATAAATTCTCTTTAATCTATTATACATATTCTTATTACTTTCTTTATTACAATCTCTTACCATCAACTCCCAAAACGTTTTTTTTTTAATTCACAGTTTTTTAAAAAAAATTGAACTTTTCTTTTTCAGTTTTATACTTCTTCCCCAAACACAATAACAAAAACAAAATTTTGCATCGCTCTATTTTTTAGAATTAATAATTTAAATTTAACTTTTCATTTATTTTTTTCTTTTGGGTTTTTTTTTTTTTCAATTTCAGACGTTTCCTACAAACATGATAGCGAAAACAAAATTTCGTATATCTTACTTTTATTTGTATTTATAAATTAATTTTTAACTTCTTGTGGGTTTGACTAGGAGACGACTCGTAGAGTCGTCCCATCAAACCATAAGTTTAGTTGGCTAAGTATGGAGATCGACCCATAGGATCAACCATAAAGTCCATAATGTCTAAGTATAGAGACCGACCCATGGAGACTGTCACAAAGTTTGAGGAGGTCAAACCTAGAAGATAAAAATTTTGCCTAAGCGTTATAATTCGGCACATACTTGGATCACTGGTGAAATAAGTTCAACAATTTACAACAGTTAGCAACGACTTGATTAATAACTTGAGAAGTTAATTAGCGAATGACCATTACAAAAACTTATTTCTATATAAACAATATGACTCGTGACATTTGAGATACTCTAAAATACATCCTAAAACTCTCTACTCTCTAACACTCTAAACCATTACTAACTTGATCGTCGGAATGTTTGTGGTCAAGCACCACAACGGTGTGAGTTTTTTCCCTCTTTTGCAAGGCAATCATTCAATTCTTCCTAAAAATTACAAATTCTCATTTGATACCAAATTTTGGCATCAACAAAACTTATGCAGCCCATTTCATATAAATTATACACACTATTTCATAGAACAATTAAAATACAAATTTTTTTTCCAAATGTCAAAGAGATGGTTTTTGTTGAGAGAAATTTTCCAGAAAAAAAAGATTTCTTTGTAAAAAACATTGAATCACGTCAAAATATAATTTTGAGAATCCATAAACTTATTTTAGTAGATAAAGAGGTACTATTGTTATCTCAAAATTTAAAATTTTATTGAAATTAAATCATATGTATTTTTATTTTAATCATCCATATATTCTTTTATAGGTTTTCTATATATTTCCATATTTATAAATTTCATGTCAAATATTTTAAGTTTAAATATTTATTCAAAAATTTTATTTTCATATTAAAAACTATGTCTTAAAGTTTTCTACTATTATGAATATTATAATAAAAAATAGATATTCATTACTTAGTGTCCCAAAGGTCATGTGTCACTATTCATGTTGTCCATGTGCTTGTAGTTATTCATGTTTGGCGTTCATATAAGTCCACATTGTACTTGCCTCTTTGTCTATAAATAGTGGCATTTGGTGGATCTTAAAATCACACATACATTTGTGAGAATTCCACTTCCACTAATTTTCATATTATCTAATTTCATGATTTTGGTTATTTTATGTTTTTAGTTGTTTTATTTTTAATTTTATTATTTATTTATTTATTATTATTATATAAAAATATTATTATATTGTATTTTTCATATCCATATTGCCGTTGTGTTCCTCAATTTCACAATACGTTATCAGTACAAGCTCCTGTCATTTTTTCGCTAAAGGTAGGTCCTAAAGGTATGTCGGTTTTTCCCTCTTCGTTATAATAAATAAATTTAATGCTATTTTTCTTATTCAATATCCATTAAATTTCTAACATAAATACAATATTCATGATAGTGTTGCTATGACAAATCTCACAAAATTAGAATTTTTCGCCCTTGATACTAAGACAATAATTATTTGTCACAGGTACTTGATGCTGAAATCCACCTGGATGCTATGAATCTTGGGGAGACTATTATAGAAGGAAATATAACATCCAATCAGGACAAGGTAAAAGCTATGATTTTCTTTCGTCATCATATCCACGAGAGATTGAAAATGAAGTATCTTACAATAAAAGATCCTTGTATCTTGTGAAATATTTTGAAAGAGAGGTATGATCATCCAAAAACAGTTATTCTTCCTAAAACTCGTTATGAGTGGATGCACTTGAGCTACAAGATTTCAAATCAGTAAGTGGTTACAACTTCGCGTTATTTAAAATCAATTCAAATTTATTGTTATGCGGAGAGAAAATTACTTATGTTGATATACTAGAGAAGACATTTTCTATATTTCATGTCTCAAATATGCTTCTGCAACAGCAATATCGAGAGAGAGGTTTTCAACAGTATTCTGAAATAATTCCATGTCTTCTCGTGGCCGAACAAAATAACGAGTTATTGATGAAAAATCATGAATCTCGACCAACTAGAACAACACCATTCACTGAAGTGGATGCTGTGAATTTTAATAATAATCGTGATCGAGGTCGTGGTCGGGATCGTGATCGTGATCGTGGCAGAAGAATAAATAATTATTATTTTTGTGGTGATCATTCTAATCATTTAAATTTCAAAAGAATCACACAAAATGAAGATCACAAAGGAAAAACTCTCCTAGATAAAAGTTCAAAGAGTGTTGAAAATAAATGCTTCCGATACGAAATGACTTGGCATTGGTCATGTATTTGTCATACGTCAAAATACTTAGTTGACCTTTATCACGCTTCTCTAAAGGAAAAAGAGAAAAATGTGGAAGCAAATTTTGCATACCATGATAATAACATATTTGACCCATCTCATATGACAAATTTGGATGTAGCGGACAATCTCCTGAAGAGAAGATTGACACAGTTGGTGGCACATCAAGTGTTTCTTTTAACTTTATAATATCTATACTTAATGTTGTCATTTTCTTTTATCTATCTTCATGTTTTTTAGTAACGTTTGTATATTTTAAGCGTTGTTTTTCTTATTGTAATTATTTTCTTTTAATGAAGAAACATAGATCATTTTCATATGTTAGATGACTAAAAAATGAGCAAAAAAGATCTATATTTGGCAGACAGTGTAACTACACATACAATACTTACAAATAAAAAATATTTTTCTAAATTGACAATGCTGAAAGCAAAAGTAAATACAATATCAGGTTTTGTAAACTTGATCGAAGGTTTTGAAAAAGAAAATATTATTTTTCCTTAGAGGAACAAGATTTACAATTGACAATGCATTGTTATCTAGTCAATCAAAGAGAAATCTTCTAAGTTTTAAAGATATACATTATAGTGGTTATCGTATTGATACTGATAGTAAGAATAATGTGGAATATCTATATATCATATCTACTGTCTCAAGTAAATACGAGTAATTAAAACATGTGCAACAATGAACCTGGAGTTCATGAATCTAGACATATTTACAATTTGGCATGACCGATTGGGTCATCCAGGATCTATAATGATAAGAAAAATTATTGAAAATTCAAATGAATACTCATTGAAGAACTAAAAGATTCTTCAATCTAATGAATTATCATGTGATGCTTGCTCTCAAGAAAAAATTAGACCATCACCAACTAAAGTGAGGACTGAACACCTGCATTTTTAGAACGAATTCATTGTGATATATGTAGACCCATTAACCCCCAAGTGAACCATTTTGATATTTTATGGTATTAATAGATGCATACAGCAGATGATCACACATGTGCTTATTATTAAGTCAAAATCTTGCATTTACAAGATTACTTGCTCAAATAATTAAGTTAAGAGCACAATTGCCTAATTATACAATTAAGATCATTCGTCTTGATAATACTGGTGAATTTACATCCCAAGATTTTGATAATTATTGTATGTCAATTGAGATAAGTGTTGAACATCTTGTAGCTCATGTTTATACACAAAATGGATTAGCAGAATCATTTATAAAACGTTTGAATTAATTGCAGGACCATTACATATGAGAGTTAAGTTTCCTTCATCTGTATGGGAACATGTTATTTTGCATGCAGCGTCACTTGTACGCATTAGGCCAGTAGCTTATCATAAGTACTCGCCATTACAATTAGCTTATGGTCATGAACCAAATACTTCCCATCTGAGAATTTTTGGACGTGCATAATATGTTCCAATTGCTCCACCACAACGCACTAAGATGGGTCTTCAAAGGAGGTTAGGAATATATGTTGTATATGATTCTCCATCAATTATTAAATATCTTGAGCCCCTGATGAGTGATGTATTTACTGCACGATTTGTTGATTGTCATTTTAATGAGACAAATTTTCTAACATTAGAAGGAATTAAAAAGTTGGAAAAAGAAATTACATGGAATGCATCGTTATTGTCTCATTTAAATCCCCGTACAAATCAATTAGTTACATATACCAGCTGCAAATGTTCCATAAAAATTGATATCCCAACACAACAAGTTGTCACTAATGAGTCTGGAACATATAGAAGCTTGGTAGACCAATGGGTTCCAAAGATAAAAATCCTCGAAAACGAAAAAGTGAACAAATTTTGATTGAGGATGTAAATAACCATAGAAATCATCGACATGACTAGTGAGAAATGTGAAATACCTAAAGATAATAATGAGATTTCAACAAACTATGTAAATGTAATCATTGACAATATTTTTGCTTATAATGTTGCTCTTCATATTATATCTGAAAATGAGGATCCTAAACCAAAATTTGTTGAAAAATGTCGACATAGAAAAGTTGGCTTCAGTGGAAAGAAGCAATCGAGACATAATTAAACTTACTTTCAAAACGTCAGGTTTTTTTACCTGTAGTCCGAAAACTAGAAGGTGTTAAACCTGTGGGATACAAATGGGTATTTGTGAGAAAAATAAATGGAAATAATGAGGCCATAAGATATAAAGCAAACGTAGTTGCACAAGTTTTTTTTACAGATTTTGAAGAGACGTATTCTCTAGTGGTGAATGCAGTTACATTAAGATATTTAATTGGCTTAACTGTGTATAAAAGTCTAAATATGCATCTTATGGATATAGTCGCAGCATATTTATATGGATCTATTGATAGTGATATTTATATGAGAATCTCAGAAGGATTTAAGGTACTTGAAACATATACATCAGATTCTCGAGAATGGTATTCAATAAAGTTACAGAGATCACTATATGGATTGAAACAATCAGTACGGTTGTGGTACAATCGCTTGAGTGGATATTTATTGAAAGAAGAATATCAAAATAATCCAGTATGTCCGTATGTTTTTATAAAGAATCACAACCAGGATTTGCTATCATAACTATATATGTTGATGTCTTGAATATAATTGGAACTACTGGAGAGCTTTCAAAGGCAATAAAATATATTAAGAAAGAATTTGAAACGAAAAATCTCGGAAAAACAAAATTTTGCCTTGGGTTGCAAATTGGGCATTTAGGAGATGAAATATTTATTTATCAGTCAACTTATACAGAAACAATTTTGAAAAGATTTTATATGGACAAAGCACATCCATTAAATATTCTAATGGAAGTCCGTTCATTGGATATAAAGAAAGATATATTTAGACACCGAGAAGATAATGAAGAATTTATTGGTCCTGAAGTACCATATTTAGTGCAATTGATGCACTTATGTATCTTGCTAATAATACAATACTAGATATCGCATTTTCAGTAAATTTATTAGCTAGATATAGTTCTTCTCCTACAAAAAGACATTGGAACAGAATTAAGTATATACTCCGTTATCTCAAATAAACAATCGATATGGGTTTGTTTTATTTAAATAAATCAAAGTTGATCTAGTTGGTGTTGGTTATGCAAATTTTAGATATTTATCTGATCCACAGAAAGTTAGATCTCAAACAAGTTATCTGTTCACATGTGGAATGCTATATCATGGCGATCGGTGAAACAGACTATAATGGTCACTTCTGAAATTATTGCAATTCATGAGGTTAGTCGAGAATGTGTATGGCTAAGGTCAATGACTTAACACATTCATGAAATGTGTGGCTTGTTTTCTAATAAAAACCTTCCAACAATATTATATGAAGATCACAGCTTGCATAGCCTAAATCAAAGAAAGATATATTAAAGGAGATAGAACAAAACATATTTCACCGAAGCTTTTCTACACTCATGATCTTGAAGAAAATGGTAACATCACTATACAACAATTTTTGTTCGAAGGATAACCTGACAAACTTATTTATAAAGACATTACCAATCGCAACTTTTGAAAAATTGGAGCACAACATTAGAATGCGACGACTTGATGTTTTCATAGGGGAGTAAATATTTGTATTTTTTAGGAGTATGTATCATATAAAATATGTTCTATTTTTCCTTCACCAGGGTTTTTCCTAATAAGGTTTTAACGAGACATATTTCATATATGGGGGAGTATTATAAATATTATAATAGAAAATAGATGTCCATTGCTTAGTGTCCTAAAGGCCGTGTAATGTTGTCCATGTGCCTTGTAGTTTATTCATGCTTGATGTCCATGTAACCCACATTCTAGTTGCCACCTTGCCTATAAATAGTGGCATTTGGTAGATCTTAAAATCACACATACATGGGTGAGAATTCTACTTCCAATGATTTTCATATTATCAAATTTCATGATTTTGATTATTTCATGTTTTAGTTTTTATTTATTTATTATTATTATATAAAAATATTATTATATTATATTTTTTATATCCGTATTCCCGTGCTCTTCAATTTCACAGCAGCATTAATCCATTTCATTTACATCTAACTTAAAACAAGAAATACATACAAGTTTCATAATAAATATTTACTAATTAAATCCGATGAAAAACAAATTCAATCCAAATTTAAATTTTATCACAAAAATTCAGCCATAAACTTCCAACTTAGGATCAAAGGGTGTGTTTTGCCAGAGAGAAAAAAGAAAAGAAAAACCTCCCGTCGTACTCTCCCACTGGGCAAGCCGCTTGGTCTCTTCAATAAACACAGCGCAAAGGCGCGGTAATAGAATTCGTTCTTCAATTCACCAAACTGACCAGAATTAACTGCCATCGCCGGCCAAAATCTCAATCCAGCTTCGTGATCTCGAACCAGTTTCTCTTCAGAAACTTCACAATTCAGACGCTGAAATTCGAATCTACAAATGTTTACTCAATTTGGATCAACTTCCGATACGCTGAGTAAGGCTTCGACCATGGTGTTTCGGATCGGCACAGACGCCCACCTCTACGACGATCCCGAGGATGTGAACATCGCTCCCTTGCTCGACAGCAAGTTTGATTCCGAAAAATGCGAGGCACTCAAGCGCTTACTTGCTCTCATTGCTCAGGGTTTTGATGTTTCCAACTTCTTCCCTCAGGTTATGTTTAATGAAGCATGAGTTCTTTTTTTCTTTTTCCTATAATTATGAATTGTGTTCACGCTCAATTGCTTGAAATTCGGCGCCAGTTACTTCATCGAGCTATGGAGGTTTCAGTGGTTATATGTTCTGAATACTTTTAGTTTGGAATGGAACTTCAGGTTGTTAAGAACGTTGCATCGCAGACATTGGAGGTGAAGAAGCTGGTTTACTTGTACCTGTTGCATTATGCTGAAAAGTATGGTATATTTTACATTTTAGTTTCTGAATCACAAATACCTTTCCTTGTTCTTTCATCTAGAGTCATGGTTGTGTTATGGTCGATCGTGGCTTAAAATGCTATAATCTTAGCATCGTGATATGGGCTATATTCGATCATCATGAGCTGCTTTTGAGTTGTGATTTGTTGTCCATTGGTGAATTCTTGAGGTGTGACATTTACGATAAGTTATGTTTTGCACTTTAGGCGTCCAAATGAAGCGTTGCTGTCTATCAATTGTTTCCAGAAGGATTTGGGGGATACAAATCCTCTTGTGAGGGCATGGGCATTGCGAACCATGGCAGGAATTCGTCTACACGCCATTGCACCTCTTGCTCTTGTGGCAGTGAGGAAAGGTGCTAGGGACCCATCTGTGTATGTCAGAAAATGTGCAGCCAATGCTCTTCCAAAGCTTCATGATTTGCGCTTGGAAGAAATTGCCTCGGATATCAAAGAGGTTTGCTTGATTCTTGTCAAGTGAATGTGTCATCGTTAGATCATGGATGTTTATTGGAAGGTCAAATAGAGGGGGAAGTGTAGATTATGTTTAGTCTGTTGGCTGATTCTTTGCTTGCTCAACCTTGATATTCTGTATGTTTACTGAGAGCTACCACACTTCTAATTAAGTTTGCAATATTTTGCAGATTGTGCTGATATTGTTAGGTGATTCCTCCCCTGGTGTCATTGGTGCTGCCGCTGCTGCATTTGCTTCTATTTGTCCAAATGATCTGACTTTGATTGGAAAAAATTATAGAAGGTTATGCGAAGTCTTACCTGATGTTGAGGAATGGGGTCAAATAATCTTGATTGGAATCCTTTTGCGCTATGTTGTAGCAAGTATTGGGCTTGTTAGAGAATCCATTATGCATTCTCTGCAATCTGTAGAGGATTCTAGTTCAGAAAAGAATGGCGTTGCAAACAATTTTACATCAGCCAATGAAGATAGTGAGATGAATGGATTTAATGATATGGCATTAACAAATATGATATCCAGATGTTATACTGAAGGGCCGGATGAATATTTATCACGACTAAGTTATTCGAATGAAGTTTTTCCTAAACTGGATGATGGACATTTTGTGTCTAGTAAGGAGAATGATGATATCAGGATCTTATTGCAGTGTACGTCACCTTTGTTATGGAGCAATAATAGTGCTGTGGTTCTTGCTGCTGCTGGCGTACACTGGATTATGGCTCCAAGGGAGAACATAAAAAGAATTGTCAAACCGTTAGTGTTCCTACTCAGATCATGTGATGCTGCAAAATATGTGGTATTTTCCTTATTCTTGATATTATTTATCTTATCTTATTTTTCAATTGGGGGGCCAAACATTTTAAATCGCTTCCTTACCTAATTAAGTTATACTAATATATCCACTAAGAGCAGCTCAGACAATCCTCCAATAAACGAGATGCATATGTGATCTTGAATCATGATTTTCATTTGGAATAATGATAAAGTTTAATAAATAACACCTCCAAAGTCTGAGGGTCTCGATGTTACATTTGTCTAAATCCAAGTTAGGGATCCATACAAAGATTTGAGATGATGGTTCCAGAGTAAGTTATTTTCATTTCAATTGGCCATGCTAAAAGGGATTTGGAAAGATAGTAGGGAGTGAATATTGCCTTTTGCATATTTTAGCATGACACACATATAATGTTTTTTTAAGTTCAACATGTGAAGATGGAGATTTGAACTTTTGGCCTCTTAGTCAAAGCCCGTAGCCAATTGAGCTATACTCATGTTAGCTATTCTCCTATTGAAGTTTCAAGCTCAATTCATTCTAAGATTATAGATTTTTTTTTATTATTATTTTTCACGATGAAGGGCTGTTTGTTGATATTGTATGCTTCTTAGTCCATCATAACAATTTAGAACTTTTCACAGTTCAAAACTAAGAGTTGAAGTAATGTCCGAATAAATGAGTAACCGCATGCATCTGTATATGTGTATACACTTTTTGTCTTGTTTGTGCTTAACCCAATTTTATCATCCAGTAGTTTTCTGTTGTCAGATGGTAAGAAATATTAATTGATCTCCACAGGTTCTCTGCAATATTCAAGTGTTTGCTAAGGCAATGCCTTCTCTCTTTGCGCCACACTATGAGGACTTCTTCATCTGCTCTTCAGATTCATATCAAGTAAAAGCATTGAAGCTTGAGATACTATCATCCATTACTACTGATTCATCTATTTTATCAATCTTTAATGAGTTTCAGGTAATAATCATGTATTTCCTTCCTTTATTTTACCCACTATTTTACTTTGTTATTGTCATGTGGTGATTGTAAGAAACCACATCCTCAGTACAACCAAGAAATTACAAAAAGGATATCCATTTTGCTTGCATATAAATAAATGAAATTTAACAACCTTGTTAGAAAAGCCATCTAGAAGCTAGAAATAGAGCTGGATGAAAAATACCACAGATCGAACTCACAAGTATATCACTATTCTCAGATATATCTGGGAAGCAATCCCGTGGTTAAAGCTCTCCCTTTGAAAAGCTCTTCAAGATGAAATATACCCAAAAAAAAAGTTGCTTATGGTAGCTCTTACTGGGAAGCTTAAATACCCTAGATTAGTGATAAAGATGCATGACCTCCATATGTTAGGTTTGGCAAGCAATAATTAGTTGGGGGTTAATGAATTAAATTGGAATATTTAGTTAGTTCATACCTCTTGATTGGGAAATAGTCGTTTCACATCGTCTCTGCTTCTTTATCATTGAACCTAATGCATTTTAGTTGATTCTGTTGAATTCTATTTCTTTGGCTACAATAGGCTTCAAGCCTTTGATGTTCACAAACCTTTTCATTTTGTTTCTAGGATTACATTAGAAACCCAAACAGAAGGTTTGCAGCTGATACGGTTGCTGCAATTGGCTTATGTGCTGGGCGGCTTCCAAAAATAGCCAAAATGTGTTTGGACAGGCTATTGTCTTTAATAAGACAGGGTATGCAATTCATTCTTTCTTTAAAGTTTCTTCATTTTCTTGGTCCAACTCTAAAGTAAAAGTTTACAGACACTTTGACTTGTGATAATGGAGCCATGGATGAAGAGGCTGCTGTACTGATTCAGGCAATTACATCCATCAAGTTTATTGTTAAGGAAGATCCAGCCAGCCATGAGAAGGCATTCTTATCTATCTCTTTATTAATATCACTTTATTATATTTCTCCCTTGTGCCAGTCTATTGATTATGTTGGCATATAATATAATATGTAATATATATTAACATATACAGTCTATTGATTATCTTGACATATAATACATATTAACAGGTCAGTCATTTCATTGCTGTTAATATCTGGTAGTCGTTCTGGGTTTATGATTGAATTTATAAATTTTGTAATTTATCTTTACATGAATTATAGATAGCCTTGGAAATTTTTTGTCAATTTTGAGGAGCTTCAACTTTTCTCATTGCCCCATCTCCGATATCTGTTTCAGTTGCTAGGCATATTTACCCTCCTTAAAAATGCACAATATAATAGTTAACATCTGGTTTTCAAGTACTTCTTTACACTTTTTACAGGTTATTATTCAGTTGATTCGTGGTTTGGATTCGGTCAAGGTTCCTGCAGCCCGTGCTATGATTATTTGGATGGTAGGGGAGTATAGCACTTTGGGGGATATTATTCCAAGGATGTTGGTTATCGTGGCCAAGTATCTTGCAAGGTCGTTTATTTCAGAAGCACTGGAAACGAAGCTTCAGATACTGAATACAATGGTTAAGGTGTTTTGAGAAACTGCAATTGGCAATTGCAGATTTTGGTTTCCATAATTTTATTTTTGAGTCTATAGATTATCAGCCACTCTTAACATTTCGGGTTCATCTAAATCAAGGGTTGTGTGAGAATAAGATGAATGAAAATGTTGGATTATTATTTTTGGTCTACTGTTAATTAATCAGTTTATGTAATATTAAATTATTAATTAGACAACATCCTTTTTTAATTGATTCTGCATTTGCTTGTAGGTCTTATTGCGAGCAAAAGGGGAAGACATGCTAACCTTTAAAGTAATTTTAGGCTATATGCTCGAAGTGGGAAAATGTGATTTAAATTATGACCTTCGTGACCGTGCTGCCTTTATTCAAAAACTCCTGTCATCCCATTTGGATATGGAAGTTCCTGAAGAGGGTCTATCCAAACCTAGAGATCAGTCATGGGAACTTGCAGAGCACATTTTTGGAGGACAACTAAAAGCAATACAACCTGAACCTATCAATTATCGATTTTATCTTCCAGGATCTCTTTCACAAATAGTTTTTCATGCAGCTCCAGGTTATGAACCTCTTCCAAAACCATGCACCTTGGATGAAGCTGCAAGTACATCAGGAGATGGGGCAGTTGAGAGTGATTCATATGAGACAGATAATACAGAGTCATCATCTGGATCCTTGGATGAGGATAGTGATTCAGATTATAATTCTCAGCATTCTTTCAGTGGTTCTAGTGGCAGGGATGAAAGTTATGGAGCAAATCATCAACAGGAAAATGCTAGTGCTGATCCATTGATCGAACTTTTTGATCATGGCAATTCTCATAAAACTCAGAATGGAGACTCGGCCTCTGGTTCAGCAGAGTTGGATGAATTGATGTCAAAGAATGCCCTAGAATCATGGCTGAATGAACAGCCAAATTTAGCAAGTCTAAGTACCTCAGAGAAGGCTGTAGTTCGAAGATCCTCCGCTAGAATATCTATAGGAGATCTTGGGAAACTTGTAACACGTAAAAGCTATCAACTTCTGGATCCTGCTAAAGGAAATGGCTTGAAGGTGGAGTACTCATTTTCATCTCAGACTTCAAGCATATCTCCTCTTCATGTTTGCATTGAAGCATCCTTCAAAAACTGTTCTACTGAGCCAATGACTGAAATTATGTTGACTCATGAGGAATTCAACAAAGTTGTGGATTCAAACGACAAAGTTTTGGTTGGAAGTGAGAGGTGAAATTTAGTTGAGCATGTTTTTTGTTCATATCATCAAATAAAACTTCAGTCAGATTACGTTTTTAAATATGGGCTGCTACTAGTAAGCATGGATAGATCTAGACATATACTGAGATTTACATGCATGCCTTTTTGAACTCTATGCCCAAATAGTAGTAAGACATCGACACTCAATAACTAATGACTAAATTCTTTAATTCAGTCATGATTTTAATTCACATATACATCTACGACCCTTCGATTCTTTTAGCTTGTAATATAATGCCTAACTTCTTTAATATTTGTTAATTCTGCAGCTCCTCTACATCTAATAACACCGTGACGGCACCAGTTTCCATGGAAAATATTACATCTCTGGGACCTGATCAGATGGTCGATAGAATTCTTGAGGTTCAATTCAATCACCACCTCTTGCCTATGAAGTTAAATTTGTACTGTAATGGCAGGAAGCATCCTGTTAAGCTGCACCCTGACATTGGATATTTTGTGAGACCACTTCCAATGGACAGTGAAGCCTTCACAGCTAAGGAATCTCAGCTACCGGGAATGTTTGAGTACCTGAGGAGGTTAGTAAATCCCGACCACCTTTCATTTCACCGTAAGCATAAAAAATAAACTGAATCGACGCTTGTATTTAAGCCCCTTTTTTATTTTTTAAGTTCTTGCAGTATATTTGCATATTTTTATGTTCTGTGATTATTTCCCTGCGTTCTTAAACTTCATACAACTTGGAACCCCCCCACCTGAAGAAGTATTCGTGCACCCGATTAGAGCCGATTAGATGTGGAAGGTGGCCTGATTTTTATTTTAATCGGTATTTTAATTCTATAGCAAATGAAAGTTATCAAGAATCAGTAAATGATTTAAGACAAGAACGAAAAACTGCCTCGTCTTTGCTCTTCTAACTTGGCTGTACTGTGTTCTTTAGATGCACATGCACTGACCACCTTGAGAAGTTTAACGATGAAAAGAATGAGAGTCCAATAGAAGAAGATAAATTTCTTCTCATCTGCAAGAGCTTAGCATTGAAGATGCTAGGCAATGCAAACATTTTCCTAGTATCCGTGGAACTCCCAGTGGCTAACTTTCTTGATGATGCAACCGGTCTGTGTCTTCGGTTCAGCGCAGAGATTCTGAGCAACTCAATCCCGTGCTTGGTTTCGCTGACTGTTGAAGGAAAATGCTCAGACCCTCTACATGTAACTGTGAAAGTAAACTGTGAGGAAACTGTATTTGGGTTGAATTTGTTGAACAGGATAGTGAACTTCTTAGGCAACCCATCTGCCCCCAATCAGTAAAGGGTAAGTGTTCAATTCTTTGTTAATCAAATTTTGTGCTGTTTCATGTAGCAGTTTTTTCAAAATATTGTTTTTAGAAGGATAAATCTTGTCTTTCACCTGTAAAATGTCTTTATTCATTTGTTAAGTTTTATAAATTTATATTGAATTTCACATGGATTCATATGCAAATAATATAACAAATACTTTTCTCCAAGGAAAGGGAGGGAAAAAAAAAAACCAGATATCACTAACCGACGGTCGGTGCGGTAATTTTATATTGTTGAATGTGTGAGATTGAACGGCAAAAATTGTATTTCAGAAGGCAAATAGATTTCGAAATTGTAAGGAATGGTTGTTGGAGGAGTACATAGATTTTTGTCCCCTATATTTGAATGAATTAATTTTGATATTCAATTTAAACTTGAAATAAGGTAAAATAATTAAGACTTGGTTTGATAATCATTTTGTTTTTTATCTTTGTTTTTTAAAATTAAGTCTATGGATAATACTTTCGCCTTCAAATTTTTTTTCTTTGTTATCTACTTTTCACCAATGATTTAAAAAATTAAGTCAACATTTGAGAACAAAAAAAAAGTAGTTTTCAAAAAGTTGATTTTATTTTTGGAATTTGGCTAAGAATTCAATTATTGTACTTAAAAGATGCAAATCATTGTAAAATAATGTGGATGAAATAGGTTTAATTTTAAAAAACAAAAATAAAAAATCAAATTGTAACAAAATGGGGCCTAAATTAAATGATTTTTTTTTTCTTTAATTTAACTATTTATCTTCTAGTTCAGATCAAACAATACCTGTAAGAGATTGAGCTCGACTTCCTTTAGGCATGCCTCTTATGCTTACCACTTGCTACGCTCCTCCATCTTGCATACAAATTTTGGCGTATGGAAGGATTATTGTTATGTCAATACCTTTGTTAAAATTAATAAAATTTTGATAGGCATCAAAACAAGATCACAATATATTGTAATATAAAACGTAAAGAACTCACAAGATAAATCCGGTAAGAATTTGGATACTTCTTTTCTTGAGATCGCTTAACCACTAAACTAACTAAATCAATATTTAATTACTCTCTTCATGTCGCACTCTATTTATAACCAAATATTCAAATTACTCTTAACGAATTATCAATATACCCTTCATATCTCAATAGTACTGAATCTCTGACCTTAGTTGTGCCTATCATACTCATTTTGGCTTAAAAAACAATCTTTTGAAAGACTATTTTATAAAAAAGAATATTTGAAATTCACATTTGTTTGACTATCCATTCAAAATTTTAAAATTATTTTTCAAAGCAAAAACTATAGCAAACATTAACCGAAGGTTAATTACAAGATTGGTCTCTAAATTTTGAAGTTTGTATCTATTTAGTATTTGAAATTTAGAATGGGTCCTATGGGTGTAAGAATCAGTTGAACACTAAACTGAAAGTATAAAAACCTATCAAACACTTTTAAAAGTTCAGAAACTTAGAACACAAATTTTAAAAATTTTAACAACTGCTTTTATTAACTTCATAAGGTAAATAACACACTCATCTCAAACGTAAAGAACTAAATTCATAGGTTAAATTACAAATTTGTTCTCTATAGTTTAGATAAAGTTAAAATTTAGTCCATATGATTTTAAAGGCTGATAATACCTCATAAATCGTTTATTTTGTTTGATAAAATTCTAAAAAATAATCTCTATCATATGGGCTATTTATGAGGATTTTATCAAACCATATAGTTCAAATTTTAATTATAATCCATGAAAACTAAATTCTAACCCCTTTTTTTTTTTTTTTTCCTCTCTCTCTCTCCAAACGATAGAGATTATATTTGCAATTTAACCATAACTATGTAGTAGTAGAATATCCTTAAAAAAAGAGTAGTAGGAAAAAATATTTAATAACAGAATAAATAAAATAAAATACCGGATCAGTCGTTCAGCGGTACCGTTAAAATAAGAACGAGTCCAATCCAACTAGTTCGACATGTCGTCGAAGAGCGTAAGGAAGCCCTAGCACTCCAATTTTGAGCCCAAAACTCTCCCTATTTAATCTCAGTTACGCCGCTTTCTTCATCACACCCCAGAAAGCTTTCGATCTTCAATCTCTTCTTCTCCATTTAAATCGCCATTTCTTTGAATTCCTTGCCCTAATCTGCGGTTATTCGAGCTTCACCTTCTTCTCTCGACTCGAGTGGGCTATGATTAGAAAGAGAGAGGCTCGAGTGGGATTCGAATTTGAAAACCCTGTTCGATTAATATTCCGAGAAAAGCGATCGACAGAGGAGAAGAAGATCGATTGAAGGTGCCGCTGTCTTCTAATGATGGCTTTGGTATCTTCTGAACTTTCTTCTATCTTCTTTTGTTTCCGTTTTCTTGTGATTGTTTTGGATTAGGGTTTTCTCTCACAGTGACGGGTTCTTTTTAAATTTCTATACACTTGATATGAGCCCTAAGTGTTTTGTGTTTGATTTGATTTTGCATTCGTTGTGATACATGTGAGATTACGAGATTTTCTCTGTGAGTTTTCTCATTGAACAATGGATGCTATAATGAAAGTTTGATTGCTCTTTCTTCCTTGGATTTTCCCGGAAAATTAAAGTTTTCCGGGAAAGAATAAGGGGTTTGGGCGTTCAGGCAGCGGCCAGACAACCGTAGGGATGGTATCCACAGATGATGGGTTTCTTTTATCCCATTTCGTCTACTGATTCCATCTCATATTTCTCTCCTTTTTTTCTTTACTTTGGATCTAGAAATTTCAAAATGTTAGTAGTTTTTTAGTCTTTTGGCTTCAATTTAGTCCTGATTTCAAAATGTTTATAATTTTCCTTCAAATGGATGAAGGATCAATTTTGCTACAGTATTAGACCGGAAGAAATTTCAGAAAATCCCCTTTCTTTTGATGATTTTTGGTGCTCAGCAATCAATGGGGTTTTCTGCAAAATAGGAATAATTTCCAGTCCCTATGTTTTGCATTATTAGTAAGTACAGGAAATTGAATTGAATCATTCTGAATCGGCCAACTGTGCTACCAACAACACTTCGGGATTAAATTATTGAGTTTGAATTCTTATGGACTCAAATGCAATCTAAGATGAACTCTGTGGACCAAAAGTTTTAACAATGGAAAATTATTTCTAACCTCAAGATCTGTTAAACTTCAACAAATTGAGGAATTAATGATCTCTCAAGATGAGGGATGAAAATAAAGAATTAATTGGATTTTTTTCAATTGGGTAATTTAGGTTGAAAAAATGAAGAATTTATTACTCCTCAAGTTGCTTAGTGGAAAGAAGGAACTATAGCTTCTGTTTCAAACAACCGATGAAATTGGTGAAGAAACTATTGAAATTGGTAGTAAAGGAAATGAAAATGAACTAGATGGTTTAAATATCATTTGGTTCTTATATTTGGAGATTTATTTGTTTGTTTTTTTTTTTTGAAAGGGGTAAATGTATAATAAACAATTAACCAATTTAATCCACAAACATTCTCAATAATAGCAGAGGATAATAGGATAGGGAAGAGGGGGACCAACAAAACAAAACTCTAAACTACCAAAAGAAAAAAAAGAAACAAAACGCTGCATGGGCAAGATGGTGTGCTGCTCTAGAATTCCTAGTTGAGCCAAGTGAGAGACAACATGGACAAACTTTGCTACAGAGATACTTCTCAACCAACCGACTCATCTCCAAAATGTCACTCCTCAAAGTGATAATAGCATTCACAGAACAAAATGTCACTCCTGTTAATAGCATGCATAACTTGGAGCAATCGGACTCTCTCATAAACTCACTTGGTTGATAATGTCCTTTAATCACAGCGAGAGTCTCCCACGATTTTATAGTTGAGTTAATCATCATTCTTTCACAATTGGAGATAAGAGCTATGGATGATCCAATTAATCTTTTAACCAACTTATAACGAACGAGCCCAAGCCCAAGTATTAAATTAAATTTATTTTATAATTTTTATTATTTTTTAAATAAAATTTAATAGCTCTTATAGGTCTTCAATTCGTATGGGTTCTAAATAAAATTATTGATATTATAAAATGTTATTTAGTATATTTATTTTATAAAATAATGTTTTTTTAAAATATAATGGCAAATGTAGGGTTGGAGGAAAAATATTTTAAAAATAAGTTTTTAAATCGTGTATCGGTCATACGATTATACCTTAATTGTGTATCGTGTATAGGGTATGCAATTATACCTTAATCGTGTACCATGTATCGGGTATATGATTATACCTTAATTGTGTACCGTGTACATGAGTCTTTGTCCATCTGGCATGTGGCAGGGTTGACTGAGGTAATCATGTACTCGACACACGATTTACTTTTATTAAATCACCGTCTGTCCCTTCTTTCTCATCGAGCTTTTTGCTTTTTGAAAGCATCCGAATGATTTTGCCTTTTTTTTGTTGCGTTTCTTCGTCCAAAATTTTGAAATCTTTCTCATTTTGCTGTCTTGTGCATCCAAATGCTTCCATTTGCTTGTCTGTCCAAAAATGTTCGAAATCGTCCTCCATTTGTTCGTCCGTCCAAAATCGTTCGAACACTTCTGTGGTAAAATTCTCTCTAGTTTGTTTCTTTGGTCTCTCTCTAGTTTTGCAATATAAATCTTTCTATATATATCATTTTGTTTGTATTTGTGCACTCCATTTACATAAAATGGTAACGAAATTATAGTTGGCATTAAGTGGACGATGAAATCATGTGGAATATTTATCTCACTGGCATGGACAATCGTTGTGCACATGGAGAATTAACAAATGGGTCAGCTGTATAGTAAGAGATTTAAAATCAGACAATTTTCATATATCTGATATAAATATTATTTAATATTTTTTTATTGTACAGAATAATTTTATCGGCGATGTTCAATAATATTAAATGATGTTGCTGACATTCGATACCGATTGAAGACGTATTCGTCGTAGACGACAGCGTGAACCTAATTTAGAGGGACACGAATCCAAGGTAAGGGCAGGGGGTCACACGAATCCAAGGTAAGGGCAGGGGGTCGTTTTTAAATTTCATGTAAACTTTCATTTTCAAATTGTAAATTAAAGAATCATTTGTAAATATTCTTTAATATCATTATATATTAATTTTTCATTGTAGATTAAATATATAATTAAGTTTAATAATGAAAGAAATTGTGGACCAATTCCTAAAGTTTTAATATTGTTGTACATCTACAATTAAAAAAAATAGTCAAAAAATTTTAAAAAAAATAAATAAACAAACCAGTTGCTGATTGGATTAAATGGTACTCGTGTACCGGGTACACGAGTTTGCCACATGAAAATCGTACCTGGTACACGATTTCACTATCCCAATTTTATCAATAATTTTTCAAAATACCTATTCTTAGAAAAAATTTTCCTCCAACCCTATTTTTGTCATTATATTTTAAAAAACATTATTATTTTTTTAAAAAAATTATATTTAGTATTTGATTTTAAAATTTTTTTATTAGTTTTTAATAATTAAAAAAATTAATGTTAATAAAAAACTACAATATAGTATATTTAAAGAACAATTTTTTTAAAAAAATTATATTTTTAATATAAAAAATATAATATATGAAAAATTATACAAACATATATTTGGGTTCAAGGAGTTAACTTTAGCTCGAGCTTGAATCGAGCCTAGGTTGGATTTGGATTGGTCTTTAAACTTCAGGCTTGCTGTTGAGGCTGACTCTAATCTACGCAGAACAAACTCCCCATTTGAATTGGCTCTAAACTTTTTGATATGAAGGTGGATTTTGCGAATAAGGCCATCATTGTCAAGACTAGATATAATTGTGATGATTCCACATGCCTCATCTTAGAATGGTCGTTACCTCTCAATTTGAGCCATGAAGGGATTTTGATGGCCCATCCTAGAAATCGGTCGCACTCTAGCAATCCCTGCAAGAATCCAAGAAACTTTTCACCTTAGGAAGAATAGAGAGTCAAATATGGGGCGCTGAGTTGAGATAGGATATTTGGAGTTCATATCATATATCTATGGAGTTCATATGTTTATGTTTGGGGTGCAGAGTTATTGGTCTGAATTTATGTTTGGATATCCGTAGTTTTTTTAATTCTAAATAATATGTTTTTATGATTACTATTTATATTTTTATGATTACTAGTTTTGTTTTGTTTTTATGATTACTATTTTTGTTTAGGAATTTTTTTGTTCAATAATTCTTTCATTGTTTGAATAAAATATGGACTACAATTTTTTTCTTTTAATTTTTTATATTTTTTTCTTTCATTCTTTTTTTGTTGGGCAGTGAACAACAATTAACTCAAATGAGAAATCAAATAGAAATCAATAATTTTTCTACGAATTTTATTATTAACTTCTTCTTTTCCATCTTGTTCTTGTTGTTGCTCTATATTTTTACTATGTCAAGATTTTTTTTTAAAATTAAATCTCCCACCTCATGTTAGTAGCCAATGGAATGTTACCAAATTTTTTCAAAAAATTTTATTTTATGGTTTTTTTTTTTTGTTATATGTTACATACTTTTTAATACATACATACTTGAATTCAATTAAATAATGGAGTTGGTTGTCGAAGTTTGTCATCGGAGGAGGTTTTCAAATTTTGAAGTTGATCGGGCAAAAGTGACTGTCGAAGTTAATCATCGAAGATGATTTTCGATGGAGATTGTAGTCAGAGGTGGTTGTCGGAGCTCGAAGTTAATCGCAAGGAGGTGGTATGAGTTGGTTGTTAGAGTTTACGTTGGAGGTGGTTGTTGAATCCTCGAGTTGGTCGTTAGAGTTGCTCCCTCAAAGGTGATCATCGAAGTTTGTAGTTGGAGGTGGTTGTCGGAGTTAGTCATTGGAGTTTGTTGTAAGAGCCAATTGGTCGTTGGAGTTGGGTCACCAGAGATAGTTGTCGGAGGCCAAAATTGGTTGTAAGAGTTGGTCGCGGGAAGATTTTTGGAGGTTGGAGTTGGTCGCCGAAGCTGTCATTGAAGGTGGTTGTCGGAACCTAGATTTTGTTGCCGAAATTAGAATTGGAGATGGTTGTCGAAGCTTGATGAAGTTAGTTCTTGGAGTGTGATAGTGGCCGATAGATGGAGCCATTAAAAACATTGGGAAAAGGGAGAGTTGAGGTGAGTTGGTAAAATATACCGACTACCAACATCTAAAATTGGTAGACTAAACAATGAGTTGATATATTATACCAACTCAACTCAACTCATGTTGGTGAGCCAAACATCCTCTTATGTAAATTGGGAGTGAACCTGTTATATTATGATCAGTAGTATCTATATAGTTAAATTGTTGCTAAGTTGAGTTATAAATTGTTTATCAGGTTAGCAAGTGCTAAGGATACAGGTGTGTGTTGGGTAGTAATCGTCGTAAGAGGGTTAACAATCGCTATCTTCACACCTCTTCTTGGGTTAGGAGGATAAGTTGGGAAGGTGACAAGTTGGTATTAGAGCATAATGTTTTGGGGAATAATTGTCATGCATTAGAGACTTGGGGCATGTAAATGATGTTATAAGATGTTATAAAATGTTATAAACCTAATAATGTGAATTTTATAGGAAACATGCCTCGAAAAATTGACAGACTGACTTGACAAATGGTAGACGGGGATCAAAACCCTATTAGAGAACTAGTAGTGACTAATACAGAACTTCTTTTTGTTATTCTCCTCGTCCCCCCTTCAGCTTGTGCTGAGTGTTGCTAGTTATAGATTTTAGCACCTCTTGCCTCAGTGGTCCCATTCTGAAATTGTACAGCTTTTTTTGACGTACAGCCTGAAAAATGAAACGTGAAGCAGAGTGTCACGGTCATGCTTGTCCAGGGCCTATTGCCCATGGCCGCATGCCCGATCCAATCCCCTTCTAGCGTACTTTCATATCTTGTATTGTATTAGCTTAGTTAGCTTGCTTTCTTTACATTTTCATTGTAAGTGACCACTCACCCTTTTGCATATGCAAGGGAGCCAGTTAGCTTTTTGTTCAGAATGCACTATATGGGGATAAGACTAACCATCACTTTCTCATACCCGGAGTAGTACTCTATAAAGCTGTTGTTGTTGCTTATTGCTTTCTAGTCTACTACAATCTTTCTTTCTTTATTCACACTCACAAAAACTTCTTACGAAAACCTTTTCTCCAAACCTGTTTTCTAAAACCGTTTTCCCTAAAACGGGGGTGGAGGTTGCGAGAGGCACTCGGTGTGCCACCGACAGTTCGTATTCGAGTTGGCTGACTTGTTCGTGAGCGGGAATAAGTGCCGCACAATCGTTAAGAGAAGTTTTCGAAAGAGCGATTGTGACAGTTGGTATCAGAGCCAAGTCGGCTCACAGAGGGAAGATCAGTGATCATGTCGGCAACGAAAAACCTGAACAAGTCCTATGTGGATAGGTTGGTAGAGATGGAAGAGCAAATGCACTACCTGAGAGAGGTCCCGGATAGTGTCCGCTTCCTAGAGACTCGGCTACAAGAAGTTGCTGAGAAAGCCGATGGAATTGATGCGGTGGGCCGACTAGACGGATTACCCGTCAGAGAATTGATGATGAGGGTAGAGACCCTCGAGACTAAAACAGCACGGTCCGACAGCTTTGAACGTGGCGATAACTCATCGGGCTCTGTTGCCTACATAGAGGAGCGCGTCGAAGAGTTGGACGGCTCCCAAAAAGCAATACTTCAGATGGTAACCGATTTGTCTGAAGACTTTCGGTCGGCCCTTGACGTCGTCAGAGCCGAGATAGCAGATGTGAGTGCTAGGGTGAATCTCACCATCCGAGTGGTAGGGAACCAAACCCCATCTGGGGGAGCAATGACAGTAAGTCGAATAAAAATCCCAGAACCGAAACCCTTCTGTGGGGTTCGAGAAGCAAAAGCTCTGGAAAATTTTATCTTCGACTTTGAGCAATACTTCAAGGCGACGAACACAGTGACTGAAGAGTCGAAAGTCACACTAGCAACGATGCATCTGGCTGAAGATGCAAAATTGTGGTGGAGATCACGATTTACAGACATACAGGAAGGACGATGCACTATTGATACTTGGGACAGATTGAAACAAGAACTTCGCTCGCAGTTCTTCCTTGAAAATGTCGAGATCTTGGCTCGACGAAAACTCCGAGAGCTGAAGCAAATGGGTAACATCAGGGACTACGTAAAACAGTTTGCAGGACTCATGTTGGACATACGAGATATGTCTGAAAAAGACAAGGTCTTTTGCTTTGTTGAAGGGCTGAAACCGTGGGCGAAATCAAAACTATATGAACAGAGAGTACAGGATCTCCCCTCTGCCTATGCGGCACTATGCGGCAGCTGAACGGCTATACGACCTTAGCACCGACTCACAAGATGTGAGGAAACAGTCAACTTCCTCAAATGGGGGAAACAGAAACAGTCGTTCCAGTCCTCCCAGACCTGAGGGAGGAGACAAGAACACAGGGGGGACCGTAAATCATCCCAACCGAGATCAGGAAACAACTGGCGGGGGCCGCCACAACAGCATAACAATTACAATCGCCCCCTATCTTGTTTCATATGTAGAGGGCCACACAGGGCGGGCGAATGTCCAAATCGAACCGCGTTCAATGCTTTTCAAGCCACATTAGCCTCTGCCTCTGAAGACAAGACTGAACTGGAGGAGACGGTAATCGAGCCAGCTGTAGAAATTGAGAATCCCAGGATGGGGGCATTGAAATTCTTATCTGCGCTCCAGAAGAAAATGGGAAAAGCGACAGAGCCACTAGAGAAAGGACTCATGTATGTGGACGCTTGGGTCAACCAAAGATCGGCCAAGAACACTATGGTCGACTCTGGGGCCACCCATAACTTCATGGCTGAATTAGAAGCCCGCCGCTTGAACTTGACATGGGAAAGAGATGCATGGAAGATGAAAGCTGTGAATTCTGCAGCCCTACCGATTACGGGGATAGCGAAGAGAACTTTGGTGAAGTTAGGAGACTGGAAGGGCCTCGTTGACTTCGTGATTGTCAAGATGGATGATTTCGACGTGGTATTGGGGATGGAGTTCCTGCTTGAACATAAAGTCATACCAATGCCCCTCGCCAAATGTCTAGTCATTACCGGATCTACACCCACTGTAGTTCAAGCCAGTATCAAGCAGTCAAATGGGGTGAGAATGATCTCAGCCCTCCAATTGAAGAGAGGCCTGACCCACGGTGAACCCACGTTCATGGTCATCCCGATAGAATTAATTGAATCCACTGAAGAGGAGATCCCCCAAGACGTTCTATTTGTCTTGGAAGAGTATCGGGATGTCATGCCTAAAAGCTTGCCCAAGTCCTTACCCCCACGAAGGGGGATTGACCATGAGATTGAGTTGTTACCAGGGGCAAAGCCGCCTGCCAAGAATGCGTATCGGATGGCCCCGCCAGAATATGCCGAACTCCAAAAACAGTTAGACGAATTGCTAGATGCAAGATTTATCAGACCGGCGAAGGCCCCTTACGGAGCCCCAGTACTGTTCCAGAAGAAGAAGGATGGGAGCCTCCGGTTGTGCATCGACTATCGAGCCTTGAACAAGCTCACAGTCCGCAACAAATATCCCCTTCCTATCATTACTGACTTATTTGATCGACTTCACGGCGCTAAGTATTTCTCAAAGCTGGACCTACGGTCGGGATATTATCAGGTTCGAATTGCTGAAGGAGACGAACCTAAGACGACCTGTGTCACGAGATATGGAGCCTTCGAATTCCTCGTGATGCCCTTTGGCCTCACCAATGTTCCAGAAACTTTCTGTACCTTAATGAACCAAGTGTTTCACAAATACCTCGACAAATTCGTCGTAATGTATCTCGATGACATTGTGGCCTATAATGCCTCGCTGGAGGACCATCAACATCACCTCCAACTAGTCTTCGAAAAGCTGAGGAAAAATCAGTTGTATGTAAAGAGAGAGAAGTGCTCCTTTGCCCAAGAGCGCATAAATTTCCTCGGCCACGTGATTGAGTGTGGTCGGATTGGTATGGAAGAGGGCAAGGTGGCCGCGATCAGAGACTGGAGGGTACCATCATCCGTGACCGAATTACGATCCTTCCTCGGACTAGCCAACTACTATAAGCGGTTCGTAGAAGGATTCTTGAGAAGAACAGGGCCATTAACCGAACTGTTGAAGAAAGATAGCCAATGGAGCTGGACTCCTGAATGTCAAGCCGCCTTTGAGGGCTTGAAGAAAGTGATGATTGAGGGGCTGGTCCTCGAAATTGCCGACGTGACCAAGCCATTTGAAGTAGAGACTGATGCTTCTGACTTCGCGTTGGGCGGTGTCCTCCTCCAAGACGGACACCCCATCGCGTATGAGAGTAAGAAACTAAATGATGCCGAACGGAGGTATGCCGCCTCCGAGAAAGAGATGTTAGCAGTAGTTCAGTGCTTGAGGACCTGGAGACAGTATCTCTTGGGGGCTAAGTTCGTGGTCAAGACCGACAACAACTCCATTTGCCACTTCTTCAACCAATCGAAGTTGTCGTCGAAACAAGCACGGTGGCAGGAGTGTCTAGCGGAGTTTGACTTCTAATTCGAACATAGACCGGGGAAAAGTAACCAAGCGACCGATGCTCTTAGCCAAAAGAGCGAACATGTGGCCCTATGCATGTTCGCCCGCCTACAAGCAAGTACGTTGAGTGCAACAGTACGAGAAACTATCAAAACTCACTTGACAAACGACACAGCGGCACAGGCCATCTTACAGTTGGCCAAAGAGGGGAAGACGATCTACTATACACCAAGGGCAATCGCCTTTACATCCCCAGATCCGGGGAGTTACGAAGGTCGTTGATGAAGGACTGTCACGACACACTGTGGGCAGGACATAATGGTTGGCAGAGGACTTATGCCCTTCTGAAACAAGGCTACTATTGGCCAAGCCTTCGAGACGATGTCATGCAATTTACCAAGACTTGCCTTGTCTGCCAACAAGACAAGGTCGAAAGGGCGAAATTAGCAGGTCTGCTGGAACCCCTACTTGTGCCCTCTAGACCATGGGAGAGCGTGTCTCTTGACTTCATCACCCATTTGCCTAAGGTGGGAGAGTTCGAATCGATCCTTGTTATCATCGACCGGTTCTCAAAATATGCCACTTTCATCCCGACGCCGAAAATGTGCACAGCCGTGAGACTGCCCAACTGTTCTTCAAACACATCGTGAAATAATGGGGTGTCCTCGCGAGCATTGTTAGCAATCGGGACGGAAGATTCACTGGGACATTCTGGACAGAATTGTTCAAAATATTGGGGTCAACACTAAATATCTTCTCTAGCTATCATCCCCAAACTGACGGCTAGACGGAATGCTTCAATAGTATGCTCGAGGAATATCTTCGTCATTTTATCGACGCTAGGCAGAAGAACTGGGTCCAGTTGTTAGATGTGGCTCAGTTTAGCTTCAATAGCCAGCAGAGTTTCGCGACCGGAAAAACGCCCTTCGAAGTGGTGTGCGGTAGACAGCCACTCATGCCACACTTGGTGGACCACCCTTATGCAGGCAAAAGTCCTCAGGCACATAACTTCACTAAAGAGTGGAGCAGAACCTCTGAGATATCTCGCGCCTACCTAGAAAAAGCATCAAGAAGGATGAAGAAGTGGGCTGATAAGAAGCGGAGGGCCCTCGAGTTTCAGGCCGGGGACAAGGTCCTGATCAAGCTACGACCGGAACAGTTTCGTTTCCGAGGCCAGAGATACCAACGGCTAGTAAGAAAATATGAAGGTCCAATGAAGGTAATTGAGAAGATCGGGAGAACCTCATATAAGGTTCAGTTACCCTCATGGATGAAGATTCATCCTGTCATTCATGTGAGTATCCTGAAGCCCTATCATCCCGATCCCGAGGACGAACAATGAAACATGCTAAGGCGCCCACCAGTCACGATGAAGAGTTCCACTGAGAAAGAAGTTGCACAAATCCTGAATAAACATACGCGCCGTATTGGAAGACCCAGACGAGAACTGACAGAGTTCTTAGTGAAATGGAAGGATCTCCCCGATGACGAGATAAGTTGGGAGCGGGCCGAAGATTTGAAGAATGCAGCTCCAGCCCTTGTCAGCCCTTGCAGATTTTGAACAAGGTCAGTTGACGGGGACGTCAACCAATTAAGTGGGGGAGAATGTCACGGTCATGCCTGTCCAGGGCCTGTTGCCCATGGCCGCATGCCTGATCCAATCCCCTTCTAGCATACTTTCATATCTTGTATTGTATTAGCTTAGTTAGCTTGCTTTCTTTACATTTTCATTGTAAGTGACCACTCGCCCTTTTGCATATGCAAGGGAGCCAGTTGGCTTTTTGTTCAGAATGCACTATATGGGGATAAGACTAACCATTACTTCCTCATACCCGGAGTAGTACTCTATAAAGCTGTTGTTGTTGCTTATTGCTTTCTAGTCTACTACAATCTTTCTTTCTTTATTCACTCACAAAAACTTCTTACGAAAACATTTTCTCCAAACCCGTTTTCTAAAACTGTTTTCCCTAAAACGGGGGTGGAGGTTGCGAGAGGCACTCGGTGTGCTACCGGCAGTCCGTATTCGAGTTGGTTGACTTGTTCGTGAGCGGGAACAAGTGCCACACAATCGCCAAGAGAAGCTTCCGAAAGAGCGATTGTGACACAGAGCGAGCATTCCCACCAGCCACGACAAGAAAAACTAACTTTTCAGAGCAACAAAAAGAACACTCTTCTCCCCTTCAGTTTGTGCTGAATGTTGCTATTTATAGATTTTAGCACCTCTTGCCTCATTGGCCCCACTCTAAAAAGTTAGTTTTTGTTGTCCCCCTTCAGCTTGTGCTGAGTGTTGCTATTTATAGATTTTAGTGCCTCTTGCCTCAGTGGTCCTACTTTGAGAAGTTAGTTTTTCTTGTCGCAGCTGGTGGGCATGTCTGTTCTACTCCACGTTCCATTCGTCAGGCCGTATGTCAGAGAAAGCTATACGATTTCAGAAATCCTTGAGAATGCATTGATCTTATTGTCCATGAGTAATTACCGCATGCAATGATACCTGCTATCTGCAAAACAAAGGTTTGGACATCCTTTTTGCCCTCGTAATGTGGTCAGAGGGTGTGTTTGCGATACTTTTACAAGCTTCACGTTTCTAAGCCAACTTTACTTCATTCGATGCAACTTTTCCTCCCTATTGCCGCATATTCTAAGTAAGACGATATAAATAACTTGTATTTCTACAAGTTATCACACCCCAAATTTAGAAGTATACTTGTCCTCAAGCATATCTTATACTAACGCAATTCAGCTTAAGTCGAAGTCATTGTTTTGCGCCGATCAGCTACTCAGAATGTTATTCCTCTACATAATTTCTTAAAATCACTTGTTCTTTCTATCCTTTGAATGTTTCTTTAGAATATTCTACTTTAGTCTTACTTTAGACAAACCTCTTGCTCAAAGTTCCCTCTTGTTTCGAAAAGATTTCTCTTTCTTGTAAAAACGGAATACACCTTTTATGTCATAGCCTGGTTTGCATCATATCTTAGAGATCGTTGATCATGGTTACTCTTCATTTTGGCTTGCTCCTATGGGTGTCATGCGAACATTCAACTTTGGTTGTGTACCAAGCTCAACTTCAACTCTTATCCTTTGGCCAAGTTTTTACTTTAGCTGGACAGTGGAGTTAATCTCTTTTCTTTTATTCTTTTTGGTTGCGTCGATCCTGGCAACAAAAATCATCGCTTCAGCCGATTTGGCCGTGTCAATGCAATGGCAGATGAGGAAGCGAAGAAAAAGCTCGAAGACGAGCAGCGCATTGTGCTCGCCACCGAGCAACTTGAAAAAGAATTGCAAGAAAAGAAGAAATTGAGAGGAAGAAGAAGGAGGAGAAGGAGTTGCGCAGAAGAGCCAAAGCGCAGCGCAACATTGAGTTGAAAAGAAAAGAAATATAAGAATGGGAAAGGGAAAAAGAAGAGCAGGACAAGGAAAGGGAACGCGTCAAACGACAAAGGACCCGTCTTGCGGCCACTCAGGAAAAAGGAAAGGAAAAGGTGGAAGGCAGCGAGTCTTCGCCGGCCAGGAGGCGCCCAAAATTCAGAAAAGAAAATGATGAATTACTGATGGAGATGGACTTCTTCCCTACGCCGACCCCACTACCAGATTTCATCAACAGCATCATGGTTGAGCTTGGATGGGATACTTTCTGTCAATGCCCATCCATAGTCATCCCAAAGGTAGTGTGGGTCTTTTATCAAGGCAGGACCCACGACACCGAGGATGTGGTGATCGTCGATGGGAGGGTAGTGCCATTTAGCGCCCAGGACATCAATCAGCTTTATAAGTTAAAGGATTTCCTGGAAACACCCAACAACAAGCTGATTGACGATCCTGCTAAGGAGCATATGAAGGATGCATCAAGAATATTAGCGCAACCTGACACCACTTGGACGGTGTCTTTAACTGGCATTAAGACCCTCGCATCTAACTGTCTGCTGCCAGAAGCGCGTCTATAGGTTTACTTGGTAAAAAAGAGGGTCATCCTAACCACTCACGACAAAAAAATTTTAAGGGATCGAGTTATGGTCGCATACTGCATTGCGCGTGGCATCCCGATCGATGTGGGCAGATTAATTGCGAGGCAACTTAGAAGCTATGTAGGTCGCATCAGGGGTCAATACTTCTTTCCATGGACTATCTCTAGCTTTTGCCTATTTGTAGGCTCTGGCATCGAAGACGAGCCTATGCCAGAAGTCCATGGCCTCATCAGCACTAAAATCTGGAGAGTTCTTCTCAAGGATTTGGCTTAATGCGCCGCAACCACTCAGACCCAGATGACGGAAACATGACAAAGACAAGGAAGTTATCCAAGGCAGTGCATCACGTCAACCACCCAATGAACCCTTGGAAGAGCCTTCACCTTTAGTCATTCTACCACCAAGCCCCACTATTGATCTCTTTTTCCCTCTTCTCGATCATCTTGCCAACCTTCTTCTTATCCCTGACTCTGACCCTCCATCACCAGCAACATCCAACAGCCATCCCTCACCAGCCCACCAATCTCTTAGAGCTTCACCGCATGTTGATGACCCACATGGTTTGGGTGTTGGCCCTTCCACTCAGCCCCAAACCGATGCAGGCGAGACATCGATGGCACCTCCTCCCATCACATCTGTTGTTGCTGCAGTCGATGACATTCGGGGTTTCTTAAACCATGAACTCTTCTCCTTTTGCCAAACCTTCACGGAGCTACGTGAAAGCAACACAGAGCTGTGCCAGGCGATGATTAACATACAACGCAACATCTTCACCATTCGCCTGAATCAAAGGCAGTTAGAAAAATGCAACCATGAGTACTTCAACTTCTTAACCACATATTTACATGGCCCCATGGTGCCTCCCCATCTGCGACAGCCACTTTACTTTCAAGAGGTGCCACCTGGAGCTTCGCAACCTCTACCCAACAATGAGCCCCCGCCTCAAATCTAAATTTGAGGGTGTATTACTTTCCCTACCTTTGTATTTTCTTCATTATCTTTTGAAATTTTTGTGTTTGTTGCAATTACAATCTTTTGTACTTAGTCAATTTATGAATATTGAATGATTATCTTTCCTTATCCCTTGTACTTGGCCTTTTTGTTTATCTCATCCTTTGTGAATTCAATGTTGTATTTCCTTTTTCTTCTTTTGCGTTGTTTATTTACAATGCTATGATGAGTATTATGCATAACCTTAACGTAATTTCTTTACATATCGCATGTTCTACTTAACACCCAAACAATTATTTGCAGTAGTTTCAACTTTACCTTCTCTAATACAAGACTCTGCTCAAACCTTCTTTTCAAAATTTTGACTAAGTGTTTTATCTCTTCTTTCGTAACAATGTAATGAGGAGTAAGGGATGCATCTGAGGGAGAGTCCAACATCCCTTAGGATAAAGTTGACCCATCTAAAAAATAGGGTTTTTGACAAAATTGCTCAGAGACTAGCAGCCAATGTGGGGTTTGTACAGAAAGATCTAGAGAAGAGAATGACATTGAGAGGATGAAGGCACTAGGTGCCACAACATTCGAGGGTACCACTGACCTAGTAGATGCTGAAGCATGGTTGAATCAGATGGAAAAGTGTTTCCAAGTGACCGAATGCCCTGAGGGCCGTAAGGTCAAGTTAGCTGATTTCTGCATTAGAAAAGAGCAGAAAACTGGTGGAGAGTGATAGACAACAAGAGAAACAGATCATAAGTGATGACTTGGGATAAGTTTAAAAGAATCTTTGAAGACTAGTATCCTACTTCCTTTCGTGAAGCAAAAAGAAGAGTTCCTAAAGTTAGTACAGGGAAACATGACAGTGGTAGAATATGAACAGACGTATATAGAGTTATCCAGGTATGCTTCTACAATTATAGCTGAGGAGAAGGATAGGTATAAACGGCTTAAGAGTGGACTAAGAAAGGAGATTCGAACTCCTGTGATTACTATAGCTAACTGGACGGATTTCTCTCAGCTATTCGAATTAGCAATGAGAGTTGAAGAAAGCCTGGTAGAGGAGAGGCTAGACCGAGATATTTCTAGAAGTGACAAACGAAGGTCCACTCCGGGAGTTTCAGGAAAGAGAAATTTTAAGCGCAGTTTTGGTGGGCAAGCGACTTCCCATGCCAAAACAGTAGGAAGTCAGCATAGACAAAGCAGGTGAGGATCCAGTCAGCTAGCTGAGGGATCCAGGTCAAAGCATGCAGGTGAGTCTATCGCCAGTTCATTTAGGACACCACAATGTGTGAATTGTGGTAAGCATAATTTAGGACGATGCTATGAGGGGTAGAATGTCTACTATTAGTGTGGACAACCACGACATTATCAGAAAGGGTGCCCCCAGTTAGTTCTAGGGGCACAGGTTGAGTAAAGGACAACATCCCAGACAATGAATCAGCCCAAGACAAGGGGCAGTAGAAGATGAAGGTACGAGTAGTGTCAAACAGAAAGGAGTAAAAGGACGGCCACGTCAGTAGGGTAAGGTTTATACTATGACCCCGTAAAAGGCCGAGGATGCACCAGATGTTGTAATGGTATGGTATTTATTTATTATTGATATGCTCATGTGTTGTTTGATCCAGGGGCGACCCATTCATTTATTTCTAGTATGTTTGCATTGTATATTGATAGGATGCTAAAAAACATGCCTGAGGAATTAGTTATTTTTACTTCTGTTGGTGAGGTGCTAATGATTAATAAACGTTATAAGAACTGTGTAATTATGATTGAGAAATAGGACACGATGATTGACTTAATTCCCTTAGAATTGTTAGAATTTGATGTTTTTCTGGAGATATATTTTTTGTTTAAGTATCATGCATCTATTGATTGTCATAAAAAAAAAGTGATATTTAGAATAGCAGGCAAAATAGAGATAGTGTTTACATGGGAAAAGAAAATTTTCCCTACATGTTTAATATCAGTAGTAAAGTCTAGGAAGTTGTTGAGTAAAGGGTGCATAGCGTACTTGGCTCATGTATCAGTCTCACAAGTGAAGAAGCCAGGACCAGAGGATTTTTCAGTAGTACAGAAATTTACTAATGTATTTCCTGAGGAATTCTCAGAGTTACCACCTGATAGAGAAGTGGAGTTCACTATTTACTTGATTCCAGGAACAATGCCTATTTCTCAGGCACCTTATGAAATGGCACCTACTGAGTTGAAAGAGTTAAAGATCCAGTTGCAAGAACTAGTAGATAAGGCTTATGTATCGATTACAAATAGTTGAATAGGGTAACTATATGAAATAAGTATTTGTTACCTCGTATTGATGATCTATTTGACCAGTTATTAAAAGGATCATCAATGTTCTTCAAGATTGATTTGAGGTTAGATTATCATCAGCTAAAGGTCAGGGAGTTAGATGTCCCTAAGACAGCCAGCAGAATTAGATATGGGCATTATAAGTTCCTAGTTATGCCATTTGACTTAACTAATGACCCACATTATTTGTGGATTTGACGAACAAGATATTTCATCCATATTTAGATCAGTTTGTAATGGTTTTTATAGATGATATCCTGATTTACTCAGATAGCAGGGAAAAACATGTAAAACATCTGGGGATAGTATTGCAGACACGACGTGAAAAGCAGTTATATGCTAAGTTCAGTAAGTGCGAGTTTCGATTCGACCAGGTAGTATTCTTGGGCATGCAATGTTTGCTGTAGAAGTTGGTGTTGATCTCCAGGAGACAAAAGTCATAGTCAAATTGGAAGAACCTACCTCAGTGATAGAGGTACGTAGTTTCCTTGGTTTGGCATATTACTACAGGAGATTTGTTGAGGGCTTTCCAAAGATAGCTCTCCCATTAACTACTTTAACCATAAAAGATGCTAAGTTTGAATGGACAAGGAAATGTGAGCAGAGCTTTCAGGAGTTAAAGCAAAGATTGGTGTCCGCACCAATTCTAACTCTTCTAGTTCCAGGAAGAGAGTTCAAGATTTATTGTGATGCATCCAGACAGGGTTTAGCAGTGTGTTGATGCAAAAAGGAAAAGTAGTAGCTTATGCATTCAGACAATTGAAGGAAGCATGAGGGTAACTACCCTACTCATGATCTAGAGTTGGCAGCTGCGGTTATCTCTAAAGATTTGGAGACATTACCTATATGGTGAGAAATGTCATATCTTACTGATCATAAGAGTTTAAAGTATATTCTTGAACAAAAAGAATCAAATTTGAGACAGAGAATATGGGTAGAGTTGATCAAAGATTATGATTGTACTATCAACTACCATTCAGGTAAAGTTAATGTAGTCGCTGATGCTTTGAGCAGGAAATCAAGTCATTCCAAGGTTATGTGTAGTTCTCTAAGGGGAAGGTTGTTAGAGGAATTTAGAGTTGCTAATGTCGTTTTAGCATTAGGCCATTTGGGAGAATTGTTGGCTCATTTTCAGGTATGGCCTACATTGATCGATGATGCTGTCAAAGCATAGACAGGAGATCCTAGTTTCAGGAAGTTGGTTGAAGTAGTAAGCAAGCAATATAGATCAGATTATATGTTGAGACGAGATGGAGCTCTAATGAAAAAGAATAGGTTATGCATATCTAATAATGAGACATTGAAGAATGCAATCTTAGGAGAGGTTCATAGTTCGGCCTATGCTATGCATCCCGGTAGTATCAAGATGTACAGAACTTTAAAGAAGTCCTATTGGCGGTCTGGAATGAAGAAAGATATGGTAGGATATGTAGATAGATGCTTGATTCTTCAGCAGGTTAAGCTAAAATGTCAGAGACCCATAGGTTTGCTTAACCCACTATCAGTACCTGAGTAGAATTAGGAACATATTACTATGAATTTTCTATTTGGGAACATATTACTATGAATTTTCTATTTTCCTAGTGGCGATGATGGTGTATGGGTGATTATTGACGAGATGAATAAGACGACAAAGTTTTTACCAATCAAGATAACTTCTACACTTGATCAACTAGCTAAGTTATATGTTGATAGAGTCATGAGCCAGTATGGGGCTCCAGTATCGATCATATTAGACAGGGACTCGAGGTTCACTTCAGAATTTTGGCTCAATTTACAGAAGGCACTTGGTACTAAATGACATTTTAGTACAACATTTCATCCATAAACAGATAGACAGTCAAAGCGAACGATTCTGACATTAGAGGACATGTTAAGGGTTTCTGTGTTGCAGTTTAAAGGTAGTCGGGATATACACTTGCCATTAATAGAGTTCGTTTATAATAATAGTTATCATTCCTGTATTGGAATGGCTCTGTATGAAGCTCTATACTATATACCATGCAGAACTCAAATCCGTTGGAATGAAGTAGGGAAAAAGAAGTTAATGGGGTCAAAGTTAGTGCAAGTAACCTTAGATAATGTTAAGCTGATCGAGAGAATTTGAAAATAACTCGAGACAAACATAAAATTTATGCAGATAAACGAAGAAGAGAGCTAGAGTTTGAAGTTGGAGATTGAGTATTTCTTAAGTTATCACCCTGGAAATGAATACTCAGGTTTCACAGGAAAAGTAAGTTAAGCCCAAGATATATAAGACCCTACGAGATAGTTGAATGGGTCGAGCCAACAGCTTATAGATTGACCATACCTTATGAGTTATCCAAGATACATGATGTTTTCAATGTATCTATGTTGAGGAAGTATGTTTTAGATCCTGCTCACATTCTTCAAGATCAGCTAATGCAGCTGAAGAAGAACTTGTCATATGAAGAGGAACCAATAAAAATTCTAGACAGAAAAGAACATGTATTAAGGAACAAGACTATTCCATTGGTTAAGATGCTATGGAAAAATCACGGAATAGAAGAAGCTACATGGGAAGCTAAAAAGCAGATGAAGAACAATGATCCGCATTTACTCAAGTAATAGAGTTTAGAACAAATTTCGAGGATGAAATTTTCCTAAAGAAAAGATAAATTGTAAACCACTAATCTTGTTTTACTAGTTAATTATGTTTAAATTATCTTAATTATATATTAAAGCCTTTGTAAGCATGCATTTATGATGTTTGTATTAGGGTTGGCAAAATTCCTTACAGGGAATCCTCGATTTGACCGGAGATGGGGTCAAGGGTCCCCGAACCGAGGACGCGACAGGGATGGAGAGTGTATTCCCACCTCGTCCTCGTCCTCGCCCCGCCTCGATTAGGTTTTTAAATATATACATATATATATTAGGCATTTAACTTTTTACATTTAACTTAGTTTTTAATTTAGCACAATCTAAGCCCAACTATAGTGTCCAAGCCCAAACTAAATAGAATTTCAAAAAATCCCCATGGGGAAACAAAAGGGTAATTTTTTTTACAATTTGAGTATCTCGAGTTATTTGGGATTTTTGTATTTTGATTTTTTTTTTTTTTTTTTTTTTTTTGAGTTGGGGAGGGGGGAATATAGATTTATGTTTTATGTTTTTATTTTTTTTTTATTATTATTTTTTATAAAGGATGTTGGAGATTTAAATTTAAGTTTATGAGTTGGTTTGGTTGAGAGATTTAAGAAATTTCCTTTTTGGAAGGGAAAAGGAAATAAAATATATATCTATTTCATGAGGAAGTTATGGGGTCTTAAAAATAGGAGAAGATTTATTTGATTATTTTTTTTAAGGTTTAGGGTTTGAAAAGCAATTGTATTTATTTATTAGAGTTGCCACGTTCAGCATGCAAGGCTAAAGAGAGAGAGAGAGAAAAAAAAAGAGAAATTTCTTTCTCTTCCTCTTCGTGACTGCTACCTACCCTCCCTCTGGTTTTTCTTTTTTCGTTCGCATGTTGCCCACGCCGCCGGTGAGGTCCAACCGTTGGTTTTGTCTCCAACAATGTGTTGTCGAGCCATGTCAGCCGCTCACGCCTGATACAACCGCTTCCTCTAGTCTTCCAATCGTCCATGCTGCTTCCCTCCACCGTTTGTGCCGCTTGACCCCAGTCGTGCACCTTCCTTCGGTCGCCATCCATCGTCGGTCCACGCGCGTGTCAACCACATCCATTCTGTCATCGGATTCTTGTCAGTTTCTGCCAGTGTTTCTCGTTTGGGGTAAGATTGCAGCCACTTTTTGGCCTATCCTTGGTGATTCTTCATTGGCCATTAAAATTCTGGACTAAATTAAGTTGGCCATGATATGTTGATGTTCGGATTGGAGTTTTGAGGCGTGTTTTGGCACCAACGAGCAGCTTCAACAGTAAAAGTGGGGTGTTTTCGATGCTTGTGTTTTGGGGTTGCTGGAAATTGGGTTTTAACCCTTGCAATTTAGTGTCACACATAAGGTTGGGCTTATTATTTGAAAATTGGAAGTGTTTAGGGGCCACTTCATGTTGGGTAGTTGATTTGAGTATTCTTGGATATTTCTTTTGTATGAGTGACAACCTGAAAATTTAAATTGAATGTTGGTTAAGTTAGTGGTGGTTGTCCCGAGGTTTCTCAAAGCAAAGAGGGGATATTATATTAATTATATTAGATTTTATTGAGTTAAGTTACCTACTGCCAGTTCGCCCTCGAACCCAAGTATTGTTAGGTATTTGTTCCTATGTTGGCTTCTATGTTGGCTTGGAATATTATGACATGTTTGTTGGTCAATTGGAATTATGAAAGCTTATGTTTATGCCATGGAATTTCGATATTATGTATTGTTGCAGTGTGATTGATGCATGAATTGTGAGACTATTCTGAAATCTAAGCATGACTTAAGACTTTGATTGTATGCTTATGCCTATGTGAGACTGATAGTGACTATTAGCATTTTTATCAGGCTAATCGCATGTGATGAGCCTTCGGGTTCACACCTTATGTCTATGTACGGTGCTCCCTTGGGACCACCACTTATGTTTATAATTGTGTTCTTCCAAGGTTACTACCTACGAAAATGTGCCTCCGGGTTCGCCCCTTATGCTTATGCCTATGCTTATACCTACAATGCGTTTTGTGCACTTGAGCCCCGATAGAAAGACTAACAATTCACCTAGTGGGCTCAATAGTGGGTCGTTTACTGGGTATATTTTATACTCATTCTTTTCTTTCCATTTTTTCAGGTAAGGGAAAGGATTAGACGGTGAATGACAGGAAGAATCCATGACTCGACTGTTGGGACATGATGTCGCTTCCACATTTGTTCATTTTATTAATTTGACATGATTTTTTTTTTTTTTTTTTTTAAAAAAAAGAAAACTCTTGGTTATTTAGTTTATTCATTGGCTAATTCATTTATTGGCTTAATTTATTCTAAAATAAAGTAATCTCGAACGGTGTTTTCAGAATTTTAATTGTTTGAATTTTATTTAATGAAATGAAGTTTTAATTCCTTTACTAAATTTGTTGCGAGAGATTTATTATCAAGTCTATGCATGCATATAGTGGCGTTCTGGAAGTATAATGGAAAGATGGTGTTGGGTTTTATGTCCTAAAAACTCGCAGTTTGTAAAATGATAAACATTTTTTATAATTAATATACTTATTATTGATTTCATAAATTGTACAAACTAAGACCCATGACTATTGTATGAGTACTTGAACTTTATGTGGAGACATACGAGTGGATCGGGTTCGAGTAAATAGTACAAATGATCTATGGTACATGAATAAGGTTGGGTACCTTATTGTGGTAACACCATTGGATGCGGCCTACTCTGTAGTTGTTACAAAAGAGATGTAAAGTGCTACATACGATGTGATCTTAATTTGTACATGTTATGACATGAGGAGTGGGGGCGTCCTATGCAATGAGTTTGCATAAGATCAGGACCAAGAAATAAGTCACTCTTACTTTATAACGTTGTTTACTGTTTAAGATTGACTATTTCACCTAGATGACCTAGGTAACTCGATCTTAATTCTGAGCTAACTATGAACTCCTGTTTATTCGGGATTGCCCTTAGATTTGCATAGTTGAGGGTTGACTCAACAACGACGACTTAATATGACTCCCATTTCAGGGGTAAGATCGGATAGATAGCTGGAGAGATAGGGTGCAAGACAGAGTTCACGCCTATCCGATTTAGGGATAGGAGAAAGGTTGTTCTCTCAAGTACTGAATCCAAGTCTTGAATAAGGGATCCCACTCTCTCACTGGGCTGAGAGAGTTTGGTTTGGTGATTGGATCACAAACTAGTTTTTCATTAGAAGATCAGTAGGGACTTGAGGAATAAGACGTAATTTCGGGGGTAAAACGAATATTTGATCCAACCGTTATTACGAACAACCTGTGAAGGATCGACTTGCTGATTATGGTTAAATCATGTGGATATAATATATCTACAGTGAGGGGAGTGCAACTATGGGTTTTAGTGGAATAACTCATTAGTTAATGATTGGAGATTAATCTGGTCTAATGAGTTTAGCCAATTAATCTCGGATCGTTGGAGCCCATGATCTGTAGATCCGCGAGGTCCCCCTACTAGCTCGTAACGGACTTGCTCTAGAATAGTGTGATAAGTTAATTTGAAACGTTCAAATTAGAATTAAGGGAATTAGTAATTATATGAGATATAATTATGATTAATTTTAGAATTAAACGGAATAGGAGAATTTATATATTTAAATATGATTTAAATATATAAAGATGGATATACATTAAAATTAATTTAATATTTGATATTAAATTAATTAAATTTTATTTAATAATTAATTTATGAAATTAATTAAAATTTTCATTTTTTAAAATCAAAATAGATTTTATAAAATCAAATTTTGATTTTTAGATAAAATTGAAAAATTGGAAAATCAAAACACAAAATGGAAAAATGAGTTTTTCCATTATCCATCTTTGAAGTAGCTCACTCATGAAGCAACATCTTAGCCTTGTCTTCTTCTAGCATGAGCTGCAACTCATGCAACTCTTCTCTTTGCATGTTGATCTGAATATAATGTAGAGATTGGAGTGAAAATCGGGCATGCAATCTATAGAATTTTGAGAGAAAATTCGGCTTGAAGAAAGGTTCTTCAACAAAGGTTGTTGCAGTGATCTTTTCTCCTTCATCCCTTGATTCAAGCTTGTTTTGAGTCCCACAACTCAATCTAAAGCACCAAGAGAATAGTTGGGAAGATCTTGAGGTGGTCTACAACAAGATATGGAGAAGATTGCAGCTGGAGAAGGGGTTTTGAAGAAGTTTTACAAGAGGTATGTCTTGAAACCCAATTTTTTGTAGAAGCATGCTTTATATTATGCTAAAATTAGTGAATTTGAGTACTTAGATGATCCTTGTGCTTCCACTGTTGTTTATACAATCTTACGGTATCAGAGCATCAAATAAGCATTCAATTCGATTTAATTTTAGTTTGGTGGGTGTTTTATATAAGAAATATGAAACTGGTGCACTGATATGGTTTTCTGAGTTTTGGCTGTTTAATTCTTTTTAATTTCTCATTTAAATTTGTAATTGGCTCTTGCTTGATGAGCTTTAATGTGTTCCCAAGAGTTTGTAATTTATTTGAAGTCATTAGAGTTGAAATTAAGCTGTAAATCGAAGAAACAAACGAAGAGGCCGAGTTGCAGTTTCAGAAAAACAGCCTCTGTTCTTATTGTCGTTGTGGTTCCAGTTGCTAAACGATTGTCTAGCTCCAGACGCTACACGATGTGAAGAAAAACTAGACGATCGTATAGCAATGGGTGTTGGTCATTGTGATGTTGAACGCTAAACGATCGTGTACCTACGGGAGCTAAACGATGCATTCAATTTGCTATACGATAGCATTAAGTGATCGTTTAGCTTTAGCGAGGGAACTAAATGATACGTTGAATTTACTATACGATAGTACTATGTGATCGTTTAGCAACGATGAGCTCTAAGCGATGTGATGAAGTACTAAGCGATAGCGCTGAGCAATCATTTAGATGCGGAGCTAGGCGATCGTGTAGACGAAGTGCTAAGCAATGCGTTGAAGTTTCTATGCGATGGAACTAAGCAAATTGCTTACCTACGATGCTGAACGACGCGATGATGTTCTATACGATGGAGTTATGCGATCGTTTAGCTACACAGCGGATATTGAACGATGATATGCAGCGCTAGACGATGGTGTTAAGTGATCGTTTGGTTCTATACGATAGAACTAAGCGATAGTTATGAAGAGCTATACGATAGCCCTGAGCGATCGCTTACTACGATCATTTATATTTGATCGGGAGCTAAACGATGCGTTGAGTTGCTATGCGATAGCACTACGCGATCGTCTACCTCTATGCAGCAGCTAGGCGATGCAACGAGTTGCTATGCGATAGCACTACGCGATCGCATATCTTTGTACGGCAGCTAGGCGATGCGTTGAATGCTATACGATGGTATTAAACGACCGTTTACCTTTTTGTGCATGCTAAACGATCAAGCATTTACTAAACGATCTGGCAAAATGCTAGATGATGGTCGTCATTGCTAAACGATGAGACTTAGTGAGATGTTGAACATGTGTAAGGGTTGCCGGTTCGACCAGTTCTCTAGTGGTCTGGTCCGGTTCAGCTTCGAATGGTTCTTGGCTGGTCCGGTTCAGACTTGGCTGGTTCGGTTCAGACGGTTCGGGTCCGGTTCAAGCTACTTGAGTTCGTTTTGGAGCGATTCGAGCGGTCCGGGAGCGGTTTGGAAGCTGTTTTGTAATAGTTAAGCTTCTGTTTGCATTTTTTTTTTGCCAAAACTAAAACCATATCAGTCTGTGTTTAATTATTTATGCATTTGATGTATGTTATAATTAAATAAATCTTGTATGTGCATATAGTATGCCATTTAGATTTAAAATCCCACCATAGGAAGCATGTTACATTCATTGAAAGTATGTTATAATTGTTATAATATGTAGTATGCATGTTAAGGTTTCTTGTATTTAATATAAATGTTATATTAAATTTGAATGCCTCATGTATGTTATAGATGAATAGCATGTCTAAAGTTTTATAAGTTGTTATAAAATTGGGTTAGACATTTAAAATCCATAAACAACAGTTGCATGCTCACATAGGTTGACCACCTGTTTTACAAACTTATAAAACCTAAGTTACAAACTCAACCGATATATAATCCTGTCTAAGGCTGGGGGTACTTATGTTAACGGGTTATGAAACACCTCCTACCTGGGGATTATGGCCGAATAATTGAGCGTTGGTAACCGGTTTTATGAGCATACGTGAGTGATGTGAGGTAATAAAATGGTTTATCACCTAGACATCGTAGGTTAAAATCCAATTATAAGAGTTATACTTGGATAAACCACATAGACTTAAGGTTGCTTTATTAGCCAAAAAGAATCTAAGTATAAATCTACCCAAAATAGAACATTTCAGTGGCAGTTTAATAACTTCTATATGATAGAGTTATTAAAAAACTTTAGTGGGAGATTAATAACATATACAATACGTTATTTTTAGCTCTCACGTCTCTGAGAGTTCACAATCCAGATTTAAGTGGTACTTCGTGTCACTTTGGAAGTGACTTCCATTCGGAACGTATTTTTTAGCTTAAATCTATATTTTGGTGAATAAGAGGAAGTTGTTCAAATATAAGTCTATTATACAATATGTAGATTTCAACTGCCACGTCTCCACATATTTTACACTGTGAGATTCATATGACGCTTCGTGTCACCCTGGAAGTGGCCTCAATTCAGAAAGTGTTTTGTATGAGTCAATATCAAGGTAAACGGAGGAAGTAGTTCATAGTAATTGGGTGAAGGATATGTGTCAATACATCCTACGGTCTCCTTCATTAGTCTGAACTGTGAGATTCTTATGTTGCGCTTATTGGTTTGCTTTAGGCGGCCCTTTGCTAGTCGTTTAGCGACGGCTATCCCCCATGAGGGTTGTAACATAGGATTCGAAACAACACAGACTTCAATAAAATGAATAGGGTCTTATAGCTCCGTCTTGGATGTTGTCTTCTATTTTGGAGGCAAATTCATACCGTTCTATAGGATCTGAAAATGGCGGGTCACACTTACAAGTATTACTAAGTTGTTAGTAAAGATCTTGACCGAAAACGATAACTAAATGACTATAGGAATAAGAGTTATTCTGAAGAATACAAGAATAAGAGTTATTCTGGGGATAGTGTTTGGTCAAAATTGTGTGTTTTAGTGAAGGAGTATCTGACTGCCCCTCGGTAGCACATATTATGACTCACTAAAATATCGTTGCAAATAATTAATGGTTATGGGTACATTATTACTTTTGCTAAAATTTGATTTTGGATTTAGTTACATTTTGTTAATTATAATTTGTTTGAGTTTTATCAGCATGTCGAATTCTATAATACTCACTTTCAATGTACACAACAGCAAAATCAAATCAACAAACAAATTACTAGCGATTGATTATACAAAAAGAGTTTTAACGAAGGATTGTTCTCTATCTCCCAACTCATCTGAAATTATGAATTATATAGATGAGAATGTTGAATTCGAACAACAAGATAAATATGATTTACTTGTTATCGAAGCATGTTTAGTGGAAAATGATAAAATCTGGATAATTGATTCAGGTGCCGCTAATCATGTATGTACTATCTCACAGGAAACAAGTTCCTGGAGATAGTTGACAGAAGGTGAAACAATCATTAAGATAGAGACTAGGGAGATTGTTTCAGCCATAGCAGTGGGAGATATGAAGTTATTTATAGGAGATAAGTACATTTATTTGAAAAATGTATATTATATGCCTTCTATGAAAAGGAATCTAATATCTGTCTCCTGTTTACTAGAACAAAATTATAAAGTTTATTTCGAAAATGGTGAAGTGTTCATCAAAATGGGTAATAAACAAATTTGATCTGCAAAATTAGAAAATAACTTATACATGTTAAGACCAACTGAGGTCAAAGCTGTTTTGAACATATAGATGTTTAAAACTGCTGGGACTCATAAGAAGAGGAAGATTTCTCTAAATGCCTATCTTTGGCACTTGAGACTGGGTCACATAAATCTCAACAGGATTGAGAGATTGGTTAAGAACGGTCATCTAAATAAGTTGGAAGATAGTTCATTACCACCATGTGAGTCTTGTCTTGAGGGTAAATTGACAAAAAGATCTTTTTCTGGAAAAGGTATTAGAGCCAAAGAACCCCTAGAGCTAATTCATTCAGACCTTTGTAGGCCTCTAAATGTTAAAGCAAGAGGTGGGTATGAATATTTCATCAGTTTTATAGATGATTATTCCAGGTATGGGCATGTTTACTTAATGCACCAAAAGTCTGAAACTTTTGAAAAGTTCAAAGAGTGTAAGGCTGAGGTTGAGAACCAATTAGGTAAAAAGATTAAAACACTTCGATCGGATCGAGGTAGTGAGTATATGGACATAGAATTCCAAAACTATTTGATAGAACATGGAATTCAGTCTCAACTCACAGCCCCTGGCACACCTTAGCGGAACGGTGTGGCAGAGAGGAGAAACAAAACCTTGTTGGACATGGTTCGTTCCATGATGAGTTACGTTCAGTTACCAAATTCTTTTTGGGGACTCACAATTGGGACTGCAGTGTATATTTTCAACATGGTTCCCTCGAAAAATGCTTCTGAAATACCTTACGAGCTCTGGAGAAGACTTAAAAGAAATTTATATCACTTCAGAATTTAGGTTTGTCCAGCACTTACGTTGGTACAAAATTCTAAAAAGTTGGAACACCGTTCAAAAGTATGCCTATTTGTAGGCTACCCAAAAGAAACTAAAGGTGGTCTCTTTTATGATCCTCAGGAAGATAAAGTATTTGTATCGACAAATGCAACCTTCCTGGAGGAAGATTATATAAAGAACCATCAACCTTATAGTAAGCTAGTAATAGAAGAAATGTCCAGAGAAACAACAAATGTATCAACAAGAGTTGTTGATCGAGCAGGTCCTTCAACAAGAGTTGTTGATAGAGAGGTCCGTCAACAAGAGTTGTTGATGAAACTGATACATCACATCCTTCTCAAGAGTTGAGAATGCCTCATCGTAGTGGGAGGGTTATGCAATACATGGCCGGTACATGGGTTTAACTGAAACTCAAGTCATCATACTAGATGATGGTTTAGAGGATCCGTTGTGTTTTAATCAAGCAATGAATGATGTGGACAAAGATCAATGGATTAAAGCCATGGACCTTGAAATGGAATCTATATATTTCATTTCTGTCTGGGATCTTATAGATCAATCGAAAGGGGTAAAACTCATCAGTTGCAAGTGGATTTACAAGAGAAAACGAGATCAGGCTTGTAAGGTACAGACCTACAAAGCTAAATTAGTGGCAAAAGAGTTTACCCAAATAGAGGGATTAGATTTTGAAGAAACCTTCTCTCCAGTTGCATGATAAAGTCTATTAGAATACTCTTGTCCATAACTACATTTTATGATTATGAAATATGGTAAATGGATGTCAAGACAGCTTTTCTGAATGGCTATCTTGAAGAGAGTATCTATATGTCTCAACAAGAAGGGTTTATACAGCAGGGTCAAGAGCAAAAAGTTTGCAAGCTTAATCGATCCATTTATGGATTAAAACAAGCTTCTAGATCCTGGAATATGAGATTTTACGCTGCGATCAAATCTTATGGCTTTGAACAAAATGTTGTCGAACCCTGTGTCTACAAGAAACTCGTCAACAAAACTGTCATTTTTCTGGTGTTGTATGTTGATGATATTGTACTCATTGGAAATGAGGTAGAATATCTAGCCGACGTTAAGAGATGGTTGGCTTCACAATTCCAAATGAAAGATTTGGGAGAAGTACAATATGTTCTTGGAATCCAAATAATTCGAAATCACAAGAACAAAACATTGGCATTATTTCAAGCATCTTATATAGACAAGATGTTGTCTAGGTATAAAATGCAAAATTCCAAGAAAGGATCTTTACCTTTCAGGCATGGAATTCACTTGTCTAAGAAGCAGAGTCCTAAGACACCTTAAGAGGTTGAGGAGATGAATCGAATTCCTTATGTATCTGAAGTTGGGAGTTTGATGTATGCAATGTTATGTACTCGTCCCGACATATGTTATGTCGTAAGAATTGTCAGCAGATTTCAGTCCAATCCTGGTCATGACCATTGGACTGCTGTTAAAAACATTTTCAAGTGTCTTCGGAGAACGAGAGATTATATGCTTATGTATAGTCCTAAGGATCTGATCCTTAGTGGATACACTGATTTTGACTTTCAGACCGATATTGATTCGAGGAAATCAACTTTGGGGTCAGTATTCACTCTGAACGGAGGAGCAGTTGTGTGGAGGAGCATCAAACAGAGTTGTATTGCGGACTCCAAAATGGAAGCTGAGTATGTTGCTGTAAGCGAATCAGCAAAAGAAACATAGTTGATCCATTTACGAAGGTCCTCTCGGCTAAAGTGTTCGAGGGTCACCTAGTAGGACTAGGTCTACGAGTTTTGTATCACTAGGGCAAGTGAGAGAATTGATGGGTATTGTGATGCCCTAGGTTATGGTATTTTTACATTTTATTCTCTCCATGTAAACTCAACATTGTATATAATTGTATATATTGATCCACTGGAGTTTTAGTCCAAGTGGGAATATTGTTGGGTTTTATGTCCTAAAAACTCGCAGTTTGTAAAATGATAAACATTTTCTATAATCAATAAACTTGTTATTGATTTCATAAATTGTACGAAAGTCTAAATCCAATAAACTAAGATCCATGACTATTGTATGAGTACTTGAACTTTATATGGAGATATAAGAGTAGATCGGGTTCAAGTAAATAGTCCAAATGATCTATGGTACATGAATGAGATTGGGTACCTTATTCTGGTAACACCATTGGATGCGGCCTACTCTGTAGTTATTACAAAGAGTTGTAAAGTGCTACATACGATGTGATCCTAATTCATACATGTTATGACATGAGGAATGGGGGTGTCTTATGCAATGAGTTTGCATAAGATCAGGACCAAGAAATAAGTCACTCTTACTTTATAATGTTGTTTACTGTTTAAGACTGACTATTTCACCTAGATGACCTAGGTAACTCGATCTTAATCCTGAGCTAACTATGAACTTCTGTTTATTCGAGATTGCCTTTAGATTTTCATAGTTGAGGGTTGGCTCAACAGTGCCGGCTCAATAAGATTTCTATTTCAGGGGTAAGACCGGATAGATAGCTGGGGACATAGAGTGCAATACGGAGTTCACGCCTACCCGATTTAGTGATAGGAGAAAGGTTGTTCTCTCAAGTACTGAATTTAGGTCTTGAACAAGGGACCCCACCCTCTCGCTGGGTTGAAAGAGTTTGGTTTGGTGATTGGATCACAAACCAGTTGTTCATTAGAGGATCGGTAGGGACTTGAGGAATAAGACGTAATCTCGGGGGTAAAACGGATATTTGATCCAGCCATTATTACGAACAACCCGTGAAGGGTCGACTTGCTGATTATGATTAAATCATGTGGACATAATATATCTAGAGTGAAGGGAGTGCAACTATGGGCTTTAGTGGAATGACCCATTATTGGAGATTAATTTGGTCTAATGAGTTTAGCCAATTAATCTCGGATCGTTGGAGCCCATGATTTGTAGGTCCGCGAGGTCCTCCTACTAGCTCGTAACGGACTAGCTCTAGAATGGCGTGATAAATTCATTTGAAACGTTCAAATTAGAATTAAGGGAATTAGTGATTATATGAGATATAGTTATGTTTAATTCCAGAATTAAACGGAATAGAAGAATTTATATATTTAAATATAATTTAAATATACAAAGATGGATATGTATTAAAATTAATTTAATATTTGATATTAAATTAATTAAATTTTATTTATTAATTAATTTATGAAATTAATTAAAATTTTCATTTTTTAAAATCAAAATAGATTTTATAAAATCAAATTTTGATTTTTAGATAAAATTGGAAAATTGGAAAATCAAAACACAAAACGGAAAAATGAGTTTTTCCATTATTCATCTTTGAAGTAGCTAACACATGAAGCAACATCTTGGCCTTGTCTTCTCCTTGCATGAGTTACAACTCAACTCTTCTTTTTGCATGTTGATCTGCAATATAATGAAGAGATTGGAGTGAAAATCGGGCACGCAATCTATAGAATTTTGAGAGAAAATTCGGTTTGAAGAAAGGTTCTTCAACAAAGGTTGCTGCAATGAGCTTTTCTCCTTCATCCCTTGATTCAAACTTGTTTTGAGTCTCACAACTCAATCTAGAGCATCAAGAGAATAGTGAGGAAGATCTTGAGGTGGTCTACAACAAGATATAGAGAAGATTGTAGCTGGAGAAGGGGCTTTGAAGAAGTTCTACAAGAGGTATGTCTTGAAACCCATTTTTCTGTAGAAGCATGCTTTATATTATACCAAAATTAGTGAAGTTGAGTGCTTAGATGATTCTTGTGCTTCCGTTGCTGTTAATACAGTCTCACAGTTGGGTCGTTACAAATAACTTATCATAACTATTCGCCATTACAATTAACTTATGGTCATGAGCAAAATATTTTCCATCTGAGAATTTTTGGATGTACAGAATATGTTCCAATTGCTCCACCACAACGTACTAAGATGAGTCCTCAAAGGAGGTTAGGATGATATGTTGGATATGATTCTCCATTAATTATCCAATATCTTAAACTCTTCACGGGTGATGTATTTACTATACGATTTACTGATTGTCATTTCAATGAGACAAAATTTTCAAAAATAAAGGAGGAATTAAGAAGTTGGAAAAATAAATTACATAGAATGCATCGTTATTGTCACATTTAGATCCCTAGACAGATCAATGTAAACTTAAAGTTCAAAAAATAATTCATTTGCTAATTATAGCAAATCAATTACCAGATGCTTTTATAGATGCTAATGGGTTCCAAATATAAAAATCCTCAAAAAAAATAATAATAATAAACAATAGTAAAAAAAGACTTGGTTGATGATATAAATATTCACGAAGAAATCTTTGACATATCTAGTGAAGAAGGTGGAATACCTAAAGATAATAATGAGATTTCAAAAAACTATGTCAGGACAGGAAAAAGATGGAACCGAACTAATGTAGTTATTGACAACATTTCTGCGTATAATGTTGCTCTTGATATTATATTTGAAAATGAAGATCCTGAACCAAAGTCTATTGAAGAATGTCGACATAGAAAAGATTGGTATTAGGCAAAAGAGACAATCAAGACAGAATTAAACTCACTTTCAAAACATCAAGTTTTTGGACCAGTAGACCAAACACCAAAAGGTGTCAAACCTATAAAATACAAATGGGTGTTTGTGAGAAAAAGAAATGTAAATGTAGATAATTGACCGTCATCAATAAAGAATTATCGATGTTATTTCAATAAGTGTTATTGATTGTGTTGTATTCTATTTTGTCTTAATAACCCTAAATCTAATAAACTAATATCCTAGATTGGCTTATGAGTCTTGAATTGTATGTGGGGACATACAGGGATCAATGTTCAAGATATAACCTAAAGAGTCTATAGTATAGAAATAAGGCTGGGTACCTTATCTTGATGACACTATGGATATGACCCACTATGTGTTTGATACAAACGCAATGATCCAACGCGTTTATATAGGTGACATGCGAGTAGGGGTATCCTATGCAATGAGTTTGCATAAGATCGAATTGTGAAATAGTAACCACTAGATGTAACACTGTTGATTAGTTAGGTTTCTATTTTAATTTGATGACCTAGGCAACTTAGTCTTAATTCTGAATATATTATAAATTCTTATTCAAGAGGGATCGTCCTTTGATTTGTATGGGTGAGAGTGGCCGGTTCGCTGACTCAATAAGCCTATCATTTTGGGGACAAGACCGAGTGGGGAGCTGGAAACATGATAATACAAGATGAATTTCACTTCTTTCCGACTTTAGGTTAAGTAGATGAGTGTTCCCTTAAGTGTTATCTCCTGGACTTGAACAAAGGACCCTACCCTCCCATTGGTTCGAAAGGAGTTTCTATTTAATGGTTGAATAATAAACAGGTTGTTCATTAGAGGAGTACTGGTACTTAGGATACAGAGGTAACCCAGGGGTATAATAGTAATTTGACTCAGCTGGTGTTACAAACACTCATGAAGAACTAACTTGTTGTCATTGGTCTATATCCATGAACACAAAAATATATCTGCAGTGAGAAGATGGAGTACTTGTTGGTCTTTAGTGGAGTGAACCACAGTTAACGAATGTTGATTAATTTGGTTAATAGTTTAGCCAATTAATCACATATCGTTGGAGCCTCTAATCTATAGATCAATGAGGCCCTTACTACCTCGAAAAGGGAATTAAAGAAACTATCTTGAATTTGAAATGTTCAAATTCACTTACAGAAATAATATAATGTATAATGATACATTATAATATAAAGTTTATATTTTAAATAAACTTTATAGTATAAATTTAATTTTGGATATGATTCAAAATTAATTTATGGGATAATCAAATATTTGAAGGAGTTCAAATAAAATTTTTAATATGAATTACATTTTTATTAAAATTATAGGTTAAAATTAATGTGTATTTGATGCACATTAAAACTATAGGTTATGAGAGAGATACAATTGAATATGATTTAAATGTAGGCTAAATTAAATATTGATATTTAATTTGGTAATTATTTAATTAGAGAGTTAAATAATTATTTAATTTAATTTGATTTGATTTGATTTAGTTAGATTAATTGAATTAAAACTATAGTTTATGTAAGAGATGTTTCATTGAAATATGATTTAAATGAAATCATTAATTAAATAAGATTTAATTGATTATTAACTAATTAAATTAATTAAAAAGATAACTTCAGAGTTATCTAAATCGTGGGTTCTTCCACGTTCATTCTCTTTCTCCTGTTGATTAAGAGACCTGTAAAACGTAAATTTTGTAGGTGAATTACGATTCATTTTTTTTAGAAAACGCGAAAAGGTTTTGTGAAGCCATTTTCTCTCAAGAAACAAAAATATTCCTCTTCTCTTTCCAATCAATTTTGGTTTCCACAAACCAATTTTTACCTCAAAAAATCTCAGAGAATAGGGAGACAACGTTTGTGGTGTTTTAATGAAATCAATTGGAGAATTGGTTTTTCATTTGGCTTTGCAAATGTAAAAATTTCTATCTCTTCTCTGGAATTTCAATGCATGCTTAACCTAGAATCTTTTTTTACGGTAGGCTGTAATTTTGTTAGTCTCTGTATTTTTTTAATTTCCCAGTGTATGGGTATTTCAGAAATCCGAAATTAATAACGATTTTAGTTTTTTTTTATTTTCGTTATGTTAGGGCTTTCATCCCTACAAAATTGGTGCATAACATTGGAATGTGGAGACTCAAAGATCTCAAATGATGTTTTCATGAGGGGAAAAAATATATTAAATTTTTTAAGGATTATTAAATTATATGAAAAATGTACTCTTTTTCCTTTACTAGGTTTTTTTTTTATATTAAATTATAACCCCATGTGTTGCCCATGTGTTTCATAATTACACATCCTTAGTGGCCATGTATTTCTACCTCTTACTTGCCAAATTGTCTATAAGTAGTGGTATTTTGTGGATGTTGGTGTTGCACATGTCGGTGAAAAATTGAAGAGAAAATTTCCATAAAATTTTCCATATTTTCCTATTTTCCTATTTTGTTATTTAATTATTATATTTGTTGTACCTCGTTTTGTTCCTCAATTTTACACCAGTTATTTGTCTCATAAGTGATCACTTTTTTTTTAATTTCTGCAGACAACTTGAAAGTTGTCAAGAAAGGAGAGAGATCAATCCACCTAAAAGAATTAGGCGAGGCAATTTGTAAACCTTGTATAAATGGATGAAAGCAACTTTGATATACTGTAACCTTTGGAAGAAGATATTAACATGAAACAGCCCTTGGATTTGCAGAAATGAGAAAATATGACATGGTCTATCACTTGAAAAAGCATCCAATTATGGACTTAATATCGATTTAAAGTTAGTGTTTTGATATCATATTGCATATCTAAGTAAACACACGGGGAAAGTTTGATGCACAAAGTTAAATTGGTAACTATTATTTATAAAATTATGTTATTGGTAGAGTTAGATTATCTGTGTATAGATTGGGTTGGATTAGCTTTAATATCTCAAGATTCTCTGTGGAGACGACATGTTCCTACTAGCCTGCAAGCTCTTGAGAACAGTTTATAAATTTATTTGTTTAGCGTCTCGACAAGCCTCGATCAAATTGTATTTGGGGTATAGAATTGAGTTAAGTTGTCATATTTGGTGTAGTTTTTCTAAATGAAATTGATTTTGTCTAAGTTTAACACTACAAAATGCTTAATCTTTTACCATTCTTACACAACATAACAAATTCCTTCGAAATAAACATATACTAAACACAAATTTTGAATCCAAATTTTTAACACTCAATTTCATAACATGTATTTTTTTTCCATTCTTAAACACCAAACATATTCCAAGTGAATGAAAACTTTTCTTACTTAGCTCTCAATCATGAAAACCGAAGAAACTTAAAAAATTGAACCGTTTTTTCCTTCTTGACAAATGTAACATATTTTCACCACATAATTTGAATACTCAATTGCATAACAATTTTATCTACATCCCCAAAGTCATGTCATATTCCAATAAAATGAGCTTTTTCTCTAATTTCTGACCCCAATTAATTTTAACTCAATCATAAATGTTAATTAAAAAAAGAAACCAATTCTTACCTTGTTTTTTTGCCCATTTATGAGATAAGAATTTCAATTTTATGGTTAATGGTTTTTTTCCTTTTGTGTGCAAATGTTGATTCTTTGCATTATATATTGACATAACCAAAAAAATGTTTTTTTTATGCAAACTTGTTTTTTGTAAACATCTTTTTTGTTCAAACATTTTTTATGGTTAAATCTAAATTTTCACTTACAAATAAAATAATAACATCCACAAAAATTCTATGTACATGTAAAAAAATGCATGCACAGCAATGAAAAACACTCAATACATCACAAATTATTATCCCAAAATAAGAAAAAAAAATTGAACTATAAAAAATAGACTTCGAATTTAAAATTAATGAATCCCAAACTAATTGTTGGAGGAATTATGCAAATAATTTGGACCCTAAGTAAGAGAACAAACTGTAGTTGGATTAGGATGAAGCTAAATGCAAATAAAATTAAAATCAAACATATAGTGCAACATACCTTCAAAGGTACAAAATGAATTAGATCGAAACACTAAGACTAAATAGAAGAAGATCAGAAATGTACCACATCAATGGAAAAACTAATTTGTTATAAAAGAAAGGAAAGAAAAAATACATTTTGCAGTATAGTCTTTCTTTTAGTAAGTACTTGTATATGGAGGTAAAAGATGAAAGTCAAGAGTGGAAAACAAGAAAGTTACAAAAGGATAACACAACCTTTTACATATAAATATTGCATTTAAAGTACACAAAATACTATTATTTATACAACCAACAACCTTACAATATTCTTCAACAATTGTAGAATGTATGAGTTGAACGTGCACAAAAAATAGAGTTGTATTAAGGGTCTATTTACATGTTCATGAAAACTAGTGTTGTCATTAAGGATCTCATTAGAGGTAGTCGTTTGAGGTGAATGTAGTTGGTTGTCAGAGATGGTTGTCACCAGAATTGATCAACTCTGGTGGTCTTCGTCGAAGTTTTTGTCAAAATGGTTGCTGGAGTCTGGAGTTGGTCACCAAATGTTGCTCTCGGAGCCTAGAGTTAATTATCGAAGTTAGTACCACGAAGGTGGTCATTGGAGTATGTCATCAGAGTTGCTTGTGCAAAGGTGGTCATCGGAGTTGGTCGTCGGAGTTAGTTACTAGAGACTGGAGTTGGTCGTCAAAGTGAGTAGTGTGAAGGTGGTTTTCGAAGTTGCTTAGTTGTCAGCGTTAGTCGTCGGAGGTGGTTGTCGAAGCTTGAAGTTGGTTGTCGAAGTTGGTCGTTGAAAGTAGTCGTCGAAGTGTAATAGCGGTAGTCACCGATGATGGACGATGGGTGGAACCATTGAAAATATTGGAGAGTGGGAGAGTCGCGGTGAGTTGGATGGAGAGTTGGGGTGAGTTTGAGTGAGTTGAAGTAAGTTGGTAAAGAGGCGCTTGGCGCCTAAAGTTGATTGAATTGAGTTGTAATTATTATCTGGGGAGTTAGATTATATGTGTTTAGGATGTAGAGTTGAGTTGGGTTGACCTGAGTTGGAATGTCAATTTTTTTGGTGTTGAGTTGAGTTGAGTCGAGTTAGAAAGTCAGTGTTTGGAATGCAGAGTTGAGTTGTGTTGAGCTGGAGTATCTAGTGCATAGTTTGTATAGGATTTTTTTTTTGCTATTTCTAAATTTCAATTGTACAAATATTTTTCTAAAATTGTTAACACTAAAACATGCTTAATTTTTTCCCTCACCCTACCCTTTCATTTCCGCTTAAGCTTCCCCGGTTTGGGGGATTAATTGATTGGATACCCGAGAACCATAATCTTTCCTAGGAACTGCTTCTACGACGATAGATAGGGGTCAGGTTTGTTTGGAATCTATGCCCCCTGCCCTCCAAACTGTATGGGAGCCTTTCAACTCGTACTCCTACAAAATAAACATATACGACAAAAAATTTGAATTCAATTTTTGAACACTCAATTACATATTATTTTTTCCCCATTTCTAAACATCAAATATATTTTTAAAAAAAATGAAAAATTTTCACAACTACTTAGCCCTCAATCATAAATATTGAAAAAGTATAAAAATTGAACAACTTTTTGTTTTTTCTTCTTGAAAAATATCATATTTTTACCATACAATTTGAGCACTCCATTGTATAACAATTTTATTTACATCTCCAAAGACATTTCAATAAAAATGAACATTTTTCTCTATTCCCTAACATTTAATTTTTAACCCTCGATTAATTTAACTTAACCATAAATGTTAATAAAAAAAAAATCAATTCACCATAAATGTTAATTAAAAAAAATCAATTCTTATCTTAGTTTTTGTCCATTAGTTGGAGAAAATGTACAATTAGTTTGGGCCCTACAAGAAATATAACAAAGTAAAGTTAGATTAGAATGAAGCTAAATGTAAATAAAATTAAAATTAAACATACTACAACATATCTTCAAAGGTTTGGAATGAATGAGATAAAACACCAAGACTTAACGGAAGCAAAGTAGAAATGTGATCTAAAAGAAGATGTATGAAACCATATCAATACAATATGTAGTTTATTATTAAAAAAAAGCACTTTTTTCAGTCTTTCTTTTAGTAATCACTCTTATGCGAATTTTAAAAAAAAAAAAAAGAAAGTCGGAGGTGGAAAACAAGAAAGCTAGAAAAGGATTGCATAGTCTTTTTTTAGTAATCACCCTTCTACATACAAATATTGCATTTAACATAGACAAAATATTAATATTTTTTAACATACAACCATACAATATACTTTAACAGTAGTAGAATTTATAAGTTAAACATGCACAAAAATAGGGTTGTCATTAAGGGTCTCGTTAGAGATAGCCTTCGCTAGAGTTGGTCTACTGAGTGAATGTTAGTCTTCGTTGTTAGAGGTGCTTTTCACTGGAGTTGATCATCCAAGATGGTCTTCGCTGGAGTTGTCGTCGGAGATGATTGTCAGAGCCTAGAGTTGGTCATCAAAGTTGGCCAAGTTGGGTTGTATGTCCAAAACTCGTAGTTTTGTAAACAGTAAATATGTATGAAGTTTATTCAGATAAGTGTTGTTGATTGTTTAATAGCTCTAAATCCAATAAACTACGAACCCTTGGCTATTGTCATGAATACTTGGATTTTATATGGAAACATAAACTAGATCAAGTTCGAGTAAAATAGCCTAAACAGTCTATAATACTTGGATTAGGTTGGGTACTTATTTCTGGAGATACTATTTAATACGACCCGCTTTATGATTGTTACAAATGTTGTAAAGTGTCATAGACGATGTGATCAATTCGTTCATGTAGAGACTTGTGAGCGGGGGTGTTCTACACGATGAGATTGTGTAAGACAAACCACAAAATAATCATTGTTACGTATTAACATCGTTTACTGTTAACACTGATTAATTCTTGTTTACTGTTAACACTGTTACGTATTAACACCGTTTACTGTTAACGCTTGATCTGAATCCTGAACTGTCTATGAACTCTTGTCTATTCGCGATTGTCCTTTTATCTATATAGGTGAGGGTAAGTTCAACACGTTGCTCAATATGCCTCCCATTTCAGGGATAAGAATGGGTAGATTGTTGGAGACATAAAATTTGCAAGATGGAATTCACTTCTACCCATTTTAGGAATAGTAGAAATATTGTTCCCTTAAGGGTTGATCCCAAGTCTTGAACAAGGGGCCCATCCTCTCGTTGGCCTGAGAGGGAATGGATTTAGTGGTTAAGATGCTAAATCAATTATTTATTAGAGGGACAACGGTACTTAAGAAGAAAAGATGTAACTTAGGGGTAAAACAATAATTGACCTAGCTGAGGTTACGAACAACCTGTGAAGGATCAACTTACTGATGATGGTTATATCAAATGGACACATAATATATCTACAGTGAGAGGAGTGCAACTACAGGCTATAATGGACAATTTGGTTAGTTAACGATGTTGATTAACTAGGTTAAAGAGTTTAACCGGTTAGTCTTCAATTGTTGGAGCACATGATCTGTAGGTCCATCGGGTCTCCTTGCTAGCTCATTACGGACAAAATTGAAGTACTAGGTGAAGTAAGAATTTGAAATGTTCAAATTCAGGTTTTAGGAAAAATTATATTTTATATGAGATATAATTTACATTTAAATAATTAATTTTTTTAGAGTATTCTTGAACATTAGCATGAAAGTATTTTTTAAATTTGATTAATGTGATTAATCAAAGTTAGGTGTCAAAACAATTTAATATCTGATATTAAATTTGTTTTTAAATATTTTCTAAATTATGAAAATATTTTTTCATTAAAAAATTTATTTATTTATTTGTTTTTAAATAAGTTGGGGGAAAAATCCAATTGTTGGGTTTTCCCACTAACTAAGTGGACTTTGAAGTGACACTTTCAAAGTTTGACACCTAAAGATTACATGCTAGTCGAGTTTCAGGTGGAAGACATGCAAGATTGGATTTTGCATGTAATTTGTCTTTAAATAGTTTGGTTTTTGAATTTTGTAAAAACTAATGCTTCTTTGACCTTTAACCTAAATTCTTCTACAAAATCTCCTTTACTCTCTATCTTTCTAAAGTGAATATCCCTATACTTCACTAACAAAATGGTCCCACCACCGTGTTTTTCAACCGGAGAATAGCGAGAATTTACCGTTGGTGGTGTCGTTCGAGCACAGGTTGTAATTTCTAACCCTTTATGCATGCTTATTTATTTATTTTTTTATGTAATTAAAACGTTATCGATCTTCGCTTCCACTATTACATGTGTTCTTTATATTCCAACAAGCCAAGCAAAGGTGGTAGTCAGAGTATGTCGCCAAATATGCTAGTGCGAAGGTAGTCATTAGAGTCAGTCACTAGACTTGTTGTCGGAGGTGATTGGCGTAGCCCGAAGTTATTCGTGTGAATGTGGAAGTTAGAGTATGCCGCCAGAGTTACTTTGTACGAAAGTGGTCATTGGAGTTGGTCACTAGGGTTTTCATCATAGGTGGTTACTCGAAGGTGACTATCAAACACCGAAGTGTAGTAGCAGTAGTTGCCAACAGTGGCCGATGGGCGGAACCACTAAAAACATTGGAGGGATGGAGAATTGGGAAGAGTTGGCGTGAGTTGTTAAAATAACCAACTTAAGTTCGCCAACATTTAAAGTTGGTGGCCCAAACATTGAGATGGTAAAAAATACCAACTCAACCCAACTCATGTTGGTTATCAAAGATGCTCTAAAAAACCAACTTGACTCCAAAGCATTTAAAGTTGATGGGCCAAATATTGAATTGGTAATTTTTACCAACTCAACTCATGTTAGTAAGCCAAACACCTCCTAGAGATTGAGATAGATACTTTAATGCTTCTTTTACTCTAGGATTAAAATATCCAGGATTTTAATATTGAAGTTCTACTGGTTTGGGTGAATCTCTACGTTGAGGTTTCTACTGAAGAATACGTTGAGGTTCTTGTTTTCGTGGCTGTTCAGGGGGTTCCGTGTCTGTTCGGTTTCGGGTGGATTTGAAACTGCGATCGATGGGTTTCTACGGTTCTTGGTTTCTACTTGGTGCCGCCGTCAACTGACTGAACGGGTTTCATTCGCAATTTATTTTCTGTTGGTTGGCAGACATTTTATTGAGGTGCGGGTTTAACACAGTGAAAGTATGTGATGATGGTGCGTAAGAGGTCGCCTCTAAGATCGAAGGAGAAGATTAGAGGGCGAGTTGTTCGTCAACCCTTTCGTCTACTTAGATCGGAGATTGATTTGGGATTGGATGCTCGTTCTTCGGAGGTGAAGGATTTTGGGTTGTCTGACGGTCGCTCTGAGGAAGGTGTAGGGTCTGGTTTGGAGAGTGTAGGGTTGAATAAGGAAATTCGGGTTGTGAGGGTTGAACCGGGTGGGTTGGGTATTGGGTTAGTTGATGGGCAAGAAGAGAAAGGGGTGTCTAGGAGCCTTGAGGATGTTGGAGGCCTGGATGAGAACCGGGTTGTGAGGGATGGTAAGATGGGCCTTGAGGGAACTTGGTTGAGCGGGCTTATTGGGAGTGGGCTGAGGCTGAGTGAAGGGAGTGGAATGGTGCATGAAGAGCTGAGGAAAGGGTCGATAGGCGTGCACGGGTGGCGTGGGATGAGGTGTGCCTACCATTGGGAGAGGGGGTTGGGTGTGAAGCATGTGGTCTCTTGGAACCAGGTTGCTATTATGAAGCTGCTCTGGCTTCTCTTAATTAAATCGGGGTCACTATAAGTGGCGTGGGTGGAGGAGTATGTTTTGTGTGGGCGGTCGTTGTGGGCTGTTCGGAGTGAGGCTGGGAGGTTTTAGTGCTTGAGGGTTATCTTACGAAGTAGAGATAGATTCAAGCATCTGGTTCGTTTGATGATTGGTGATGGTTGTTCTTGTTTTGTTTGGTGGGATCCTTAACTGCCGGGGGGCGCGATTTTGGATTTTACGGGTCTACAGTGGTTCATGATGCAAGGAGTAGTTTGGAAGCACGGTTGTCGGAGTTCTTAGATGGTGAGGGAGGTTCGAGGTGGCCTACAGTGTCTTAAGAGCTACTCGAGATCTGGGGTCTTATCCAGGCAGTGGGGTCTAGGGTGAGGGGAGAGGATTATTAGGTTTGGGTGTCGGATGTTAGTGGTCGATTTTCTATCGCTAGTACTTGGGAGAGTATTTGTACTCGTCGTCCTAGGGTGTCTTGGGCTGGTATTTTGTGGGCGAGGTGGTATTCCGCGTCACTCCTTCTGTGCGTGGTTAGCAGTGAGGGACAGATTGGGTACGCGGGATTGGTTGAGGAGTTGGGGAGTGTTGTCAAAGGGGGGTGTCTTCTGTGTAGGGAAGGTATGGAGTCACGGGATCATTTATTTTTTGAGTGTGGGTTTGGGAGAGAGATGTGGTGCGTCAGTTGAGTTCGACGCTTCGGGTGGCTGGTTGGGATGTAGAGTTGAGTTAGTTGTGCCGTGTGGGGTCGGGTAAGGGGGTGCGTAGTAAGTTGTTTCGTGTTTTCTGGTGTGCGTCCATATACTACATCTGGCAAGAGCGTAATCGACGGCTACATGGAGGTCGACCGAGGTCGGTATCTACTCGAGTTCACCTTATGGTCTCTACGGTTCATGCTCGTGCTACTTCCTGGTGGGTTGACCTTCTTGGTCTTATCTAGTATGTGTACGATTGTTTTTTCCTTCACATTGTTCTCTGCTTTGCTGTAGCCACTAGTTGGTAGGGTTTCTCTGCCTTGCTTCCTGGTGGTTTGCGAGTTTGCGTCTATGTGTTGGTTTTGTTCTAGTCTTATCCTATTGGTATTATTGTGGTTTTGTTGCCCTGTCTTTGCTTATGCTTTGTTGCTTTGATGCCTTGATCCTGGGCTGTGGGATCCTTTTTGTTGTTGTATAATAATATCACCTATTCTAAAAAAAAAATATTCATTGATACAGTGATATATTCTTAAATTTGATCATTTAACAATGATATTAAGGATTAATAAATAGCTTTGACATCTTTTATTAGCTATAAAACAAAAAACAAAAAATCATCTATAAATCTCAATATGAAGATATACAATACCAACTAATCAACTATCAATATATTCGTAAAATTGAAAGGATATTAACATCTAGGAAAATTTAAATTTCATCTCCACGTTCTATTCCAAATTCAAAGCCAAGCATCTTAGGTAAAAGACTAGTCTTGCTTCAAATTCATAATTTTGAATTAAATGGAGCATAAATTCTACTAAAATTCAAATTGAACTTTAGGTCAAGAAAGAAAGTCAAAACATTGACTTCAAATTCAGGTTTTGATACTTTGATATAAGAAAAATGTATGTGTCAAATATATAAATCAAGCATATGTACCGATTAAAGGTCGAGCTTGAGAGTGAGTTTGAAATGGATAGGGTGAAACCAATTGGATTTTGGGAATGAAACTTAATTGAGTTTGATGAAGAAACTTTGAGCATATGACAAAAACATTTCCTTAAAAAGATTGTAGAATGTTCTCATGGAAAACTCTAAACCTATCAAGGGATTTATAATAAGAGCTCTATCACGTTAAAATGATTGAAAATAAGAGACTTATTTAGAATAAGAGCACTCTAACTTCATTTGATTGTATAGTTGGGCATGTGGACTCATACTATCTTATAAACTTAAATTGAAGGTGTTTCTTAACTAGCTATGTTTCCACGTCATTTGGAAATGTGATTTGTTAAATTAAAATCATCTTTTTTAAACTACGTTAACAGTCAAGAACAAGATTTTTCATTTTTTTTCCAAGTTATCAGGATCTAAGGACAGTCATGCTGGTTGATGACCATCCAAAAACTGGTCCAGGTTGCAGAAATCGAAATCCGAGGGAGATAATTCCCGGTGGAAGATTTCGGCCTGGACCAGTTCTTCAATGACCCTTTCTTTCAGTTGGGCCTCTACAATCACCCTAATGTGGGTTGGATCTCTTTCCCTTACAATTTTTTTAAAACAAAAAAATTGATATTCCAGTTCATGGTGGGACTCTTGTTCATTGAAGTCGAGTACTTTGCTTTTTTTCAATCTCTTTAAGAGGTAATGTAATTAAAAAAGTTAAAACGTACTCTAAAGTTCCATGGAATGTGTTGATTTTCTCCAATAATAAAAGTGCTTCAACCATTTCAAAGAACCCAACATTTCATGATAGAACATATAATGTATAAATGTATATTATTATTATATCATATATGCAATTCAAGATGGTAAACTAATACTGACCAAAGTCAAATTAGAAATTAGAGACAATTTTTAGTCCCATATATTAGGGGTGGACTGTAAAACGCATAAATCGAATCGATTTACAAAACCAAATCGAACCGATCCGATTTATCAACAAAACCAAAAGATTCGGTTCGATGCGGTTTGTTGGAATGTTATAACCAAATTTAAACAATTCGATTCGGTTCCAAGTTTGAAAACCGTTTTAATATATATATATATATATATACACGTTTAGGGTTCATTTGGGCCGCCGTTCAATTTCATCTCTTCTTCTTCAGCCTCAGACGTTCGCTATTCACATTCACGACCTCAGGTTTCAGCTTCCATCTCTTGTCTTCACCTTCCCTCAGTTCTTTCTCTGTCCTTCGACGTCGACAACGACGGTTCCGATTCCATCTCCCTCCGTTCAGGTTTCACGTTTCACCTTCCATCTCTTCACCTTCCATCAATTCTCCTTCTCCCTCGACGTTAATGGTTCTGATTCCATCTCATCCTCACCTTCCCTCAATTCTCACTCGTCAGAAGATTCCAATTTCTTTCCACTCATTTCGTTTGGCATTCAGGTTTCTACTTCCCAGTTCCTTCTCACTTGACTTTATGTTTGAATTTTAAAATTTTATTTAAATAAAAAAATGAATATGTGGTGGAATCTGAAGGAGGGAATGGAATATTTGAATTTTGAGTTTAATTAAATGATTTTCATAGAATTTTAATCTCATTTACTTTGATGGTAATAAGTTTTCTCTCTATTTTCCCCTTTATAGATACCATCACAATGAGCTTGAGCAAGAAAAATGATTCCAATGATGATGTTTTGTGATGACCATCACCACCACGAAAAGATGAAAGTGAGGAGACAGTTTCAAAGCATGCAAATGGAAGAAAGAGAAAAAATTCATCTATGGTATGGGATCACTTTACTAAATGTTCTAAATATAGTGATCATGATCCACATGCTAAATGTAACTATTGTGGTATGATGTATGCATGTCATCCTAGAAGGAACAAAAATTCAACTATGAGAATGCATATTGAAAACTACTGTAAAAAAATCCTTATCAGATTAAGAAGTATAAGTTAGATGTAACACAAAGTAAGTTGGTTGTTAAGAAGAATGAGAGTATTGGAGATAGTTCACATTCATCGGTTAGTTATAAGAGGTTTTTGAATAAGTTAGAGTGCTCGAAAACTACTTGTTGAGATGATTGTAATAGATGAGTTGTCATTTAAATTCGTGGAGAACCAAGGATTTAAGAGGTTTTTGAATGGGACTTTGACGTTAATAGAACCTAATTTTGTTCTTCCTTATCGAAAAACAATTGCTAAGAATATTTTGGGAATATATGATAGCATGAAAGAGAAGTTGAAAGACATTTTTGTGAAACAAGGATATAGAGTGTCACTCAGAACCGATACGTGGTCATCAATCCAAAATATGAACTATTTGGTTTTGACTACACACTTTATTGATAAAGATTGGAAATTACATAAGAGAATTCTTAATTTCACCCAAATGAGAATCATAGAGGGGAGACGATAGAAAAAGAGGTTGAGAAATGTCTAAAATAGTGGGATATTGAAAGGGTTATGAAATTGACAGTTGATAATCCATCGTCAAATGATACTGCCATTGCTTATTTGAAGAGGTGCTTTAAGCATGGGTTGGTGTTAGATGGTGAGTTCTTGCATGTTCGATGTTGTGCACATATATTGAACTTAATTGTATGCAATGGCCTAAAAGATGTCCATGATTCATTGGTTCGAATTCGAGATGCCGTGAGGTTTGTTAGATCTTCTCCTACTCGACTTGATATTCAAAGAGGAGAACATAGATAGTAAAAGTATGTTGTGTCTTGATGTTCCAACTAGATGGAATTCTACTTATTTGATGCTTGAGGCAACTGTAAAATTTGAAAAGGCATTTGAGAGGTTAGAAGACTACGACACAGTCTACATGAATGAGGAGAAAAAACCAACCACCATGGATTAGAAAATTACGAGAATATTTTCCAAATTCTTGTCAGTGTTCTATGAAGTAACTGTTAGGCTTTCAGGGTCTTTGTACATTACTTCCAATACAGTCTTCCATGAGATTAGTATTATTCAGAATTGCATAAAAAAAATTCAAGTGCAACTGGTCCTAATGATGTGTTTTTGCAAGAAATGGCAACTAAAATGCAAGAAAAGTTTGATAAGTATTTGGGAAAAAAAGATAGAACAAATTTATTCTTGTATGTTGCCTTTGTTTTGGACCCTCGTTATTGAAGGAACTCTTAAACAAGAGAATCCATGAGCGGAAGCAGATCTTTTTGAATTCATTGTGATAGAATTACCACACATACATTCGAACAACCAGATATGCATTGTAACACTAATTACTGGCATGCTTTAACAATTAAATACAATAGATCGAGTAAACGTACCAGTTGAAGAATTTCTTCAATTAAACTCAGTCCAGCGGAAGCGACCTCCTCTACGCTTCTTATCATCCAGCAAACAGTCGCCTACCAGCACCACGATCGTCTACACGATCAGCAGCACACGAACCAATAGCAACCGAGGATGACACCACCACTCAAAGCCTTCGGTATTCTCAGAATGAGAATAAAAAGGGTGGACTTTGATGGAATTGGTAGAGAGAATGAGGAAAAGACGATCGTGTAGTACGAAAAAGACAGTGGGAGATAGTAGAAGACTACCGTATAGTCGGGTGCTTGTCGTTTAGAAAAAGGTACTCGATCGTGTAGGTTTAGCAAAGTGATCATCTATCAAATGGTAAGCGATCGATTAGGTCTGCTCGGTGCGCTAAGCGATCATATAGAAAAAATAAGCGATAGTTTAGAAATTGCGGGCAATCGTTTAGTGTGCGGGTGTGCGATCACTTAGGAAGATGGGCACTATTGTATAGACTCTCGACGCTATGTGATCGTATAGGTTCACACCTTGAGCAATTTTTCTGCGTATCTTATAAAATGAAAACAATTTTCATTTTATTCTTCAGTTACAAGAACTGAATTCGAACTTCTCACTTTCGCACAATTCCAGAGAAATACTCGACCAATTATCTCATAACTGCATAATTAATTAAATAATGAACATAATCATATTATATTCTTAACCTATAGTTTGATATCATATATCTACTATAGTGTTTTCTCCTCTACATGATATAAATCATATTTACATCCAATTTTCTCCAAAATAATATATCTCATACATTTAGTCAATCATATCATATATAATTAACCAGTTCAATTATATCATATATAATCAAACTCCCTCTTGTCAATTTGAACATTTCAAATTGACCCAAAAACTGATCCTCAACTTTATCCAAGCTACCAAGGGTACCTTATGGACCTATGGCTCGAAGCTCCAAAAGTACATGAATAGCTGACTAAACTCTTTAGCCACGAGATCCACCATCCGTTAACTGTCAGGCATTCCACTAAAGACCAATAGCTGAACTTTTCTTACCACAAGTATATTTCTGTGTCCATCGGATATAACCAATCATGAGTACGATAATCTTTCGCAGATGTTCGTAAGGACAACTGGCCCAATTTACCATTTTGCCCTTGTAGTTACATCTCACTCCTTAAGTACCACTGATCCCTCTAATGAGCAATTCAACATAGTCTAACTATGTGTGAACACCTCTCGGGCCAAGAAAAGGTGTGTGACGCCACATCGTTCAAGCCTTGGAATCAGCCCTTAAGGGAGCTATCTATCTACTTACCCTTACTTCAGGGAAGGAGTGAATTCCATCTTGTGTAGTTGAGTTCCCAGCTCCCAAATCAGACGAATCCCCAAAGTGGTAGGTTTGAGTCGGTGGCCTGGCCACTCACACCCATGCAAATCAAAGGACCACCCTCAATGGCAAGAGTTCCCAACTCACTCAAGATTGAGGTCATGTTACTTATGGTCATCCTAGTGAAGTGAAGTCTCTATCATGAACAGTGTTATATAACGAGACGTTAACACTTCGTGGTCAGGTCTTATACAAACTCTTTGTATAGGATGTCTCCGCTCGTATGTCCCCTACATGAATGATCAGGATCAGACCATCTGTGATAAGTCACAACACTTATGACCATTCCACAAAGCAGGCCGCATCCGTAGCGTTACTAGGATAAGGTTTCCCTCATATTTTCATATACTACAGACTATTTTGGCTATCCCTTAAGACATGATCCACTTGTATGTCATTACATACATGCTTAAGGTACATAAAGATAACTATGGATTTTAGGTTTATTGGTTTATGATCAAGTAAATAAAACATTTAATTGAGCAAAATCAAGAAGTGAAGTAAAATATCATATATTATACATCACAAGCGTTCGTACAAACTGTTTACATACTACAGGACACGAGACTTTAGGGTATCAACCCTAACAATCTCCCACTTGTCCTAAAGCAAAGTGGGGTGTACAAAAACCAGTACAAAACAATAAAATAGGGCATAAAATCCCAGTACAAGGAAATCTCCCACTTGCCCTAGTCCAACCGCGGGCGATCCTGTAGACCCATGCTCTGAAGGTGACCCTCAAACACTGTAGTCGTAAGAGCTTTCGTAAACGAGTCAGCAACATTGTGCTCCGAAGCAATCTTCGGACGATCATGCCTCCTCGATGCACTATCTCGCGGATCAGGTGATACTTTTGCTTTATGTGTTTGTCGCGCTTGTGACTCCTAGGCTCCTTGAAGTTCGCCACTGCCCCACTATTATCACAATACAGGGTAATGGGCCTAGACATATTTGGAACAACTTCCAGTTCTGTCAAGAACTTCTTGAGCCAGACGACCTCCTTAGCAGTCTCGCAAGTCGCTACGTACTACGTCTCTATAGTGGGGTCGGCGATGCACCCCTTCTTAGTGTTTCGCCACACTACAACTCCTTAAGTACAGCTGGGCCAATTGATCGTTTTACCCCAGTAGTTACATCTCACTTCTTAAGTACCACTGATTCCTCTAATGAACAATACAACATAGTCTAACTATGTGTGAACACCTCTCAGGTCAAGAGAAGGTGTGTGGCGCCACATCATTCAAGCCCTGGAATCAACCCTTAAGAGAGCTATCTATCTACTTACCCCTGCTTCGAGGAAGGAGTGAATTCCATCTTGTGTAGTTGAGTTCCAAGCTCTCAAATCAGACGAATCCCCAAAGTGGTAGGTTTGAGTCGGCGACCTGGCCACTCGTACCTATGAAAATCAAAGGACCGCCCCTCAATGGTAGAAGTTCCCAACTCACTCTGGATTGAGGTCATGTTACCTATGGTCATCCTAGTGAAGTGAAGTCTTTGTCATGAACGGTGTTATATAACGAGACGTTAACACTTCGTGGTTAGGTCTTATACAAATCTTTGTATAGGACGCTCCCGCTCACATGTTCCATACATAAATGATCAAGATTAGACCATCTGTGGCCAGTCATAACACTTGTGACCATTCCACAAAGCGGGCCGCATCCATAGTGTTACCAAGATAAGATTTCCCTCTTATATCCATATACTACAGACCATTTTGGTTATCACTTAAGACATGATCCACTTGTATGTCACCACATACATGCTTAAGTTACATCCAGATAACCAGGGATTTTAGGTTTATTGGTTTGTGGTAAAGCAAATAAAAGCATTAACTGAGCAAAATCAATAAATGAAGTAAAACATCATTTATTATGCAATACAAGCTTTCGTATAAACTGTTTACAAACTACAGGATACGAGACTTCAGGGCATCAACCCTAACAACTTAAGGTTTCCCTCCTATTTCCATATACTACAGACCATTTTGGCTATCCCTTAAGTCATAATCCACTTGTATGTCACCACGTACATGCTTAAGGTACATAAAGATAACAAGGGATTTTAGGGTTATTGGTTTATGATAAAGCAAATAAAACATTCAACTAAGCAAAATCAAGAAGTGAAGTAAAATATCATATATTATACATCACAAGCGTTCGTACAAACTGTTTACAAACTACAGGACACGAGACTTTAGGGCATCAACCCCAATAGTTATAAGATGAAATTTCTTTTGTATTGCCTAAATCAATTATTTGATGTTGAATGTGGCAAAAGTCGTAGGAAGTAAAGTAGAGGGTGTTTTGAGAGCATTGTTCAATGAATACAATTTGTCATTGTCAGTTGCTAATAAGGGTCAATCTTCATGTACCACTAAAAGTTCTCCATTTAGAGCTACAAGTGCAAGTGCTTCAGAGGTTTTCCGTTTTGATTTTGAAGATTTGGATGAAAATGATTCGCAAAGTGTGGATTCAGAAGTTGATATTTACTTACTGGAGCCTCGTGTTAAATGTGAGGATAACTTTGATTTCTTAGATTGGTGGAAGGGAAATTCTTCTAGATATAAGATTTTAGCAAAATTGCACGAGATCTTTTAATAGTTCTGGTATCCATAGTTGCTTCTGAGTCCGCATTCAGCACTAATGGGAGAGTAATTGATCCTTTTCGTACCTCATTATGTCCAACCACTGTTGAGGCATTTGTATGTGCACAAAACTGGTTACGTTCTGAACAAATTAGCATTGGTTTACGACAATACTTGGAGGAAATTGAAGATGAAAAGGAATGTTCGTATATTCTAGACATATTTATTCATATATTTATTATAGTAACTACTAACAAGTTTATAATTTGTTTCTTAGTCTTCATAACGGGATTGAACGGAGTGGCAAATGTAAAAAACAAGGAGAAGGAGAATAATGATTGACAAGCGAACAAATTTGTTTGTATTGATTGGACTTTTGGAATATGTTACTATGTCATTATTAAGTGTTTGGCTTGTTATTTGCTTTTATGTGACTTAAACTTTGAAGGTAGTTGTTTGAAATTTGTGTATTGTGTACTTTGTAGAATTTTTTAATTTTTAACTTTTTATTGTAGTCATTTGGACATGTTTTTATTGTGGATTGATATTTAAATTATGTTTAGAAAAATTTGTAAAAAAAAGAGAGAGAGAGAGAGAGAGAAAGAGAAAGAATATACAAATTTCAAAAAAAGGAAGAAGAAAAATAAAAGGCAGAAGAAACAAAAAGAAAAGTTTAAAAATAGGAGAAAAAAAATAAACCGATTTATGAAACCAAACCGAATAATATATAAATGAATTGGATTCGGTTCGGTTCGAATCGATTCCACCCCTACCATATATTTTTTATAAATCTTAAATTTAGATCATAGTGGTATTTTCTTTTTTTATTATTATTATTTTTTACATTATTTGTTAAACATTTTCACTATAGATTTGGAAAATACATTCACATATAATATTTATTTATATGAAAATTATTGTTATTATATTATTTAATCAATTTCAATATATTAAACATTTGAAAAGACCAAAATAGATTGTGATTATTATTTTTGTTTTGGAGTAACTGAAGAGTGAGCTACGTGTATTTAAAACTTCGACTTCAAAGAAAAGAGGCATCCTCATAACCATTTAAAAACTTTTTAAAATACAAGGAATGGGTATAAAGATTTTAACCTACTCATAATTATGCTGGCTAATTTTGTAATAAAAAGATAACTTAAAGCAAAGGGCATTATAATAAGTACATAAAAGAAATATATATAATTATAATAATAAGCAAGCTGCGGGCTATACTAATTTAGCAGCCACTTTCAGCCATTTCTCAGTACAACAAAACACACCCCCACATTCCCTTCCCCTTCTTTCAAAACAAAACCCCTTTTTTACCTTTTCTTTTGTTTTTTTCCATAATAACACTCCCATTAACTAACACACTCCCATTTTCCCCAAGTCAAAAAGTTTCCTTCCCACTAAATTTAAACCCCCCAAAACTCCGCTCACTTTTCTCTCATTTTCTCCCTCTTTCTCGTCCCTCTAAGAAGAACAAGCAAACTAGAATATTCAATTACTGAAAGAAAAAAGAGCGGGAAAGTTAAATAAAAATTTAAAAAAAAAAAAAGAGGAATTAGACCCTGAAATTCTTGCCGGTGAAAGTCTGCCCAAATTGCCAATTGGAAGGGACGATGTTCCAGGAAGTGGACGTGCGACGGTCACTGGCTGTGACTCTAAAGGAGAGTGACTGACCAACCAAAATGGCGTTTGATTGCCAGTTTTGACCCCAGTTTCTGCTCATGCTCATCCACTCTGTTTTGCTGCCTTTCACGCTTGCCTTCACTATGTCCCCTGCGCCTGCCACGTTGGTGATTAGTATCAAGTTGAAGTACCGGAAGCCGTTGATTGTGAATCTTATTCCTCCTTGTTTTCGGCATGGCACCCTGTCCAGTCATCAACATCATCAAATCTTTTCCTCATTTCTCTTAACATTCTTTAAACAACGATGTATTAAAGGGGTTACATCAATCGCAGAGATAATACTCGAAGTAAGTTATTATTACTATTAAATAAAAAAATATTTAGATGTTGTAATCAACTAGAACTTAAGAGTATGGAGGTGAACCAAAAAGGAAATTGGCTCTTTAAGACTGCTACACAATAAGTCACAACTACGTTCATTTCAAGTCTAAATTTCTAAACGAAAATAAATACTTTTACTCCAAAATTCAAAAGTATTTTTTTATAATTTATACATGATACTTTATATCACACATCACTAACAATTTGATTGTAGACTGTAGAGTACACAGAAACTTCAGAGAGTCATAAATTAAAAACAAACTGGCTAGAAAACATAAAAACGTTGAAGAACATTGTAAATCGGCTATGGGAATTTCAACATTTTTATTAATGTGGCAAAAAAAAGAAGAGTGAGTGGAATGATCAGGGGACGAAATGGGCAAAAAGATATTTAATGGGTATGAGAAAACCCGAACCCGTTTCAGATCAAAAGCAGAGATTCGGGCTGATTGTGGGCCCACATGTCTGTAATGGAGAGGCATGGGATAATAAAGTCTTCAAAGAAAGTTTAAACTAAAATTTCGTAGTATCATACTTTTACGTGGTTCATAATATAGATTGTACAACTTTGTATTAGAAATTAACCAAAGGATTAGGTGGAGTTTCTCTTTATATATAAAGAAACATTTTAAAAAAAAGTTTCACGAGACACATTTCTATTGGATACTAGTTAGATTGTACAAAAAAATGAATGGAATTAAGTTACATCTAAATTTTTTAGATTCCTTGTTTTTGTGTATTTTAAATTAGGATAATATTTGGATGCATGTGAAAATGTACTCATCTCTATGCATAATTCTTTTATTAGTCACACAGAAAAGAAATAAAAATAATTTATCACCTGTCAAATTAAGATTGAACAATTTGATAGAATGCAATTAATTATTTTTCTTTAAACCAGCCAAACAATTAATGAGAATAGTACTATAAAAAGAATTCAAGTATACCGTGTACCCAATTTTCCAATTTCACTGTACTGTAAAGTACCAAAAAGAAGAACAGTACAGTAAAAATCAGACGGTTCAGATTTATCCAGTTCATTCACAGATCTGGATTCCTCACACAGGGTTTGGGAGATTTCTCACACGTTATCTACGAGTATCTAAACGACGCCGTTAGGTAATGAGAAAAAGAAAAGAGTGTTTTCTTTTTACCTGCGGTAAGAGACAGGAACGATTCCGGCTCTGTACTCGGCGATCTTGAGGAACATAGGCATGGCGAGGTCGAAATGAGGACGGGGAGGGTTGCACCAGCCGCCATTGTCACTTGGAAGAGCGTAGTTTGGAGGGCAAAAGTTCGTGGCGGTGATGAAAATCGACGGACTGCCGGAATGGCACCACTGCGGATCGTTAGCGCACTTAAGCTCGAAGCAGGCTCCACAGCTCAAACCGTTGTTGAACAGAGCAGTGCTTAGCGCCGCCGTGTTTACGCCATAGCCTTGGCTGTATAAGTTTCCGTAACCGCAAGCACCTCCTGAATCAATCAACATACACAATTCTCTCTCAGATCAATTCAATCCGTCGTTTGTAATTAGGTTTTCCAGATAGAAAATTCGATTGAAAAATCAAACACGTAATATTTGAATCAAATATACACAAAACTCTTTTCAATTAATTCAAACGATCATTCATCATTAGGTTTTCCAGAGAGAGTTCGATTAAGAATGCAAACGCAAAGTTTGAATCAAATACTCAAAGTAGTCGCACAATCAATTCAATTCGAACGATTATTCTTCGCAAATAGGTCTATCAGAGAAAGTCCGATTGAAAAAAACAAACACATTATTCGAATCAAACATACACAAATTCAAACGATCAGAATCACAACTAGCTAGTTTCTCAGAGAGTAAGAAGAAAGAGCGAACCCATGGTTCCGGAGGCGTCACTGCCGCCGTAAAAAGTAGCATGAGCGCTCTGCCACTGGCCGCCGGAGTAAACTCCAGGGATTCTAGCGTCGACGGCGAAAAGGGAGAGGAGAATGGGGAGAAGAGTAAGAGGAAGGGCGGCCATTGTTAGGGGAATGAGAATTGGAAGTGAAGCAAAGAATTTTGAATGTGAATGTGAAGACTGGAGGGTTGGTATTTATGGAGGGAAACAGAGGAGAATGAGGAGAGAGAAAGTGGGAGAGGAGAGAGAAAATGAAACGTCAAAAAGATGATTTGAAGGGGACGAAATAATCACCCTTGATTAATGGTGTTTGGTCTCGCCGCTCATATTCTCCAATTTAATTCTTTCATATTTCATTTTACTTAAATTGTTAATTTAACCTCTATAATTTATAATTATGATTTAGTTTCTCCACTTAGTTAAAATTATAAGATTTATCAAATCAAAGATATAACTGAACTTATTATTTAACCATTTTTTAAATGATTTTTTTTTAAATTTAATCCAAATTTGTTTGGTTCTCATAGATTTAGATTATAAATTTGAACTTATATAAATTAGACAATTTTTACTCTCGGTTAAATTTTTGTTAATCCATCCACTAATTTTTTAGAATAATGTAAATATTATCGAGCTCTTGCTAGTACTTTAGGAGCCTTCAAAGAAAATCGAATAGCTTTACTTAGCGGCTACTACTTTCTTTAAGCTCTTTACCTCCCCATAATGAGGGCTGTGTAGTCTTGGGGAGCATTGAATCTTGCTTTTTCTTTAGAGTTTTCTTGGTCATCAACCCGGATCATATAAAGCAATTCCATAGGGATCCGAGTTCAAACTATGCCTAATCGAAGGGACATTGTTATATTGTTGTTGGACTATTTTACTAAATGGGTCGAGGCCATTCCCATGAAGTCAGTGGATCAGAAGGAGATTGTGGAAATGATCAAAACATATATTGTCCATTAGTTCGGAATACCTGAGACCATCGTAGGTGACCAGGGGATAGTGTTTACCGGGGGACAGGTAAGGGCGTTCGCAAAGGAATATGGCATAACCATCCAAAACTTGACTCCATACTACGTCCATACTACATACCATACCTCCGGGCGTTTACCACGTCTCCCGAACAATCGCAGAATCGGATCTTCTTTATATATGTAAATTCCTTTGTCCACAAATATTTCCATATCGCAAGACATAACATTCTCTGTGACACTAGAATCGATTTTTGTCTTTTCCGAAAAGTGAACACCGTCCTTTCCCCTTCTCACAACCTCTTCAGTCTGAGAACTGTTTTGCTACTGGTACAATCACCTCTCACGAGATTGAAGCAGAGCCAAAATCTGTCCCACTAATCCGACCAATCTTTCGGGTGAAATATCAAAGTAACTTTTTTCAAAATTTATATTTGTTTTAAGGTTTTCATGTAATTTTTCTCTGAATTTTATCAATTTGGTATTATACGTATATTTTCATTGAATGCATACTAGATAATTTTTTTTTAAGTCACAATAAAGTTAAAATTGCAACACCCAACATTTATCTAACTTTTTAGGTGGGTTTTTTTCCCTTTTTTAGAATGAAAAATTCGAACAGTTACTTTTGATAAATTATTCATATTTTATGTCCATTGAATTATGTTAATACTGTCTGGTGGATTTAGAATTAAAATTAATATAAATTGACAAATTTATGGCCCATTTTTGTCTTCTTTTTTTTAAAAAAATTTTTTGTTTACAGTTATTTTTCTTTGAATTGTCATTATTGCGATTTCCCTATTATATATTTCGAAATTCACCCAATCAAACAAAATCTCAGAAATTAATATAATAATATTACTTTCTAAAATTCCTTTATTTTTTTAAATCTTTTTGTGATTTTCTTTATCCTTCCATGATTCTAAATTTGGGAATAGGCAAATTTACTTCATGAATCTTAAGAAAGTCTTAGTCAATTTTGTTTATGGCATAGTTAATTCGTCAGACATATATATTACTTTACGTTAAAAACTGGGTCTTTATTCTCACATTTATTGAATAAAAATAAATAATATTACATATTTATTAGACTATATTTTTAGTTAAGTTGGCCTAGTGTAATAAATAGCTATATAGTAAGTATGTCTCTATTACATATTTATTCCATGAAGTGACCGTCGGCATGAGTATAATTCAATTCATCTCTTTTAAGATTAAATATTAAGTTTTCCATTGCATCGTTGTAAAAATTAAAAAAGAAAACATTTTTATACATGTCAAAAGTTGAAGTGAAGAAATATGGGAAATTATCAGAAATAGTACATTTAGATTTTTATCTAACAAAACTAGCACGTTTTTTGAAAACTCGTAAAAATAGTTTTCCACGGTTCATCTTGGACAAGATCAATCACTAATAATTGGTTTTAAAAAATCGATTTTTTCTAATTTATTGATTGTTTTGGGCCTTCTCGTTAATTACACACAAGATTTTGCTATTTTTTATGTAATCTTCCCAAATCTTATATTATTTTCAAATTTTCTCCAAATTCGGTTATGTTTACTAAATATTGTATCAAATTATTACGTGTAAACTTCAACTCTTTAGCATAATTTATGTTTTTACAATTATACGAATTTCCAAAATTTCAAATGAGTTTTCCAATTATCAAAATAGATGTTTTAAATTGATTCAACATTTTTAAAACTTATAAAAGATTAAAATTTTTTAAGAATTGGGTAAGATTATACCGGGATAATAGGAAATCTCGGTGTTAATCTTGTTTGAGATTCTATATAGAAAGTTCAAATATATGAATTTCGTTGTTAATTATGTTGGGATTTCACCGAGAGCTCAAATATATAGAATCTCGGTATTAATTATACTAGAGATTTCACCGAAAAAGCTCAAATATATAGAATCTCGGTGTTATTTTGTCCGAGATTAACACCTAGATGTACATAATCTTGGTGTATAATCTGGCGAGATATACCGAGAAAGTCCCAAATAATCGATAAATTGAAAAAAGTTACTTGTTAAATTAAAATCTCGTGGTCGATCCCGTCCGAAATAGACCGAGAGAAACTACTTTTTCGAGTTAAAATAAAAATGTTAGTTTTATAAGGTAAAAACTTAAATGTATTACTTTTTACAATTTCCCAAAAAATATATATGGCAGTCATAGTATTAAATATGTTGCTTTTCTTCCGCTGTTCTTTATCAATTCTTCTGGTATAACGATGAGATAATTAACAATTTCCTTTGGATGTTGAGGGGAAATTGGAAGGGGAGGAAGAGAGATGCATGTACATGATTTTGAAGTTAATATCATTGGTATTACATTTATATTTTTTTGTCGGATTAAATCATTCCGTTATCTCATCATTTAACAATTATATCATTTTTCCATTATCAATTAACGGTTTAAGAAGTCTCTAGGACCAATTTTTTAAACCTCGAAGACCAAGTGTTCGTTTTAAATTTTTAGGGACTAAATAGACATCAACATCAAACATTAGGGACCAAACAATGCATTTTACCATATAACAACTTTTTTTATAAAAAAAAATAAAGTAGATTTAGTAATAAAATGTTAACTTGATATATTATTAATTTATTGAGTGATATATCATATTATATCCAATATTCAATCATAATTTATCACGTGACTGCTATTTCAATATTTCATTAAACATATTAACGACATAAACTAAATAGAAGTATAATCTAAATTTTAATAGTGTAATTAAAAATTATTTAAAGTCTGAGAATTATAAATAAAAAAAAAAAAAAGAAAAAAAAAAAGAAAAGAAAAAGAAAATTCAAAGTGTAAGTGTAATATAAAGTTAATGTTAAATAACCATTTTGATCGAATAGATGAAAACTTATTATGTTAAAGTCCTTATACTTTTTGATAAGCAAATTTAGTCATTACCTATATTTTAGAGTTTTGTTCACTTGTTTTCTAACACTTTTATTAAATCTTAAAATTATTCTCTATTATTAATTTATTGTTGATTTTTTTAATTTTTATTTATTTATTAGTATTTTCACTATAAATTTTGAAAATATATTCACATATTATTTTTTTTTTATGAAAATTATTATTATTATTTAGTCATTTTTATTAAAATTAACTTCAAGAGACTAAATTCAAGATTGATTAAAGATATATAAACTAAAATGAATCATTGTGTATGGATTAAAATTGAACAAACTTCAAAATACATAAAATCAAAATAATATATTAACCTCACATTTTCATTCAAGAAAGAGCATGATATAATGTCATTATATTCCTTAAATGTATAGATAAAATATTTTATTAAATTTTGTTTTAGAAGTTAACCTATAACTAATTATCCTAAGTAAAATAAAATAAAATCTAAAGTTTTAGGAATTCGAATGATATCCTATTTCTTAAATAAATTTTAAATATATAAAATAAATTATGAAAAGAAAAAAAACATCTAATCTTCAAAAGAAACCATGTGCTCGAAACATAAGTCTTCGACACTCAAGTATAGGCACAATATTAATTTTTTGTCGATATGTTGATATTCCAATCGATATTTTCACGTTTCTATGGGTTCGGCATTGACATAAGTGATAAGTCGATATTTTCATTATATTGTAAAAGAGTTCACAAAACACAAAAACAAGCATCAAAATGCCACTACTATAAATGTAATATAAATAATGGACATGTAACTTGTTTGAAAATCTTAAAATGGCTATTTATTAATTTAAATTTATTTTTAAATATTTTTTATAATGTTTTCAGAAATATTTATTGAAATCGATACTTTATTGAAATTTTCGTAAAATTAAAACTCTGATATTTTCGTCGATATCGACCTTTTAAACCTCGAGTGTATGTTTATTACGGAACAAAACAATTAAAAAAACAAATAATAATCAATAATATCAATTTCAAAAAAGAAAAAAAGGAAAAAAATAATATTAATATAAATATAAATTTGGGAACTGTTTCTTCCTTTGGAAATGGGCACACTTATTCGATCGAGAAAGGGCTAATAATAGTATTTGAAATTACTTTTGACATTTGGTATTTACGAATTGACATTAATACCCTCGATGTCTGTTTAACTTCTATAAGAAATGGTGAAAAAGCGAGGGGTATAAGCGTAATGGACGTGGGCTACAACTCATAACAAAACGGTGTATATATGAAACCGATTTTGCTTGATTCACAAGTCCTTTTATTCTCCGTTTGGTATCCTATGGGAGAGAAATAATCACGTGCGGCACAACAATCATGGAACGGGATTTACTTCTAGTTTATTTTTAGCCGTTAGATGTAAATTAGAATGCCTCAATTTCATCCACGTAATATAAAATGTAGATGAAATTATAACTTTTTATTATATTATTGAAAAAAATGTACACTTAAAATTTGAGTTAAAAGTTGATTTGATATTTACTTTTAATAGCACATTTGGTCATTCATTAATTTTTCGTTAACTTCAAATTTGTGTGACACCTATTTTTCTTAATTTATTAACTATTAGAATGTCACGTCAAACTTTTTATTAATAGTTAGCGAAAAAACTGATAAATAGACTAAAAATACTATCAAATACAAACTTTAGGGGTAAAATTATTGAGTTTGAAAATTCAAAGGTCCAAATACAACTTAAACCAAAATTTAGAGACCAGAATATATACATTTTTCTATATTTTGTAGTTACAAAGTGCAGAAGCGAAAATCAAACCATCGACCCTGAAGATAGTAAAAACAAATATTATATTTGTAGAGATGTTGAAGTTTTTAAAAGTTGTTTAGACTTTTGAGTACTACTTTTTTGTCATAAAAATCTTTTAAGGTGGTCATAAAAGTATTTTATCCACTCAGTTTTCTAATTAAGCATATTATAATTTATTAGGAGATTATATATAATTATTATAAATCTAAATCAAGTTTACAATATGATCATGATTATTTAATAACAAAAAAATTAGTGAATTTTCTTCATTGGTGTTTTTAATTAGCATTTCTTTTAAATGTACTCATGCTTTGAAAAAAAAACGTTTCAAATTCATTTTTATCAACTCTACAAAGTTCCGATAAATAATTACACATTATAGTCTAAAAACATTTTAAAATCTAAGTCAAAATTTACAAGCTCCTTTTGAATATATGTTTTTTTTTAAAAAAATAAATAAATAATTTTGAAGGTTGACCAACATTTCAAAAGGTTTGATACATTTATTTCCTTCCTTCCTTTTTCTTTTTCTTTTTTAAGTAAAACCATATAACAGCAAGGAAGCAATTATAATTTATAAAAGACAAAAAACAATTGAAATAAAATTAAGTTCTTTTATTATATGTTTGAAAGTATGATTATTACATGGTTAAGTGGTTGTTTCTAGATCGTAATGAAATGAGTTTGTAATATAATTCAAAATCCATGTTTGGATTGAGCATTTTGGACTTCATTTGTATTATCAAATTCATTCTATTCCCACAGTTTTCAACATCTCTTTGTCACCATTTTCACGTCTCATAATCTCATTTTTGTTTCGGCCTCGATTTCCTACTCATTCCAACACCTCTCATATTCTCAATAATTCTAAATACATTCCCAAACAACCTTTAAATGTTAAAAGCTTAGAGGTTAAATTGTTAAAAATTTGAAAATACAAAAAATCTAAATTAATAGAAACTAAAGTTTAGAGACTAGATCGTAATTTTAATAAAAGTCAAAGAACTAAAAGTAATTTTAAATTTATTATATAATAAATTGTAGATTTAGAGCTACTTTTAATTCATACCTACATTAAGAGAGAATAAGATAAAGGATTTTTATTTTCATTAAAACTAATAATAATAATAAAGGATTTCAATTCAGAGTGGTTGATGTTGCAATTCACCCAACAGCCCGCCAAGACTTTTCATTTTTTTTCCCTTCTCTAAAAACAGAAAAAATTAATTAATTAATTAATTAATTAATTAAAAAGCTCTAAGAGAGGCTGTGGGTCCCACATACCCGCATTTAACGGTCCACGTATTACGCCGTGCATTTGCCGTACGTTAAAAATATGTTTTGATTCGTTTCTCGTTTCTCTCTCTCTCTTTTTTTCCTTTTTCTTTTTCATCTTTTAGTATTTTCTTATTTTCGCTAGAAATTATTCATCACATATTACAATATAACTTATAATTTTACTATATATATATATATATAATGAAAAAATTATCTTTTTAGTCTTCAAATTTTAAAAAGTATGTACGTTTCGTCCTTGAGTTTAAAAAATTGTACCTATTTAATCCCCAAATTCATAAAAATGAGTCTACTTGGTCTCTGAATTTTTAAAATATATCTTTTTAGTCTCTAAATTTAAAAATAAATTTAAAAGATCTTTGAAGTATTTTTTTATTTGATTTTTAAAATAATTATATCATATTTCGAATTAGAAAAAAAATAGTTTTAGAGAGGATGTGATTTTTAAAAATTATTCTTCTTATTTAAAATGTAGTATAATTATTCAAAATAATAGTATAAAGTTATTTGAGGAACTTTTTAAATCAATTTTTAAAAATTCGGAGACTAAAAAGATATATTTTGAAAATTCAAAAACCAAATGAGTCTATTCTTATAAACTTGGGGACTAAAAATATACATTTTTAAAATTCAATGATTAAATACACATATCCTTCAAAACTTCTAAAAAGGTAATTTTTCTTTAAATATATTATTAATTAATTATTAAATGATATGCACTCAAAAGTACTCATTGAAGATTTTTTTCATCTTTAGAAGGACTATTGAACAAAATGAAAAATATAATGTATCTCATCTCATTGTCCAATTATAATTTGTGATATGATAAATTTTTCTTAATTCTTTTCTCAAAATATTTTAATTATCTTTTTTTTTTTGGGATTGATAAAAAATGCATAAGTATTACCCGAAAAAAATTACTTAGATTAGCATTTAGATTGCTCTTGATTTGTCGACTGATTGGAGTATTTTATTCAATTTATTTATTGATTTTTTTCCTCATTTTATTATATTTAAAAAGTTCTCAAGTATACTATTTTCATTCACAAATGTACAATTGACCAATTACAAGAAAGAAAACATAAAAAATAATTCTACTATTTGTTTTGGAAATTTGAGTGTGAAATTAACAACTTCTTAAATGGTTGTTAATTTGAGTTATGCAACCTTTTTTGGATTAATTTCTTCCCATTTTTATATATTCTTATATTTTCTAATTTTGAGTTTTAAAAAAGGGCTTGATTTTACAAAATAAGCTTTGAAAATTAGGTCAATTGTCTAGACTTGTTACTTTGGTAAAATCAACAAAAGACAAACTTAACCTATGTAATACACTTGATACACCTGATACTCTTTATACATTTTTTATATACACTTGATACACTACTAGTATATGTTTAATACATTTGATACATTACTGATACACACTCGAACTATTGATAGACACTTGATCCACTTGATATACTATTGATACACGATTGAAAATGACTAGTTATTTAAGTGTTTTAAAAAAATTCGCAAAAGTGATTATTTTGAAAAACACTTTTTTCTCTAGTTGTTCCAAATACGTCCAAATTGTTAAAATGAGTATACTAAATTGAGTGTTAGTGAGCTTTAGATTGAATTTCCTTGACCTGTTGTACATTTATACTAAAAAATGAAAGAAACAACGTCATTTAAAAAGGAAAAAACTACAAAAAAAAAGATTAAAAAAAATGTATTAATACAAAAGTTAAAGTGAATGTTGCAAACAAAAAATACCAAAAGTAAATAAATCAATGGGAGAAAAATACACAACTGATATAGATGTGGTATATCAGTTGATTGATATATCGAAAAACATGGATTCGTTAAAATGACAAAATTAAAATACATAATAAACGAAAATTTAAATTTGAGAATTTTGCTATATCGACAAATTTTCATATATTAAAGGTATGCCTCTAATAATGTATTTTAGATTTGCCTCCATTGCAAATTCCCTTTAAAAAAAAAGTAGATATTATTTTGAGCCTTAAACGTTTTAATTAATTATTACAAATTTGGTGATTTATGTTTGACTTTATATACTAATTAATTTTGAATTGTTTTTCTAAATATAGATGAATCATATTGGAATTTTAGCCCAGGGTCTACCTATTAATATATCCATTCATTGATGTTATGGTTTGTGTAGTTGCAAATAGCTTTATATGCTTTTTATCCGAAATGGAACTTTTTGACTTAAGGCATAGTCCTTTTTTCCAAAATTTTATTGTGTTCAGATTAATTTTTTTTCTTTATTCTTTGATTGGTTCAAACTAATGTTATTATACATTTGAAAATAAATAACTAATAATCTTTTCTATTTCCTCTAATATATTGAGTAGCTACGTCTACGAATTCAATCATTTTCAAACTACACCCATCTATTAAAATTAAGATTCAACTTCACAAATTCATACCATAAAATATCATAAATAATGATATGATATATTAAAAAGAGTTATTTGGTCGAATATAGATGGAATTCAAATCTCTAACCTTAAGTTAATTACCAAATTAGTTGTGTTCTAATCACTTTAACAAGTAAAAAAAAAAAAAAAGTGTGAAATCTTATCACTTAGGTCAAGATTCATGCTACTTTATTTTTTGAAGTTGTGTATCACTTTAGACAAAAGAAAAAAATGTTTCACATTTCAAGATTCATACTATTTTTCTTTTTTTGACTTAAAGAGGGTTGTAAAGTTTTTTTAGTACAATAAAAAGTAAAAAGATTTGAATCACGAACCTCTTAATTGCTAACACATCCGTATGCTAGCAGTCAGTGGAACTATGTTCGATTTGATAATTGAATATCATTTCTACAATATGATAATTTCCTTTAGATTTCTATATTAAATCTTATTCTAGATTCTATTAGTTTGTTGTTTAATAATATTTTAGGATGAATTAAACGATAATTATGACATCAAAATTGTGTCAATCTTTTCTATAATTGTGAGATATTTTCCTTTCCAATATATAATCTTTAGAAGATAAAAGAGGAATGCTCGAGCTAATCCAACCTAATAATTGGGATAAATTAAATTTTGATCACCAAGAAAATAAAGTTATATGTAGGCTTTTAGGAAGCCAACAATTAGGGCATGAAAACACAGTTAGGGAGTTGAAAGGGGGTTAGTTAGGCAACTTTATAATATTTATTATAATCACATATTTTTTTAGAATATAGTTTGAGAGTTTTGAGTGAGGAGGAAGAAGATAATGATAAATTAACTTTATAAATAAAGAGAAAATAAAATGTGATTAGATTTGGCCACATCATCAAAATATAATAAATCTAGGTAAGTATATATATCTATGGTTGAACAACTTCATACCAACCTACAACCTCCCTCACATATGATCCCCCTGAGTTTTAGGAGATTATGTGACATTTTTTTTAATTCCCCTTTTCTCCAAAAATAAAATATAATAATAATAAAAATCAATCAATCAAGTGTATACACTTGTGATTTATCTTATTACTTATCCTAGTTTTTAATTTCATTCCTTTATTATCATGCTTAGTTAACTATGATTACTATGATTATATAAGGTAATTAAATAGAGGTTGACTTTTCCCTTTTTTTTTTTTTTTTTTTTTTTTTGGTATATATCTATGTGAATTTGAGTAGAACCAGTGTTGTAATTTTTTTTCACTTAAAAACTTTTTTCTAGTAAATCTCTTTAAAAAGGGGAAAGGAAAAAAAAACTCATGTGTTTTTTTTCTAACCAAGAAGTAATAAAAATTGAATGTGATATATATGTGTGTCAAAAACAAGCGGAGAAAGACGATCAAACAATTTTCAATCATAATCCTTGCAGATCAGATCATCTATATAATATATAAGAAGGAACTTCATATTTTTTATATCTTTTTCTTTGAATGAGATCTCAATTTTAGTGACGGATTTATTATATATCTTACAAATGGAATCCTTCTTCTTTTCTATTCAGTTCTTCCACCACCGTGAACCCCATAGCTCAATAAATATAAATATATCAATATCATTTCAAAAGTTTTTATAGTGCAACAATCACAGGAATAAAGAAATCAAACCTCCAACCTTAAACAGAGGGAGTATATGAAAATTACGGCTAAATAACCTCACATTAACATATCATTAAAAGAAAAAAAAATCATGGGTTGACTTAGTGTTAAATAGTGGACACGACCTTGATATAGGGTTAAGAGGTCATGAGTTTAATCGATGGAGGTCACCTACCTAGGATTTAATATCCTACGGGTTTTTTTGACATCTAAATATTATAGGGTCAAACGGTTTATTCCGTGAAATTAGTCGGGATGCATAAGTTGCCCTAGACACTCATGCATATTAAAAAAAAACACATCATTTCAAAAGTTGATAGATTTGATTTTTCACTTTTTTGCTTTTCTAAAAGTAAACTTAAATTGTATTTCTTTTTCCACAAATCTATCAAACCCATGTATTTAATACAAAAGATCACTATTATTGAGTTCATTTATCACATCTATAAATAATTTTTCATATCGAATTTCTATCCAATTTTACTAAGGACAATTTTTACAAAAGTATATGAGAGACCCAAATTTGGCCCAAATATATAACCGATTTTAAAACAACAATTTGAGCATAACTCATTTAGTTAAAGATATACTTTCAACTAAGAGATCAGATATTCAAATTCTATCCTCCCACGAATAGTTGAAAAAAATACCTTTAAAAGTAATAATTTAAGATTATTAATCATGTGACACATTTGTAATGATATAACTCCTTAGTGCAGCATATTGTATATAGTGATCAAGAAATTCAAAAAAGGTTATCACTACATGCAAGCTTTAAATTTTTTGAGTTGCTTGAACTTTAGTGGACCTAATGTGACGAATATTTTGATCATATTCTTGCCTTTTTTTTTTTTTCCCCCCTTTAGATTCAAAAAATGTATGAATTGTCTAAGCTCTCTCAACCAAGCTTTACGCAACCCCCCCAAAAAAAACCCAAGAGCACAATTCTAAGTTTCTATCACAAGCAAAGCTATTTTAAATCATATTCTTAGATTTGTTTCTCCTTTTATACATTTTTGTCTCCCTTGTCGAGATTGAAATTCTTTGTGTGATTGGTTTGGATTTTTTGATTCCGTCAAAGAATTGAACGTAGATCTGAATATTAATCGATGAGCATTTTTATTTGTTCACAAACAATTTCTTTGTTTTATAATCTATTGTTGTTTCCCCCTTTCGTACATTATTGATTGAAAATTTTTGTGTGGTTAATCTGAATGTTTGATTATGTCTAAGAATTGAACGTCAAATTGAATATTAATCAACGAGGTTTTTTTATTTGTTAGCAAATATATATTTTTTTGTTCTTCCAGAGATTGTTGTCTCCCTTGCTGAGATTGAGAATCTTTGTGTGGTTGGTTTGAATGTTTAATTCAGTCTAAGAATTGATTATAGGTTTGAATGTCAATCAACTATTCTTTTTTTTAAAAAAATTACAAACAATTTATTTATTTTACGGATCTACTTCTTAAAGATGTTTCTACTCGGTTAATTTTTTTAAAATATTAAACATTATTAACAAATAAACTCAATTAATTAAAGGGAAAAAGAAAAAGAAAAACATTTTTTTTTCTATATTGAAGGTTGAATACATAGGCTAAAAGGTGTACTAAAGTAGCAATATAATTATGGTGAATAATTTCTCTTAAAATTATAGTGAAGAAGTTGTGGACTAAAGAAAAAATTATTACTTTTTGGAATTGCTTGATGGAAACCATAACTACCAAACATCAAAGAATCTAACTACCCTCCAATATATACCAACATGTAATAAATAAAGAGTAAAAATAAAATGAATCATGTCTTCTATATATTATGAACAAGCAAAAATGAATATATATCACTTTTTCCCACATCTCTTTCTCTTCATATGTCATGCTTTCTTCAATGAGAAGAGAAATTCAAAGGACCATTCATTTTATACTTTAATACCTTTTTTTCTTTGCATATTTAACACATTAATAATAAGTATTTTCAAAGTTGAAGCTTTTAGAAATTCAATGACATCTAGAACAACAATGAGGACTAATTTGAAGGAGTTGCTCTCAAATCACTCCATCTCTAAAATGTTCAATAGTGAGGGGTTTCCCCTTTTTATTTCTAGTGATTGTTTTATTTTCGTTATTTTCATTTGATTAAAATACTATTTTATTTCCTATACTTTGATTTTTCGTTCTATCTTAGTTCATGTAATTTTAACTGTCTAAATTGTATCTATGTACTTTCAACAAATCTTAACGTTAATCATTATATTTTCAATAAATCTTAAATTTAGTTATTCAAATATATTTTTATTAAAAAATGGTTAAATAATAATAATAATAATAATTTTTATACAATGAAAGAAACTATGTGAATATATTTTTACAATTTGTAAAAAGAATGTTTATAAAGATTATTTTAAGATTTATTGAAAGTATAAAAACTAACGTTTGACATTTAAAAGAGACTAAAATTAGACATTTAAAAGTATAATAATAACCAAAATAAAACTTCTTAAAGTATATAGGTCAAAATTACATTTTATCCTAACAATTTTTATCAAAGATAAAGCACAGTATGTTAATGTGTTTTCAATTTTTATACAAGAAATTGAAAAAGTTAATAAAGACTAGTCTTAAGATTTATTGAAATTATAAGGATGAAATTTGGACATGCCGGAACATATGGACTAAAATAGAAATAAACTCCAACCCTAGATTAAATCTTTTTTAGAAACAATATTTTAATCTTTAATTTATTATTATAACTAATGATTTTTGGGAAAATTGTCGATTTTGACCCAAAAACCTTTTCCCATTCAAAAGTAACTTCATCTTTAAAATCTACTCTTTTTTTAACTTTTTTTTTCCCAACATTTCAGACTTAAGTGGAGGGATCCACCATGTAAAAAGACAATTTGTCCCTTAATAAATGGTCATTCAATTGCCTTGAATATGAAATTACCTAACTTACCTAACTCACATATCTTAAAATAGAAACTTCAATCTTCAGTTTCACATTTTATTTTCAATAATAGAAATGCTTTACGTTAGGTGAGGGTCCTAACTTCAGGAATAATTCTTTTCAGAGGGTCTCAAGTTCAAAGAAACAATTTCTTTCCTTTTTTAGAGTTCCAAAAGAGACCGGTATGTTGAAAAATAGTTTTTTATATTTTCAGAAAGTCATGAAAATGGAGCCAAAAAATTACTTTTCAAAAGAAAGTTTTTAGTAAGCAATGAAATTCTTACTTCTTTTTCACTGGCATATGTTATAAATGAGTATTGTTATTTTTTAGGAGAAAAAGTGGAGAGAAAATTGAAAAATGAAAAGTATTGGAACATGATTGAACATGGGAAAGTTTTTGTTGGTGTTCTATGATTTGTCTCGTAAAGTTCAAAGCAGATGTCTCGTGAAGTTGTCTTTCTCGTGAAGATGACTTCGTACAACTTTACGAGATAACTCTGTTATTCAACTTTTGTCTCGTGCAGTTGAACCAATCAAGTTGTCTCGTGAAGTTGACCAGGTCACCTTTCTCGTGAAGTGACCATGTCAACATTCTCGTGAAGTTGACTAGATCAACTCTCTCGTAAAGTCAAATTTCTCCTAAGTTTTTTTTTTTAATATTTATTGACACATTTTTTTTTCTAGCCAATAAGTTTTATCTTCACTTGCAATGCCTTACATGTTTGTTTGCTAAGGTGGTATTTGGATTGAGGATGAACAAGAATACGCATGCGGTAATCTTAGGGGTTTGGATGTAAAAGGTGACATTTGTTTTGAGGACTTTTTGTTAGAGTTGTATAATCTAAGTGGGATTGACCCAAAAAAACCACGATCTCACTCTAAGATGTATATACAATTTTGGATCCAGGGTTCCTACGTATTTGATATGAAATGATCAAGAACTTAGGTTCTTTTTAAATGGTGAGGACGCATATAGGCCCTCTATCTATTTATCAACGAAATCCAAACCTATGTTTGGTGACAGTAATTTAAAGAACCCTAGTTGCTCATATCAACCAAGTTTTACATACAATTTAGCCCAAGAATATCCATCCCTTATTATTTTACACAACCTTCCTTCAAACAAAATTATCTATCAAACTATGCTACATCACTAAACCCCTTAGATAATAATGTTGCCCTATATAACCTATCCAAGGACAATTTCTTTGTTTATCCATACAATCCTGAGGATAATGGTCTATCCTTCTCAATGTATGGTGAAGAAGATATTGGTTGTGCATACGGGGGGTTTGGGCATAATGTGAGGAGAATGAGATAGAAGATGAAAATATATGTGTTAAAGGGATTTTTGAGCAAGGTGTAGGAAAAGAGAACGTGAACCTAGAGGAGAACATAGAAAGACAGTTCATACGATGAATGGGAATTACCAGAGAAATTGAATGATGAGTCTAATGAGTCTTGAGTCTGATGATCTGATTGAAGAGGATGATAGGGACGTTCTATTGGGGTTCTATTAGGTTTTATGTCCTAAAACTCGCAGTTTATAAAAGATAAACATATTCTATAGTCGATAAACTTATTATTGGTTTTATAAATTGCATACGTAAAAGTCTAAATCCAATAAACTAGATTCATGGCTATTATATGAATATTTAAACTTTATGTAGAGACATAGAGATGGATCAAGTTTGAGTAAACAACCAAAACGGTCTATAGTACATGATTAAGGTTGAGTACCTTATTCTGATAATACTATTGGATGCGGCCTACTCTGTAGCTATTATAAGTTGTTGTAAAGATACTACAAACGAAGTGATCTAGATTCGTTCATGTATTGACATGAGGAGTGGAGGCATCCTGTGCAATGAGTTTGCATAAGATCGGACCAATAAATAAGTCACTCTTACTTTATAACGTTGTTTACTGTATAAGATTGACTATTTCACTTAGATGACCAAAGTAACTCGATCTTAATCCTGAGTTAACTATAAACTACTGTTTATTCAGGATTATCCTTAGATTTGTATAGGTGAAGGTTGGCTCAACAGCGCCGGCTCAATAAGCCTCCCATTTTAGGGATAAGAGAAAGGTTTTTCTCTTAAGTATTGAATCCAGGTCTTAAACAAGGGGCCCCACCCTCTCACTTGGCTGAGAGATACCTGATTTAGTGACTGGATCACAAACCAATTGTTCATTAGAGGATCAGTAGGAACTTAAGGAACAAGACGTAATCTTGGGGGTAAAACAAATCCCTCAAACTCAATCAATAACAATAACATGTCGTGACAATAAGACGTAATCTCAAGGGTAAAACAGACATTTGACCCAGCCGTTATTACGAACAATCTGTGAATGGTCGACTTACTAATTATGGTTAAATTATGTGGACATAATATATCTACAGTGAGAGGAGTGCAACTATGGGCTTTAGTGAGTGACCCATTAGTTAACGAATAAGGATTAATTTGGTGTAAAGAGTTTAGCAAACTAATCTCGAATCGTTAGAGCCCATGATCTATAGGTCCACAAGGTCCCCCTACTAGCTCGTAAATAGATTAGCCTTAGAGTAGCGTGATAAGTTAATTTGAAATGTTCAAATTAGAATTAAGGGAACTAGTAATTATATGAGATATAATTACGGGTTAAATTTTGAAATTAAACGAAATTAGAGAATTAATTAATATTTAAATATGGTTTAAATATTAAATTCATAAAGGTGGAATTTGTGTAAAATTAATTTAATATTTGATATTAAATTAATTAGAATTAATTAAATTATTAAATTATTTATTTATTAGAAAATTAATTTTGTAAAATTAATAATAATTTCAATTTTTGAAATCAATTTGAAAATTGGAAAATTTTGGAAAAACACGAAATGGAAAATTAGATTTTTCCATTGACACCTTCAAGCAACTCACTCATTTGTCCATTTGAATCTTGATTCAATCTTCAAGCATGAGTTGCACCTCATGCAGCTTTCTTCTTTGCATGAATGTCTTGCAATAAATAGAGAAGATAGAAGTGGAAATCGGGCATGCAATAGCTGATGAACTTGCTGAAGTTTTGTTAAAAACTTGTAAGGTTGAAAAAGTGTTCTTCAAGTTGCATCAGTGAGCTTCTTCTCCAGATTCCCTTCATTCAAGCTTATTTTGAGTCCCACAACTTAATCTAAGGCTCCAAAAGAATAGTAGGGAAGACCTTTTCACAAGAAGAATTGGAGAAGATTTGCAGCTGAATTCGAGTTTCAAGAGGTTCTACGTATGACATGAAACCCTCTTATTATTGTATGAGCATGCTTTATTTACAGGCAAAATTAATAAATTAGAATGCTTATTGATCCTTGTTGTTTCCGTTGCATACTGATATACTTCTTTTGATACTCTAAATCTCGTGGGTTCTGTAGTTTGTAATTGTAATTAATTGTAATGTACAAACAATTTATTTACTTAATAAAATCTGAGATGTTTTATTTATCATTTAGTAACATTAACCCACAAAACCAATAAACTAACTGTTGGGGTTGATGCCCTAAAGTCTAGTGTCCTGTAGTTTATAAACAGTTTGTACGAATGCTTGTGATGTATAATATATGATATTTACTTCACTTCTTGATTTTGCTCATCTGGATGTTTTATTTGCTTTACCACAAACCAATAAACTAAAATCCCTTGATGTCTTTATGTAAATTAAGCATGTATATAGTGACATACAAGTGGATCATGTCTTAAGTGATAACCAAAATGGTATGTAGTATATGGATATATGAGGGAAACCTTATCCTGGTAACGCTACGGATGCTACCCGTTTTGTAGAATAGTTACAAGTGTTGTGACTTATCACAGATGGTCTGATCCTAATCATTCGGGTAGGGAACATGCGAGCGGGGGTGTCCTATACAAAGAGTTTGTATAAGACCTGACCACGAAGTGTTAACGTCTCGTTATATAACACCATTTATGACTAAGACTTCACTTCACTAGGATGACCATAGGTAACATGACCTCAATCCTGAGTGAGTTGGGAACTTCTATCATTGAGGGCAGTCATTTGATTTGCAAGGGTGCGAGTGACCAGACCGCCGACTCAAACCTACCACTTTGGGGATTCATCTGATTTGGGAGCTAGGAACTTAGCTACGTAGGATAGAATTCACTTCTTCCTCGAAGCAGGGACAAGTAGATAGGTAGCCCCCTTAAGGGTTGATCCCAGGGCTTGAACGATGTGGCACCATACACCTTTTCATGGCTTGAGAGGTGTTCACACATAGTTGGACTATGTTGTATTGTGCATTAGAGGGATCAATGGTACTTAAGGAGTGAAATGTAACTACAGGGGCAAACCGATAAATTGACCTAGCTGTACTTACGAGCATCTATGAAGGGTTATCGTACTCATGATTGGTTATATCCGATGGACACAAAAATATATCTGTGGTAAGAAGAGTTTAGTTGTCAGGCTTTAGTGGAATGCTTAGCAGTTAACAGATGGTGGATCTTGTGGCTAAAGAGTTTAGTCAGCTATTCATGTACCGTTGGAGCTCCAAGCCATAGGTTCATAAGGTCCCCTTGGTAGCTTGGATACAAGTTGAGAATCAGTTTCTGGGTCAGTTTGAAATGTTCAAATTGACAAGAGGAAGTTCAATTATATATGATATACTTGAACTGGTTAACTATATATGATATGATTGACTAAATGTATGTGATACTTTATTTTGGAGAAAATTGGATATAAATTTGATTTATATCAAGCAGAGGAGAAAACACTATAGTTGATATATGATATCAAACTATAGGTTATGAATATAATATGGTTATATTTATTATTTTATTAATTAGGCGGTTATGAGATAATTGGCCGAAGTTTTCTCCGAATTCGTGCGATATTGAGAAGTTCTATTCAGTTTTAATAACTAAAGAATAAAATAAAAAAAAAAAAAATCATTTTGCAAAAAAGAGAAACGCATAATCGCTCACAGTGTAATAAGCCTTTTATTGCTTAGTGTTTGAGAGCCTATACGATAGCGCCCACTTACTAAATGATCGCACACCCGCGCGCCCTTTAACTAAAAGATCGCTTAGCGCCTGAGCGTAACTAAACGATCGCTTACCTTTTCATAGACAATTGCTTAGCTTTTATTACACGATCGTGTACCCCGCACTAAACGATCGTGCACCCGACTATACAATAGTCTTCCTTTCTCCCACTTGCTAGATCGTAGTACACGATAGCATTTCCTCCTCCCCTCTACCAATTCCGTCAAAGCCCACCCTTTGGATTCTCACTCCGAGAATACTGAGGGCTTCGAGTGGTGGTGTCGTCCCTGTTGCCTATTGTTCGTGCGCTTCTGTTCGTGTAGACGACTGTGGTGTTGTTGGGCGATCACTTGCTGGACGAGAAAGAGCGAGAGGAGTTCGTTCACACAGAGACCGAGTTTTGTGAAGAAAGTCTTCAACTGGTACATTCTCTCGTGTTTTTTTTTAATCCTTTAAGAATGTCAGTAATTTAGTGTAATCAATGCATATCTGTTTGTTTGAATGTATATGTGTAAATTTCGTCACAATGAATTGGAAAAATCCGCTTTCGTTCATAGGTACTCATGTATAAGAGTTCCTTCACTAACATCCAAGGTTATCATCTGTAGCTTAAACATGTATGTAGAGACATACAGGTGGATCATATTTAAGTAATAATCTAAATGGTCTGTAGTAGATGGATAAGGCTGGAAATCTTATCCTGGTGACACTATGAATATGACCCGCTTTGTAGATGTTATAGTTGTTGTAAAGTGCTGCAAATGATCTAATCTTGATCATTCATCTAGAATATGTGAGTGGGGGTATTCTATACAAAGGAGTTTGTATAAAACCAGACCACGAAATGCTAGTCTCATTATATAATATCATTCATAATAGAGACTTACATTTCACCAGGATAACCATAGGCGACATGACCTGAATCCTGAGTAAATTGTGAACTCCTATCTATGAAGGTGGTTATTTGATTTTTATAGTGAGAATGACCAGATCGCCGACTCAATAAGCCTACCATTTTTTGGAGCACAACTACACAAGAAGAAATTTACTCATTCTCTAACGTCTGGGTAAGTAGATAAATTGCTCTCTTAAAGATTGATTCCGGGGCTTGAACAATGTGGTGTCACTCCTTTCTGACAGGGGTTTGGTTATAGTTGGACTATGACTTATTTTTCATTAGAGGAATCAGTGGTACTTAAGAAGTTAGATGTAACTATAAGGGCAAAACGGTAATTTTGGCCCAATTGTACTTACGAACAATTTGTGAAAGGTCATCGCATTGTTGACTGGTTAAATCTAATGGACACAGAAATATATCTGTAGTGCGAGCTGCCGATCTTTAGTAGAGTGATCGACAATTAATGGATGCTGAATAATTTAATTAAAAAAGTTTAATTAACTACTCAAATACCATTGGAGCTTTAATCTACAGGTTCATGAGGTCCCCTCTATAGCTCAACAAGGATTAGTGAGAATTAATTTTGAATTAATTTTAATTTTCCAAATTAAATGAGGGAATTAATTATATTGATATAATTTAATTTAATTATGTATTATATAATTAATATAATGTATTTGCTACATTATAATATATTTGAGAGGAATTATATATTTGAATATGATTCAATTATTAATTATATGAATGTGATTAATATAATTAAATTTATTACAAATGTGATTTATATTGAATATCATGCAATAATGAGAGAATTAAAACTATAGGTTATATTGTATTTGATACAATATAAAACTATAAGTTATATATCTATATAATAACTATCTTATCATATATTATATATTAATTAAATAATTTGTTATATTATTTAGTTTTTGAATTAATTATTGGAGGGAGTTATAACTTATTACCCATTATTCTCTCAACTTCATACGTGTGTGTGGTGGTTGGTCGGGAAGTGGTTTTTCTTCTTCTCTTTTGGGTTGATACAGAAGAGAGATCCCTCTATAATTTTCCCAAGGACATCACATTGATTCTTTTTCCTCTTGCTTTCCCTCTCTTCCAAAACTCAGAGCCCACACAACTCCTGAAAATTCTCTTCCCTACAGAGAATACTGAGGAAGATTTTGTGGTGGGGCCATCTTGGATCGTGATTTTTCGTGATCTTTTTTTTATTGGACAGGAGGCTTTCGTGAAGAACTATTCTTCATGGGTAAGTCATGGTTCTCATCCTTCTCCCTTTCTTTTCTATGCATGTTGTAGATTAATTTCTATTGTGATGCATAATTTTGGTTATGTGAAATTTGTTATTCTGTGAAAATATTTTTGGGATCGATCCCTGCTTCCACATTGGACCTTAAGGTTCCTTCACGTTTGAATGGAGGGTGATTGTAGTAACCGTCAATGTGAAGATACCAACCTGTACGTGGAAAATACTCATGTGAAACCTCCAAACAGGAAGATAGAGTCAAAACATAAAAAACCGTTGATGATAGTGGAGAAGGAAACACATGTAGAATACGTATGTGGACTAACCTATAAGGTAAATGGGAAATCGTACAAGCTGTATCTAGCTAAAGTCCCAGATTCTGCTCGATCAATAGTACCAATGAGAGCTCTCTTAAGACTACTTATAGTCTTCTAAAAAATCACACCACTTCAGTCGTGATTGCAAAATATCTCTATGTCATCCACAATTCCAAGGATGCTATACTCAAATATTTGTTCCTTCTCCCTCTCCATCATGACTAACTCTATGAAATATGCAAGTACCACTTTCGCTGCATCCTCATCGCTCGTAAAGTCCATGGCAAGAAAATTTCCCTTGCTTCAAACTGTTTCAATCTAGGCCTATCATTGAAGTATAAGTTTCTAAACCTATTAGGCTTAGGGTTATTCTGCACTGCTCTCGTCTGTACCCTAAACCCAGTGATGAGGTCAAACCCATCTTTACCGAATGATACCCTAGACCTGAACATATTTTAAAAAAATAATAATAATGTTCAGTCTATCATCCACAACCTCCCTTAAAAGTAGCTGATGTATCAGTTGTCCATTGAAGGAGAGAATACTATCTAAGATGGGTCCGTATATGGTATGCTTAAACATGTCTAATTGGACCCTCGTTAACTTCATTTGGATCACCATACAGGTCTTAGCCAAATGAGAACACGAAAATAACAAAACCTTAAAGTATCCTGCTGGCTCGATCATCGGCTCCATGATAATTACCTATACGTGCCACAAAACATGGTACAATGTTAAAATCCCTAACGAAAGAAAATGCCCTTAAAAAGGATGAACTTCACAAGAAAAAAGCCAGAAAGCCATCACCAAAAGACAAATCTCGTGAAGTTTGTAAAAAAGCTTGAGTTGTACTCTTTGTGGTTTGTCTCGTGAAGTTGAGTTCATTTCTGTCTTTTGTCACGAGACAAACTTACAACATTACGAGACAAATGACACAAAGCTTTCGTGCTTTTTTTTTACAAACTTTCCATTCTTATGAATACTTCACGAGACAAATATTCGCAAATTTCACGAGATATTTATCTCTTGAAGTCCAATACATCCAAAAAAATATGAAATCAAACCCAGACGAACATATAACCCTTACCCTATATATTTTATAGGTTCTTTTAAGTTCGTTGAAGTTCAAAGGTTAATTAAAAAAAAAAAAATTTGGATTTTTCACTACACATTCCTACCAAAAATCACACAGATTCCCCCTATAAACAATAGAATCGATACATTTAGAAAGAAAGAAAATGAAAAATGTACCTTTTATCAAAATCCGAATTGGGCGAAGGGGTAATCGAAGATAAAAGATGGGCCTTTTTAATAGAGGTAGGAGAGTCTTTGCGAGAAGAGAGTCCAACAATGGTGAAAAAGAAAAAACTCAACAAGAAGAAGAATAATAGAAAATCCTAACTTCCACAGAAAGATTTGAGATTTGAGATTTGATTTAACTTTTTGAAATGACCATTTATTTAGGGGCAAAAATTGTCTTTTTACGTGGTGAGTCCCCCCACTTAAAGTTTGAAATGTTGCGAAAATGATTAAAAAAAAAAGTAGATTTTAAAGATGAGGTTATTTTGAATGGGGAAAAAGTTTTTAGGTCAAAACCGACAATTTCCCAGATTTTTGGAAGTGTGGGTTTATAGTCATGGTTAATGATTATTAAAAGATTAAAAATATTTTCTACAATTAGAGGAGTTTTTTTAAATATTCATTTTTTAAAAATCTTTTTTATTAAAATATATGAGAGTTTTGAAACAATTTATTCAAGTACTCATACATAAATAAGGAAATGAATATTACCAACCATCTATATTTTTATTATAATTTCAATTATGTTTTTTTTAAAGAGAATATAGACCCGTTTTAATTATAGTTTTTATAGTTGTAATTATTTTATTGTTACAGAGAATCAAAAATATTTAAATTTCCATTCTTCATAAGAAATTTTAATTATTTTATTTTGTATGAGGAGAAAAGATATTTTAATTTTAGTTATTTAAAGAAAAAAGTCTCCATATTTATGAATTTAAATTTCAAAATGTTAAAGAAAAGTGGAAAAAAAAACTATAGGTAAATCTTAAATATTTAAATAAATAGATTAACTAAACTATTTTAATAAAATGTTAAAAAAAAAAAAAACAAAATAAAACCCTACCAATTTAGAAGTTAGGACAAAATAGTTTTTCAATCGAATATACTTTAAAATGTTTTCAAATATAATCTAATAACAAATATGAACATAATCTCCCATAAATCTTTTGGATTTATACATGGCAACAAATTCATTATTTTACTAATTTAATCTCTATAAACATTATGTTATTACCAAAATATATTTTATATATTCTCGATAAAAAATTCTGAAAATTGACATATAATATTAGAAAAACATATTGTTGCCAACATGAGCACAACTTAATTGACATGAACTTATTATCAACCTCGAGGTTCGAGATATGACATATATTTTCTCTCTATACATAACCAAAACTAGAATTAAAAAAAAAATCTTATTTAATATTTTTGGCAGAATCACTTAACTTCCCTTGTAATCTCTGTTTAAAAAATGGTGGATTTTCTAATGAAGAAGAAAAATAGTGGGGTTATTATTTTAATTATTACTTATTCACTTAACTACCCTAATTATCTCTGTTAAAAAAGAAATGGTGGGGTTAATTACTTTAATTATTACTTATTTGAATTTGAATTACATTGGTTTCCCGAAATCTTAATAGTTCATATCTGGATGAAAAGCGCTTTATGGAAATAAAGATTAATCAAGATTTAGTTGATTAAATTCGATTTTGTTTAAGAAAATTGATTAAATTTGATTTTGATTTCGATTATTTTCTTTCCATAATTATTTGATTGTGCCCTGCTGATCTCTTTTTTGTATTCCATAAAAGAAAAGAAATAAAACTCTCTCCCAAAAAACAAAAATGTTTCGTCAGTTAAAAACGTGGAAATTTTTGGTGCGCAAGATTGATAACCTCTCTTCAATGTATAATTTTTTTTTAAAAGAGTGAGTGCACAAATAAAATCGTTGAAGTAAGCTTAACTCAACGGTAATTGACATAATCTTTCTTCCTAAAAGTTAAATGTTCGATCTCTCATTTCTTACATTGTCGGGGGTGTACATAAGTTAGATTGTGGGATTTTTATGGGGGTTGGTTACTCGAATGACACGATTAGGATCTTCAATCTAACCCAACCCTTAAAATTTGGGTTAGGTTGGGTGGATGGTTTACTTTTTTCTTTTTTTATTACTTTTTTTTATTAACTTAAAATATTTAAAGTTGTGTACAATATGTCATAATAATTAAAATTTTATAAAACTCAAATGTTAAATATCAAAATCCGAGATAACTATTACAAACTTCATACAAACATCATAAAAATATATATGAGCTACGATATTTATAAGTTATAATATATATATATTTTTAATAATATTAGAAATTCAAGTTGGGATGGTTCAAATTCAAATTTTTAAAAGTGTAACTTGACCCAATCCAACCTTAAAAAAACATAAAAAAATTCAATCCAACCTAGCCCAAAATTAAAACTAACCAAACCCAATCTTACAATTTGGGTTAGATAGTCCGATTTGTTCGGGTTGTTGGATCATTTGAACACTCCTAGTTGTTATACTAAAAAAACACCAAGTAAAATCAAATAAATTTAAGTTCAAAATAGACAAATATTATACTATTACAAAACTCCGTTAGTTAAAACATGCATTGCTCAATTGACATATCAATGTGTCAATAACCACGGAATTTGTGGTAGAAAAAATAGATCACGATGAAAATGTTGAGGACTCAATTTTATAGAAATTTCAATAAAAATACTGATAAAATATCCACGTCAATAAAAACTTGTGAGAAGAAAAAAAATATATTTTATATTTTTAAATAATTTAAATTCTTATTATTTATGTTATATTTTTTTGCTTATTCTCCATATTTCATTGAAAAAAAACATTATATCATAATAAAAATGTTAATACACCACTTATGTCAATGTTGAAGTCATAGACAATTGAAAATATAGATAAAAATATAAATTCAATACCTTTTCGTAAATTTTTTAAAAAAAAAAAAAAAATGATGACACGAAGTATCTGAAGTTGGGCCTTTTAAGTTACTACAAAATGATTTTTGGCTTGGGCCTACAAAACAAAATTCTCTTGGATCTATATCCACTAGAATTGTAAATAGAACTTTTCCCAATATGCAATTTTTAATTGTTTGGTTATGTTACAAAATTTCTTTTCATAAGATTGTTTATTAAAATTTTAATTCATGAAGTTTTAGTTTTAAATGTCCAATTTTAGTTCTGTTTTTTTTTAATAAATCTTAAATTTAATCACCTAAAATTTATTTTTATTAAAATTAATTAAATAATTATAATTGTTTTCATGAAAGGAAATATCATGTGATTGTGTTTATAAATTTTATAGTAGAAATGATGATATATATTTGTCGACAATAAACTAGTAGGACAAACTAAATTTAATGTTTATCAAAAGTCTATGTACTAAAACTTGACATTAAATTGTGGAGCGGGTTGTTTTAGAAATACCAGATAATTTCTCCATAAGTATGACACTCAATTTTCTAAATTTTGTATAAGGACGGCCAAAACAAACATAGTTTAACTAGCATAGGATCTTCTTAGTTACCACGAGGTCTATGATTGGAATTCTCTAATATTATGGTAGTAAAACAAGAATGAGGACTAAAACTATCACGCCATCTAAATACACTTATTAAAATATATGTGATTTTTAGAGTATATTAAGTTTTAATTATTTCAAAAGATCAAAATTCTTATACAAAGAAACTATATGGATCTTTTAAAAATCAATTATACTTTCCCTATTAATTTTCATCATAAGAGAGAGGTGAGATCGAATCTCAAATCTTAAAAGTGGGAGTATAAGTTAATTACCAATGCCAATGATCAGTTAGCTAAATGACATTTAATTCTCACTCCTAAATCTTTAATCAAATGCTAAACTCCCTTAAATTTTGCATAGGAACAAATTAGTTTACGGTTGTGTTTAGAATATATTTTTAAATGTTTAATTTAAAAGATAAGTCATTTTAGAATAAATTGGAGTGTTTAACAACAACTTAAAATAACTTTTCAAAATGTATTTTAATCTTTTTTTATAAAAAAATGTTTAAATAAAAATGATTTTTTTTTAAAAAAAAAATTTCTTACGATCATAATTCTCACCGCTAAATCTTTAACCAAACACCCAACTCACTACTTTTATGTTAAACTTGTTTTTTCTATAATGATTGACGAGAGTCAATATAATTTTTTATCCAAAAATCAAAGATTTAACTAAAACACTTGGGTTAAATACCAAAATGAAATAAAAACAAACGATTAAATAAATCTCGTTTTTTTCCTTCATAATTAAAGAGTGATATTTTGAATATATAAACTTAAACTAAGACTATTTGGTAACAGTTTGATTTTAAAAATAAAAAATAAAAAATAAAAAATAAAATTATAAATATCCATTTTACCTCTAAAGTTTGACTTTGTTATCTACCTCGTACAATCAATATTAAAAAAAAGTTAAAAAAATTATTTTTGCTTTTAGAATTTGATTAAAATTAAACTTTTTACTTAAAAAATGCAATATTCATTGTAATAAAGGAAGAGAAAACAAGCTTAATTTTTAAAAACAAAAAATAAAAAATTAAATTATTAAAACTTTCCAGACAAAAGTTGAAATGTACAATATAATAGAATTTAAACTTAAAATAATGTTTATGATAAAATGGTAAGTATAACTTAGCTGAACTACCCCCTTCCATTTTCCCTTCTCATAAACCTCTGGTTGGTGAGAGAAAAATAGAAAAAAAATCAATCTCTTTTTAAACACTTCAAATTGCAGTTTCTATTTCATGAAACCTTCTTTCAATGGCCCTTGTAGATCATCATCAGAGAATCCATCCAGTTACAGATGTTGAACCGCCGCCACCTCGGTCAGCGCCGCCGCTAAATCCTCCCTCGTCGTTGCCGGGAAAGGATGGCCACCACCAAATTCTCCCTCCAAAAAATAGAAGATCTAGCCTTGGCAGATGCTTATGTTGGACATTCTGTGTTATTTTACTTCTTCTGATCATCGTCGGAGCAGTCATCGGAATACTCTATCTTGTTTTCAAGCCTAAGATTCCGACGTACTCCATCGACTCCTTGAACATCAGCGATCTTCGACTTAATTTCGACATGTCACTCTATGCCAGGTTTTGTTCAATATCACTACTTAATAAATAAAAAAAATCCTTTTTTAATACAATAATAAAAACAGAGGATTTGAATGACAAATCTCATAGTCGTTAACAAATACGATATATCAATTTAAAATAAGGTAAATTACTAATCATCTTCGTCACTTAAAATTTTGATTTCTTTTCTAAAGTTTAATACAAACATTTCTACGTTAGATAATTCTAACAAAGTTTAAAACTATTTCAATAAATTGGATATGTTTGGTATCTTATCTGAATTTAACTTCTTGATTAGATAAATTTTTGTATGGCGAATTATTTTTGAAAAATGTGAGACTGATATTGCTAATAAATGCATATTAAAAAAACAACAAAACAAAACAATTTTTGGTTTTCTTGAAAAAGAAAGTTAAATATAATATTGTTCAAATTTTTGTTTTTAGATCACTAGTTAAAGTATCCTATTAATTCATATTCTTAATAGGTTCGACGTAAAAATCACGACATACAACCCAAACAAGAAGATCGGAATATACTACGAGAAGGGAGGAGTTTTGAGCGTATGGTACACAGAGAACAAGCTATGTGAAGGGTCGTTGCCGGCGTTCTACCACGGCCACCGGAACAAGACGGCACTGGACGTGGTTTTGACCGGAAGGACGGTGTATGGAAGCACTTTGATGACAGCGTTGGTGGAGAAACAGCGGACCGGCCGCATTCCGCTGCAGCTCCGGGCGGTGGCGCCGGTGGCCGTGAAATTGGGTAAATTGAAGCTTAAGAAAGTAAAGATTTTGGGGAGTTGCTCGTTGGTGGTGGATAGTTTGACTGCTAATAATGCAATTACTATTAAAGCTAGTAATTGTAAGTTTAGGTTAAAGCTTTGATTTTTTTTTTTTTTTTAATTTCCAATGGAATTGTTTTTAGGTATTTTCAATACTTTTTTTTTAAATATTATTATTATTATTATTTAATTTTAATATAGTTATTTGTGTTTTGAGTTTTTTTTGTGGGAGTAAGAATTCGATCCTATGATCTTTAAAACACATGTATTAATATAATATATTTATTGATTATACTACGTCTAATTTGGATTTCTGAATTAAATATAGATTCTAGAGGGATATTTTTCTCTCATTATTTTATGATTCGTCATGACCTAAATCTCTTGTTTATTTTGTAAACTTTCAAATGTTATTTTTCATAATTGTTTCAATTAATAATAATGTCTAATATATTCTGAAAATAAAAAGAAATTGACACTAAATTTAGAAATCAAAACAAAATGAATATTTATTTTAAATGGTAAATTACTGAAAATATTTTTAAGTATAGCAAAATGTCACTTCTATTGGTAATAGATAGTAATAGACCGCGATAGATATCTATCATTGAACGATAGATCATAATAGACATCTATCATTGAACGATAGATCACAATAGTCATCTATCGCGGGTAAATTTCTATCGCGGTCTATTTATGATAGATAATGATATTTTGCTATATTTATAAATAATTTATCCAACACTCTAAATAAAATAGACCCGAGCCTACATATATATACATATATATATATATTTTTCTTTTCTTTTCTTTTTGTCGATAAAATTATTATCTTTCTTTAAATCCTCTGAATTATTAGTAGTTTTTTTTTTTTTTTTTTTTTTTGGCAATTCTAAATTACTAGTAGTTTAATATTATAAACTTTACATTCGGTTGTAATTTCAACTAGTCGCTATTTCATTTATTTTATTTGTAAAAAAGAATTAAGAGGTAATGGCCAGTGGGTGTATTTCTTGGCAATTGTTATCATCTAATAAATGAAAAATATCTGGATTAAAAGAACATTTAGAAAATTAGGGGAAAAAAAAGTAATTAAATTTGCCACCCATGGGGAGGATAAGTAGGTCTAACAAACCTTTATAAGGGGATGGCTGGATATTCAATGCATGTGTTTGAATTCAAAGTTTAAAATTTTACTTCGACCAAAATGTCGAGATCTCAATTTATTAATAATGTCGATGAAAATATTGATCGATGAGTATTTATGAAAAAGATATAAAAATTCAAAAAAAAAATAATGAAATTAATGCATAAATATTTGTTTTGTTATAAAAGTTAATATGTTTATTATTTATATTATATTTATAATTGTGATATTTTGTTATTTATTTTGTATATATATATTTTATGAATTTTTATGATATAAATGAAAAATCAATTTACAATTTATGTTGATGTCGGATCCATAGAAATGTATAAAAATATCGAAATATCAACATATTGATGAAAATTTATTACGCCATGATTCTGGAAAAAAAAAAAATCATCTACTAGTATAAAATAAACTCATCTACTTATTATTTTTTAAAAAGAATAATCTGGAAATTTATGAAGTATTTTAAAGTGTTTCTTTTTAAAATAAATAAATAAATATAAGAAATAGCTGGTAAGCATAGTTAACATTAAGTCAAGTCAAAATTGTTGACAAAGAGGACTATATAGAATGTGGTTGAAATTAATTAATAATATATTGTTATTATTTAAATTTAAATTTAAGTATACTAAATTAAGGCATAATTAAGTGACATACTAAATTCATGTGAATTTTAAAATACTAAGAAATAGTACTGACTACTGATTAATTTAAATACATTTAGTTAAACTTTAAGAATTAAGTAAAGAAGTGGTTTAAACAACTCAAATCCCAAAAACTAATCTATATTCACATTGGAAATTTCAAAGGGCAATCATACTTACCTTCTGTTTTATAGTAAAAGCCTCAACCAAAGTTCATAAAAGCAACTAATTGAGGAATATTATTATGATGATTTAAAAAAAAAAAAAAAAATGGGTTTGGTCCCTGCACCTGTTTCTTAAGTAAAGAATCAATTTCCAAACTTTCATATAAGTAATGAATAACACTTTTTGGTTTTTTGTTTATAGAAATTGAGTTTATTTTCTCACAATTTCTCATTTGTGATTTTCGTTTTTCCTGTGCAAACATTATAATTAAGTTAAATTGTAAATTTGGTCTCATAATTTGAAAAAAGTTAAGATTTAGTCAATGTGATTTGATAAAACATTCATAAATAGTCCATGATTTTATGGATTTTATTCATTATTTATAATATTTTATCAAACCAAAGGTATTAAATTCTATTTTTTTTAAATCATAAAAACCAATTTTATAATTTAACCTTAGTGTTAACTTCCTTCTTTATTTGATCAAAGGAGTTCATGGGTTTATTAATTCATCGCATTGTGGGTTCCACAACTTCACAACTCTACTTCTTGTTTCAAAGACTCTGAATAATTAAAAAAAAAAAAAATGGTTAAAAGTACAATAGAAGTAGAAGTATAGAGATTCGAATCACAAACCTCTTTATCAATAATATATTGGTATATGTCAGTTGAACTATCTCACATTGACATATGAATCTTAATACTTAAATTTGACGTGATATTTTATATGCATGAAGTATGAACTATATGATAGAAATTAAGACGTTACCAATAAAATTTATGGCTAAATTATTACAATTTTAAACTATGTTAAGGACAAAGAAACCACTACCTCAATAAAAATACAAGGCTGAATATTTTGGGGCGTTTGGGGCAAGGAGTAAGTTATTATAGTCTTAGGTTATTATAGTTGCGTTATAATTGTTTGTGTTTAGGTGTATAGATTATTTTAGTTCGAGTTATAATAATATGTATTCGAGGTATAAACTATTTTAGTCTGTGAAGGAAATAATAAACATTGTAGTAATGAATAAAAAATGACGAATGTAAAATAATAAAAATGGTAGAATAGTTCATATATTTTTTTTTATGAAAAGATACAATTGGTAGCAAATAGTAAATATTATAGCAAATGAGGTTTTGAAATAGTATCGACTGTAGTTAATTGAGAACTAAAAAATAGTATTTGTAGCAAGAGATGATTATTATAGTTTTAGGATAGTCACAAACATCTAATTTATAATTTTTACTTAGAATAAAGATTTGTCAAAACATGTTCAATAACAATTTTTTTAGAAAGATTTTTGTTTTTTAATTTTTAAATTAGTTTGTTTTCTTAGTCCATATGACAATGGTTTAGGTCCTTTTTATAATTATTTAGGTCCTATTTTATAACGATTTTGAATATAGATTTTTGTTTTCTTGAAATTGGATTGATTTTCTCTTAAATTTCATACTATGATTTTTATATTTCTGAAGTAGTTAAATTCTTAGTCAGATTCCAAAAGAATATATATATATATATATATATATATATATTCTAATTTTTAAAACTTGGCTTGATATTTTAAAATATTGATGAAAAGTGGGTAACAAAAAAAAAAACGTTATAGGTGGAAGTATGTTTATAAACTAATTTTTAAAAAATAAAAAACCAAATTATTACTATAGAGATCTTAATCTTTTTGTATTTTTTTTTTTTTTTTTTAAGAATGATCGTTTTCTTAACTTCTTTACCATGGTTCACATCCTATCCGGCTAAACATGTGTATTTTCAACTAAATTCCATACTCTAAAAACAAGCTTTAAAAATTAAAACTACTTTTTACTTTTCAAATATTAGTTTGGTCTTTAGAAACATTTAGATAACAAAATAAAATATCAAATATTAAATCAAATAGATTTAATAATTAAGATTTCTATTCTTCCACCGAGATCAGAGATACAAATCACCACCCACACATGATTTATTATCCTAAAAAATTATCTACTTCATAATTAATGTGTGTTTGGTTTAATTTTTCAAGTATTTAATTTAAAAAATAAGTCATTTTAAAAAAAAATGAAAATTTTAAACCACTCAAAATAGATTTTGGAACACTTTCAAAATGTATTTTAAATAATTTCTATCAAAAGAGATTAAATAAAATTGACTTTTTTTGAAAAAACATGTTTTTTTCTAATCAATCCAAATACGTCCTAATTGATATTCTAAAATTGTGCCATGGGCAAAATTTCAATTTTTATAATTCATTCGATGGTAAAATTTTTAGGATAAGGTAAGAAAGTTAATCAAGGTCTAAATTATAATAAAGAGTTTTGAGTGATGATGATGCAAGGAAGGTGTGGGTATGGGTTGAGTGTAAGAGATATGTTCTTTAGGCTCAAGAAATTGTCACATTGATTGGTGGGATCAAGTGGAAGGATTTTTTTTTTTTTTTCTTTTTAATATTCCTCAATATGCATCTTTTGAAATAATTGGTTTCTTTTAACACAATTTAAGGAAGAAAAATCATTTATAATGAAATAGCTTCCAATTTCTCTTGGATAGATTAATTATTTTATGAATGGAGTAAAAGTATATTATTATTATTATTATTTTTTAGTATAATAGGGGAGGACTTGAGACCTCTTGATCGTTAACCGTGCATCTTTATGCTCGCTTTGAAAAAAATACGTTGTGTTTTTTTACCTATAACGGTTAGATCTATATGACTCAAAATTAAGAAACCAAATCTATATATATTTGACATATGAGTTTTTTTTTATTATAAGTAAAATTATTAAATTTTCATTGGCATGTCAATATATTTTATTATATCATAGAAAGATTCACTAAATGTATAAATAAACAATAAAATGTCACTAATGTAAATATAATTTAAATATAATAAACATGTTAATTTATTTAAAAGTCACCAAAGGTTTTATTTACAAATTTAGCTTTATTTTTTGAATTTTTTGTTTTAATAAAATTTTCACAAATATTCATATCAACATTTTATTGATTATAAGTTTTTTTTTTTTCCGGTTAATGTTAGTCATAAATTCGGATAACGTATGTTTCTCAACTGCAAGTACCTCTAACTCCAATTTAATAAATTCAAATTAAATTTTATTAAAGTGGCAAATTGCAAGTGAAACGTCCCATAAAAGTATATTTAATAATAGTAAACTGAAATAGTTTTTTTTTTTTAACATATCTTTTAAAAAGTTAATTATTTAGATTAAAAAGTAATGATTATAGATAATGATAATCCTTCTTTGCCCATATTGTGACTTAAATAACAATGGTAAGTGGTAATTTGTAATTTTAGAAATATAAAATGATCTCTGACTATAATTAAAAAAAGAAAAAGAAAATTAAAATGATCAGCTTTTTAGGTTTTTTAATATATGCAACCGACAAAACTCCATTGATGAATCTTTTATAATTTGCCAATGAGATGACTCTCCAACAATTTATTTAATACTCACACACCACTACTTATTTTAATCAAATTAATTTTCAAATAATCATATATTGCACCCCATCCATCCAATGTACCCTTTCAACAAAAACATCTTCATCAATTATTCATTCATAAAGTAAAATATATAAAATAGCAAGAACTTTGGAGAAAATTTCATTGGTATCATTGAGTTTTGAATTTTATTTTTTAAAAAAATACTTTTCTTATCGTTAAAATAAAATGAAAATCGACGTGATAGTTAAGGTGTAAGAATTAAAGACAAACATAACAACATTTACGATATTATACCCATAAATTGATGTGACAACTAATGCGTAAAAATTTGCTATTGAAATCTTTTGAGACAAAATAAATGGTAATATATAGTTGTAACTAACATCGTGTATGTCTTTAAATCCTCTCGTTAGTTGTTAGGTCAATTTTCCTTTTTTATTTTAATGAAAAAAATATGCTTCAAAACTAATTTCAAAGTCTATGGGTTTTTTTTAAACCTATTTGGGTAAAAATAAAATTTTCAAAGTTTAAAGGACATGGTTAAGACTTATTTCAAGCAAAATCTGACTGACAGTTGGGTATATAATATACCTAGTGACCAAAAGATGATCTATCGAATCTTCACCCCTTATTAAAAAAAAAAAAAAAAGTAATCCCAAGGTTGAGGAGTTATTTGGTATAACTAGCTATAAAACACGTGCAATGCACGTGGCTAAAAATTTTTAGAACATCAATTTTATTATGAAATGTCAAGAACAATTGAATATAGATTTTATTAAGTTTAAATATCTAACATGAGAATTAAAATAAAATAACTAATGGGCAAGGCTCTATATATCTTATTTTAGGTTAATTAAAAAGGAAGATACTCGTTATAATTGTGTGCTACCAAAAGTGAATTTTTTTTTTTTAAAAAAAAAAAACTAAATAATTCGTCAATTAGTAGAAATTCATTTGACAAATTGAAAATTAAAAAATTTCCTGTAATTTCTCACAAATAACGAAGCATACATTATTGAATAAAATTGTAGCATCCTTATGTTTTATGTCTTCTGCAGAGTTATTGTAAGGCCAATTCGCAACTATTATATTTATGAATACAAAATAATCATTATTGTTAACGCCCCTTCTTGAATCTCATTATTTACTTTCACATCTCTTATTCGTTCCCTTTGCTCCATTCAAACTCATTTTCATTTTTTCTTAAAAGACTCAATTCTTGTTTATTTTTATTTCTTCTTTTTTATCTAAATTCTACTTCATATATTAAATATGGGCTAATTTAGTAAAATAGATTTTTTAAGAGATATAAGGACAAAAAGGGAAGATAAAAATTCTCCCCTTATTACCGTTTTTAATATAGTATAGATTTAACCATCATTTATGTGCTATAACTTTGTCTCAATATATGTCATAAAAAATACAGCTCAATACATATTTTTTCCAATCACTTTGTCTCTTTACTAATACCTATTTTGTCTTTTAAAAGGCTTAAAATTCTATTTCTTCTATTTCTTCTATAATGTCTTAGACTTCTTGGAAGGAAAAATTTATTTTAGGAAGTCGTCAGAATGTGACAAACAATTTTATATCATTGAAGGTATGAGTGAGAGAACCTGTCAAAATATCTCGTATTTATATCCATAATTATTAGAGGCATGCCTATTTTTTCAATCAACGATCAACAATAGACGGTGCTCATTCGTTAATTCTTTTCCTAAAAGGGAGTCAATTTCACACCAAAGATACGTGGGAAATATTCCAAACGAATCTTTAGATACATTGAAATTTTGATAAGATCTTATTATCCAAAGGGCTAGTGATTTGTGTTACAATTTAACAAAAACTCACCATTATTGATAGAAAATGTGGAAAGATTCTAGTCACAACAATATATTTTATTCATGTTCATTTAAAATCGTAGGTTATATTTGATTACTTTTTAGATTTTAAAAACAAAAGAATCCCAATCTTTAAAATATTAATTAATACTCTGTCCTTATATAAGTGGAAACAAAGCATAACAACTCTTATAAAACCCACCTCATAGTTGGACCAAGTTTTTGATAAAACATTAAGTCTTCAATTCATGATATTGCTCTCATTTTTGCAATTAAGGAAGCAAAATTATACTTTGTTTTAAAATTAGATTCAAAATATCTCATTACAAGTGAATATATATTGAAAGATAAATTTAAATTAAGTAAACAATTTATGTTATTTTTCTATTATATAAATTATATTCATATAATTAAGAAAAGAAAAGACCTTTTTAGCATGCAGAGTTAATCTCTTTATTAAGATTAGTTCTACGTGGATCATAAGAGTTTTTTTTTTCTCAATTTGTTTTACATCTAGAAAGAATTTAGAGGTTTGAGCTAGTGAAAATTCTTCTCGTAACCATTCTCCGTTGATTGTTCATCTTACTCAATTTTTTTCCTATAGATTCCTTTGCACATTATAATATGTTAGTACCTTGCATTAAAAATCTAATATATACATCATTCCAATTCTACGGTTCAATAGTCAATTGCAACGATCTTTCCAATCAAAATATACTAACTCCATCATAATAATTTTCTAAGTTTAAAAGATTATTGATCATATTAAAAGTGTAAAGGGGTATTTGGACCCCGAACTTCAAGTAGATGGAGCGGACTAATGTTTGGGGGCTATAATAACCTACAATAATTGATGTTTCAAACAATTATAACCTACAATTAACTATAGTATTATTATTTCAAATCCCACTTTGCCAGCCATTACTATTTGTTAAATTGTTTACTATTTACTACTCCAAATGCATATTAAAATAATCTACACTCGAAACATAGGCTATTATAATTTATAGGGTTATAATAATCACTAACTATTAAAACCAACCGAGCATCCGAACACCACTTAAGATATTGTGACAATTCCAGTAGTTCAAGGGTAATTAAGTAATTTTGTTCCATTACAATACATCTGTAAATAGACATATAAGACAACTTTGAAATTTAAAAAAGAAAATTACCAAAAGGGGATCTAAAACTCAATAATTGGGATAAGAGAGGGAGAACTACAAGATAGAGAGAGAAAGAAAGAAAGAATTTTTATTTGGGAATTTGGGATTGTTTTGAGTTGGAGTATTAGACAGGCAAACCACCCCCCACTTTTTTGTGCAGCTGGTTTTTGGGTATTATTATTTTTTTTTTAAAAAAAAAAAATAAAATTTAAATTTAAAAAGAAAAAAAAAAAAAAAAAAAAAAAAAAAAAGTGCCCCTTTGCCTTAGCTCATCTTAGGTTAGGTATATAGCTGTATTCACAAGCAATCACATGCACTTTCACCCCATCCATCTTCTTCCCCTTTTTAAATATTTCTCTTTTTTCCCTCTTTGGATCTCTCATGTCTTTCACATCTCTCTATTCCCATTTTCTCTTTTATTTTTTTATCACATTCCCCTCCTCTCTCCTCCTTTCTCTCTCATTAAAACAACTTACATTTTTCTTCTAGCTTGGTGTTCGACTCCACCTAAGTGTTTCTAGATCTCGGTTGTAGGTTTGAATCTCCAATAACTAACGTATTTCTAAATATTGAATATTCGTTTTATTAAGGCGATAAAGGATAGAGTGAAAATTTGAACTTTTGTACTTCACACATGTTATGAGTATAATAACAGTCGAGTTATACCTACAATGTTGATATAATGAATTAAGAGATATTTCTACAAAGTATAAATAAAATATAATTTTTTTTATTGATATTTACATTTTCTTTTTAGAAAAAAGAGAGAAATATTATATTGGATGTAGTAGGATATAGAGTATTTGACCTAGCACTTTTTTTAAGAGAAAAAGTAGAAATGTTGAGACTACTAAACTAAACTTTTGTATATACATACATATATAGATATACATACATACATAGATACGCTAATTAAGCTAAATGTAGTTGATTGTTAACATGTTAACACTTAAATAGGTTGTAAGTTAAATATATCTATATATATATATTAATGGGTTTGCCATACTATATAGTTTCATGTCTTGTCAAAAATTAATAAGACATAGTAGTTTTTATGTTGGTTTGACAACTAACATCGTACATTAATATATTCATTTTTTTTCTTCTTAATCATTATGCATATTGATTCTAAAAAAAATATTTAAGTGCATTTTAAATTGTGCTTATTTTTGTGTATCTTACTGAATTGTCTAGATATAAGTTATCATGTGGTAAATTTTTTCTTTTCTTTTTTTTATAAAAATATATTTTTAATATTTTTCCTTTAAAATTGAAGGGATGCATGGAGATGCATACCTTGGGTTCCACTCAAGTATCTTGATTTTAGTTATTTAAGAAAACAAGTTTAGTTTTTTTTTTTCTTAAAAAAACAGTATTAAATCGATTTTTTTAGTTCAACCATGGATGGAGTTATAGATTTGAGCATTTGATCATTTAATCAAAACTATAACGTCTTAACCAATTAAACTATGTCCAAGTACTCGATCTTTTTCAATTTAACAATACGAAGATAAAGAATTGAATATCTGAAATTTTACTACAAGTATATAATATATTTATTCATATTTAAATTTTATTCTAGACTTTCAATTTCATATGAAAATAATTTATTTTGGTCTCAATTTTTATTTTAAAAATTAGTCATGGTCATTTAATTCTTGTGTTGCATTTAATATATCTTAGATCATATTCATTCTAAAAACTAGATACATGTGATTCTCAAACTACAAGTCCACATGCCATCTTTTGTAAAAACTTTTTTTGTTAAATGTATTTGTAGAAATGATATGACTAAAATAGCTTTTTGGGGGAGAAAAAAAAAAAAAGATTGCAATGTAATATTGGGGATTCAAACAAATGAATAGGCATACAAGTTTAGGGCTCTAAACAAGTAATTAATGAGATACACTCCAATGGCTAGAAAATATTTTAATGCAAGATTCTTTACCCATTAAAGTCAATTATTTGGTCAATCATATGATCATAGATTCATAATTCATAGCATGATTATCTCATATAGATGTTGATAGGAATAAGGTTAATTAAAATACCATTTTATTTTTTATATTTTAGATTTCCATTCATTTTAGTGTATATATTTTTAATTGTCTAATTTTAATATTTGTAATTTTTTAATAAATCTTAAACTTAGTTTATACTTTCAATCAATCTTAACGGCAGTCCTCTAAAGATTATCTTTAACGAATAGATTTAAAGATCACACTAATTTGTATGCAAGAAAAGATTAATATATTTATAAAAATTATAATTAAAGGGATTGTTAATAGAGATTAATTTTGTGTTTAAATAAACACCAAAAATAAATTAAAGTATGTATTATTTTAAAGTTTATTAAAAGCAAATAGACTAATTTTACATTTAAATTACAACATTTTATCCTCCATTAAAAGCTAGAGCCTTTTAATATATCTTCTGAAAAAAAAATGATCTCAACTTCTTTAGAAGAAAATATTCATTACAAAAATATTAAACATTCTCTGTTTTGTGGTTTTATAATAATGTAAATGACTTATAAGCTTGGTGAAAATTTTCGATCCAAATGGTCTCGAAATTTCATTTAGGAGAAATTTTATTTTCGAGAAAATTTCATTTTTTTAAGAATTAACTACGTTTACTCTGTTTATTTTTATTATTTTTTTAATGATCTTGATTACGCACAATTATATAGTTTTACATGTCAATATATAATTTCATATACTCGTCATTTTCGACGAAGGATAAAAAAATTTCAATGTGTTACTATTTTTTTTTTAAATGTTCAGCTATATTTTGAATCCAAAACTTTCATTTCCAAAGGAATTGAATTTGAAAAAGAAATCACAAGGAAAATACATATATTTATTTTTAATGTCATTCGAATTTTTCTATCAATTTTTCACATCATTTCACTTCAAAATTGAATTGATGTAAATTTTATTTCTTTTATCATATAAAACTTTCATTTTCATATAATTTCACCTCAAAATATTCTTAAAATTTATATATATATTTTAATTATTTTTCATTTATTTTTTAAAATTTTGTTCACATATCAACATTTACACAGACACGTAAAATATACATCTAAATGTTGTCTTACATTAGAGAAATGGTGATTAAATGGTCCATTATAATTTAATTAAACTATTATTAAAGTTTCATTAATTAATTATAACAATTTCTATCAATATTCATAAAGTTTCTTGAAATTTCCATCAACATTGATATTTCAATCAATATTTCCACAAAATCAGGATCTCGATATTTCAAACCTTGATTATAGTTTATAAGTGCCACTTATAATTAAAAAAAAAAAAAAACAGTTTTTCAATCAAAATAAACATAATCATAATACACAATTATAGTTTAATCTTCTTCTTCTTCATTTCTTTTTAAGCCTATAGTCTTATCTTTTATGGATTATTTTAAAGTAATTTTTTAGATACTATATTTTGAACTAATTTAACCTTTTAAATTCCGAGTATCACATTTTTACATTATGTTATTGTTGAATGTTGACTAAAATGTCAAAGGTTTTTTTTTTCTTTTTCTTTTTAGAGATATGTCAAAGGTCATTTTAGCAGACATATCCATATAAATATTAATGTCATTCCATATTTCTTAGATTCGTGTAAATATTTCTTATATATATATATATATATATATTCTTTTTCCTTTCTTTCTTTTCTTTTTTCTTTTCTTTTTTCTTTTTTTTTTTTTTTTAATTTCTTAAAGTAAGTTATAAAAACGTTTTATACGTTAAGTAAACATCTCGAACTTTTTTTCAATAAATTATAAACATAAACATTTTCCTTTTACAATTTGATGTCTTGTCAACGAATTTAGAATAGTCAAAATGGATGGATTTAATAATTTGAAGATAAGGTTTTAATAAATAAATAAATCAAATCAAAGTTGTATTTTAAAACTTAAAGTATTTAGAATTAGTCTTAAAAAATGTATTTAGATTTATAATTTAAATGTCATTTTTTTAGTTCAACAACGTGTAAGAAGAAGATTTAAATCTCTAACTTCTTGGTTGAAAGTATATATTTTACATTAATTTCTATTTTAGGTAATAAGAACTACTCAGGTTGTGTTCTGTAATATATTCATATTATTTTTTTTACAAAATATATTGTTGTAAAAAAATTAAATAATATTATTAAAATTAGGATATTGGTTGAATATCAATATTATTTTAATATATAGTTTTTTAGAAATGTTTTAATACATAGTTAAATATAAAATATTATTCAACCAATTTATTAAGGAGTTGTTTGTTTTTGTGGAAATCCAAGATTTCCATGGAGTGGACATCCAAATTATTGCATTTATTTTGCGGTAATGTATGATGCTCAGGCATCTTGAGATCTTCGGACATCCAAACAGAGGGCATTTTGAGAGTTTTGAATGCTCCCATGAGTTTTATATATTCCTTTAAGGGTATCCTTTAGTTATTGTTTTTAGTCCTTTTTTTCATATATATATATATAAATATCACTTCTCTTTATTTTTCATTATATAATTAAAATAAATACCATGGATTACATTGTAGCTAGTTTTAAGAAATACATCATTCAAACCAAAAATTAAATTAATATTTTTATTAAAAAATCTTAAATTGATATATATTAATTTGTTGAGAAAATAAAACAAAAAAAAATAATTTTAAATTAATAAAAACAAATATATTATATTAATTTGAATAAGATTAAATTAATTATAAATTAATAAATGGTCATAAAGGCATATTTGGAACATTATGTAAATTTAAGATATTTAGTAGAAATCCTGGAAAACAAACATAATTATAAGTATTTTCAGATATCTTCAAAAATATTTCCACAAAACAAACATAGTTATTTAAGGATATCGAGCATCTGTAATTTCAAACATCTATGATTTCGGACATTTAAAGATTTCAATTATCTACATTCCCAAAAACAAACCGCCGTTAAAAGTTTTTTCCGTAACTTTTTCATAATTATTATCATCTATGTATTTTTATTATTTATTATTTATATATTTTAATGTTAACAAAAATGAAATGTGTTTTAAGATATGAAATCAATATTTATTGTTGTTATTTATCTTTTTCATGGTAACTATTTTCAATTTTTCAAATGGAAAATTAAAACAAGACTATAAAAAAAATTCAAAATGTTCACAAATTTAAAACACATAATTCAAAAACTATTTTTAGAAAAACAGAACCTACCAAAAAAAGTTCAATGGTATTTTGTGGTCTATAAACCATAAACCCACAACCATTAAAGTTCAATAGTAGCTGTAGTCTATAAAGATTGAGTTAAACCTCAACACTTTTGAGTTGCATTATTAAAGGGCTCTAATCAACTCAAACTTAAAAAAAAATTGTCCCACAAAGAAGATAAAGATTGAAATATAGACATGATGCTACCCCTCTGTCTAGAAAAATAATAATAATAATTAAATTCCCAATTTTGTCTCTATATTTTGAAGTTTGTTTAATTTAATATTTATACTTTCAGTTGTCTAATTATAGTCACGCTACTTTTTATAAATCCTAAATTTAGTCTCTACTTCTAGTTAATTGTTAGTTTTTTTATATAAAAAAAATTATTTATAACACTTTTTCTACAAATTTTAAAAACATATTCACCATTTTATTTTCTTGCATGAAAATTGTAATTATTATTTAATCAATTTCGATAAAAATTAATTTTGAGAGACTAAATTTAAGATATATTAATATTACAAGGACTAAAATTGAACAAATTTAAAAGTATGATTACCAAAATGATATTGTAACCAGAAAAAGAGAAGTTAAAATCCCAGTTTAGTCCCTACAAGATTGTTCAATTTTAGTATTTATACTTTCGGTTGTCCAATTATAGTCACAATACTTTTAATAAATCTTAAATTTAGTCTCCACATATAATTTATTCTTGATTTTTTTAAGAAAAAATTTTGTCATTAGGATTTTTACTATAACTTTTGAAAATACATTCATATTTTTTAATTCCTTGCATGAAAATTATTGTTATTATTTAACAAATTTCGGTAAAAATTAATTTTGAAAGACTAAATTTTAAAATTTATTAAAAATTAACTAAAGTGAGACATTTGAAAACGTAAAAGCTAAAATCGAACAAATGTTAAAATACAAAGACCAAAATGGTATTTTAATTCAAACAACAATAATAATAATAATAATAAATAAAAAAAAATAGTAGAGAATATATTCCAAATTGTATGGAAACCCGACCCGTAAAACCGGGTCCATGAGAGTGAATGTGGGGCCCAAAAGGGACACGTGGAGATAAACGAAGGGCCTATCCGTTAAAATAACAATTGGCGTATAGTAAAGCGCGCTTTATCTATCCACCTGTCTGGACGAGACGTGTCCCACACGGATAATGCAAATTTCCTATTTTTTCTTTTATTATTATTTTTTTCTTTTTTTCAACCCTTTTAATTTAATTTTATTTTATTTGAAAAGAGAAAAAAAATAAAAAAAAATAAAAAACTAATGGGATATCCGCAAACCACTTTGGTCCACTCGTTTATCCATACTCTTACGCATCTCTCTTTACCACATAGATTTCAAATTTTCTCAAATTATCTCTCTTTTTATTTCTTTATTTTTTCTAATTGTCCCCTAAATTACAATTACAATCATAATTATTATTTTGAAATTAGGTCCACCAAATTCTCCACTTAACCTTGAATATGACTAGACAATTCACATCCATTAATCAATCTTGTTTTCATGCATAATCATTTTATTTACCCATTTCTCATTTTTTTAATATATAGTATCTTAAAACTTGATTGATATAACAAACAAAATGATCAAATCTATATACCATGAAAAAATTGAATAAAAACATTTTGAGTTAGATGATGAATATAACAAACTATCAAACAACTATTTCTCTAATCGATTATCGATTCGAGTCATTCTTATTATTTTTTTTTAAAAAAAGTAAAATTTTGATTTTGATTAAAAAAAAATTAGATACTAACTTAATTATTTTGTTGATGGTATTTGAGGGAAGAAAAAAAAGAGAGGAAAGAGAGAACCACTATTTTTTCTTTGTTGGTTTATTTTAATTATTAATTTTTTTTAAGGAGGTTGCGTATGGGGAAAAAAAAAGTGCCACGTGTCAAAAGGTAAGTTAGAAGAAGTGGGAGTTATTACGTTAAGAACCAGTCTCTCGATATTTACACGGAAAAAAGAAAAGAGAAAAAAAAGAAAAGAAAAAAGGGTTTTGGTGGGTTTAACCCGATATAGCCGGTTACCACGATGGCTGTCCACTGGATGTGCCGGTTTTGTGGTCAAACATTTTAGGATATATGTCTGTAAGAGGTTTTAGCCACTGTTTATGTTCTTGGTTTTTTTCTTTTCTTCACAAAACAGGGGTTTTTCTCCTCTCCAATTCCTTTTTTATTTACCCATTCAAAATTATTTCTCATTTTCTTCTTTCAATTTCTTTCTATTGGGATTTGTGTTCTTAATAATTTCATGGATCTCTTTTCTTTTCCCTCCACTGGATTCTGGATCTTCCCTTTCAATTTTCTGTAATTTTCTTACATTCTTCTTCTTCTTCTCATAATTTGAAATCTCAGCTAGAATTTGGATCTTGGGTTTGATTGAATCATTAAGATCCTTCTTCTACAGGTGAGTTTTTTTTTTTTTTTTTTTTTTTTTTTTGCTCAGAGATTTTCGGAATTTGGATTTTGTTTTTTGGGTCGTGTTCTTCGGGTTGTTTTGTTCTCGGAAAATATGGGAATCTGTCTGGATTCTGCTTTGTTTTCGATGGGTTTTTTGTTGTCTGTGACATTTCTATCGGAATTATGAACAATTTGGTCTTCAGAAGTTGTCTGAAGTTCGAAAGTTATGATGTCGGGTTTAAGATCGGATCCAGTTGAATTGTTTGAAATCGGTTTGGTTTCGGTTGATCCGATGCTCTCTGTTTGGTTTATATGTTTCTTGAAGCAAGCAACTTATGAATTGGGGGTTTTTGATTTGGTGGTTTTGGAAATGGGTTTTGATTCTCAATTCTGAATTTTGCCTATTCCGAGTGGAATTAGAGGTTTTTCATTTCTCTAATCAAGATTTTTTTCCCTGTCACAACCATCGACAAGTGTTTGTGACATTGAAATTTTGAATGTTCTTTGATTTCTAAATCTGGGGGTTTTTCCTTTTTTCTTGCTGACATTGTGAAATTTGGTAAATCTTCCTTTGTTTAGATGGGGTTTAACAGGGGAAAAAGATAAGATCATTGCTTTGACATTGTTGTTGTAAAGCTAATTGTAGCAGCCTTTTCGTCGTATTCGTATTTGTGTATGATGGTATAGAGTTTCAAATTTGAACGATTTTGGTCTGTTGTTTTGATGATTGGCAGTGAAACTGGCGAATCTCTCTGTGTTTGATGAGTTTTTACTACAATGAATGCCTAAGACATGGTGATGAAGAAGAGATTGGACAATGGATTCAATGGCTTTTCGGACTGGACCGTGCCGAGAGGTCCGAGATCTCTTAGAGTGAGTAAAATTGAATCTTCAGATCTCTCTCTATATATCTCTCTGATTTGTTGAACTGCTACTCAAGTTTTGTCCTCCTTGATTCTAGAAGAAGGTTCATGGAAAGAAAGATTTCGAGGATGGCCAGATCTGCGCGATTGAATTGCTGGCTTCTTTAGCAGGGAAGCTTCTGCAGGATGGCGAAAGTATGGCATATAGTAATACGTCGGATGGAGACCACTCGGTGATTGGCACAAATGTCGTCAAGGAAGAACGGTCGAACAAAGAGAAAGCTTTTAAGGTGGAATGTTGTGATGCTGGTAGCAGTCAAAGTTGTGATCTTGATTTAGAGAAGACTGATCAGAAACAAAATCTGAAGAAACTCCAATATGTAGATAATAATACTGTTTTGGATTGTACTTCAGTAATCGTAAATTCTAACAGCTTGGACGAGGCCTGTGGTGATGTTAAGCCTGTGATTCGTAAGACGGAGTTCGAAGATTATCACACGAAACCAGAGGAAGGCTCCCCTGATTTTCTAGAATCAACGGATACTGGTATGAACATTGTTAATGAAGAACATGAGGCCAAAGGATTTGGAATTGGATTTCAAAATATGGCTCATTCACACAATTTTAAGGATTTGAAGAAGTCCTATGGAAAATCACCAACTATGGCCAATTCAAGCTTCAAAACTAAATTACCTTTGTCGACCGATGCCATTCGTAGTTCATTTTCCAGATATAGGAATTACTTTAAGTTAGCAAGTAGAGACGATGATGAAAAATTTAGGTCCAATAAATCTAGCATTCACTCAAACTCGTATAGACCTCCATCACGAATTGCAGGTCGACGAATAAGGAAGTTATTGAATTCCAAACACTGGAAAGCAGCTCCAAAGCTGAAGGACTGTGAGATTACTAGATCTGGTGAGATTTTTTTTTTTTTGTTGTTGTTGTTTCTACCAATTTTGAGGTGTATGTGTGAAATAGTTTGACCACATTTTCAAGTTTGTCTTAATTCGCTCAATTTGAAATGTGATGTCCGTATTTGTATCTTTCAATTCACTTTCACAACAGAATCTATAGATGAAGAAGCACGAAACCCTTTTCGCAAGAGGAAACTGTATTTTAACAGTGAGAGGTACCAGGGTGATAGTCTTTACAAAAGGAGGAGATTTTCCGACCGAAGCTCCATGGTGAACTCTGATGGAGGAATGAGCAGTGAAAGTGTAACCAATTCTCCCGAAAAGAGCATCCACAACGATAAGTCCGGCTTAGCTGCAATATTGCATGAAGGTCCTTAGCTAACTGGTTACTTGAATTTAGAGTCCTTTATGACTTGTAAAACCAACATTTTTGTTCTCCAGTAATCTCATAAACTTCCTGTGTGTCAACATCATCAGGTCAAGAAGCATCCTTCCTCTCCAAAGATACTCATGGTATGAAAGTTTCTATGCATTTCAACATCTTTCTTTTGTCCATCTTGCAAATTTGGTAACATACAGCTGGTTTCTCATCGCCTGCTCGATTGTTCGACAGTAGTAAAATTTAGCATTAGATCATTCAAGGTGCCAGAGTTATTCATCGATGTCCCTGAAAATGCAACCGTTGGTTCACTAAAGGTAAAATGAAGTGCAATTCACCTTATTATTATTTTTTAACTTATAAACACAATGTAAAAACTTACTGTTGATGAAAGTGACAAGAAACCATCAATTTGTACTTCCTCAAGTGAATGAAGAATGTTGGTACTAAAGCAGTTTTTATGCTGTGTAACTTTCTACAGAAGATAGTACTTGAGGCAGTAACTGCTATTCTCAAGGATGGATTACACGTTGGGGTTCTTGTTCATGGGAAGAAGGTTCGAGATGATAACAGGACCCTATTGCAGACAGGACTTACTTGTAAAGATAATTTGGATACCGTTGGTTTCACGCTGGAGCCAAATCTTGTGCATAATACTACACCGGCTTTGTGTCCTGAGGATCCTCCTCAGATGTTAGCATGTGACACAACTGAACTTCTACCCAGGTATTACCATTACATTTTGTTTCATTCTATCACGAGATTTCGGAGGTCTTGGAAACTTTTATAATTGTTTTCTAGTGATTTCCTATACTTGGATTGCTAGCTTCGGTCTGATAGCATATGTGCTGTGTCAATTTCTTTACAGCTCTCCTGTAAATCCTGTTTCGAGCTCGGGAATACTAGATGTCACCTTACCTAATACTACATTGACCAACTCCCAAGATGAAAGTAAACATGAACTGACTACTACCAGCATTGACAAGTTACCTGATAATTCTTTACAAGATTGCAAAGCTTTGATTCCTGTTCCAGAAATGAATATGGAAGCATTAGCTGTAGTTCCCTTGAATCCAAAATCTAAACGTTCAGAAGTTGTACAGCGTCGAACCAGGAGACCCTTCTCTGTTTCAGAAGTAGAAGCACTGGTTCAGGCCGTTGAGGAGCTTGGAACTGGAAGGTTTGCCAATGCTCCCTAACAACATAATCAACCTCACCACAAAGCAGGAGTTTAAACCAATCTAAACTGTGTTACCTTTTTGCAGGTGGCGGGATGTTAAGTTCCGTGCATTTGAGAATGCAGATCACCGAACTTATGTGGATTTGAAGGTTGTTTTCTGTCTCAACATGTGTTAGGGTGATCGATGACTACTCGACATAAAATTTTAAACTGATGAGGGATGTGTTGCAGGATAAATGGAAAACCTTGGTTCACACGGCAAGAATATCGCCTCAGCAGCGAAGGGGAGAGCCTGTTCCACAAGAACTTCTGGACCGGGTGCTGGCTGCGCATGCTTATTGGTCACAACATCAGGCAAAGCAACACGGTGGCAAGCATCTTCAAGCTGGAGTTGTGAAGGCTATTGAGGGCTCCAGCAGTTAGGCATGTCGTCTAAAGGAAATTTCCCACATAAAATGTAAAAAGGAATACTAGGTATATTTGACACTTTGCTGTAATCAATCAAGGAAGACAAATTGTAAGCATGATTTTAATTTCTTGTATTCTCACACTTCGATTCATTGTTTATTTCCCATTTGGGAACCGTTGTCATTTGTAAATATGATTCTTGTAATAATGAGATTCTAACAGAATTCTTTCTGTGTTTAGACATTCAGTGTATTCAGTTTTGTTGTACTCTATCAATATCATGAAACTCAACTGTAAATCTTTGTTGGGTAATATTTTGACCCTAAGGCCTTTTATTATTTTTTTTCATGATTTACTCTAAATTTAAATATGAATGGATTTAGATATTAAGTTTCTTTTAATGCAATCTCAATGTCTAATTTAACAAAGCTAAATTTTAAGACCAAAATTAACTTGCTCAATTAGTGAAGTACGAGGTTGAAAAAGGAAACATTCACCTAAAAATAAATAAATACATGGCTGTTGAAATGGCAGGTAATCTGCAAAGGACATGTATTAATTATCAACATTATATTTGAAACATGTCAGATCACGGAGTAGTGAGTAGTATACATCAATTAAACATGAATTATCAAGGATACAGCTGCCATCAGCAAACTTAAACGTAACTAAATTGAGTACCGTAATTGGTATCTGCGAAGCCAGTCCTCGCCCTTCTCATAATAATCCATCCTACTGAAAGTCTGTGTTGTGAATTGTGAAGCAGCAGCATAGACAGAGGCCCCTCGCCATGCATCGAGAATTGGATCCAGCGCTCTGACCACCCTAATAGGTGATCCACATGGCCTAATCATCCGAATTCCAGCTTCTAGACGTTCCCTTATGCCGGGAAAAAGACAACTCCCTCCTGTAATGAGTATTGAATTGGTTAATCTTTCTGCAATATCGTCACTGTAAGATGGCAACCTCCGTAATGAGACGCCAGTCATTTCATCTAATCCTGTCTGGTCAACTCCAATCCAGTTGGGATGAAATAGAATTTCAGGGCATCGAAACCTTTCAACCCCCATTACTATCTGGAAGTCTTCTTTGGTAAGTGGACGAAATTTGGGCATTTCAGTCGGTTGAACATCTGACTTAGGAACAAAAGTGGGGTCTATGTCCTAATAACAGTAGTATGCATTAGACTTAATATCTCACTTACTCATGATCAAGATATTGAAATTCAGTAATAGGTAAAGCAGACTTAGTAAGTGGGGACTGACCTGGAGCCTAGAGGATAAACGAACCAATTCAGCTTCATCCTCATCGGGGCCTTCATCGTCATCGTCATTGTTATCTTTGCTCATCAGTTTATAAAGCTGCCAATCTTCATCTCTTGCACCAAAGGTGTCCTCACCCTTCCCACGATCAAAGGCTGCTGTCGTTAAAAGCCGCATCCTCTCCCTCTGGGCAGCATTCAGTCTCTCACCACGTCCTACTCCTCCAGACAAATTATTCCCATTTGCATGGCCTCCATTAGTCTTGAGTCGTTTTCGCTGCTCCACTTTTTCAGAAAGCTCCTTGTATTTGACACGCAGTTCCTCTAAATAAAGTTCAGGATTCTCCCTACAAAACAAGAAATAGAAAGGGGAAGTTCATAGAAACAAATCCAGTATAATGGCACCGTAGTGAAACATTCAACTGAACAATGGTAACTTCCAGCACAGCAGTATTAATAATTTGCTTCCCCTGGAGACTAAAATTGTGAAGGCTGGAAGACATTAGTACGTACATTCTCCTTTCTTCATCTAGCTGGTTTCTCCTTTCTCGTTCTAACTCTACTTCATAACGTTTTTGCTTTGCTCGCTGCCGTCCTTCAGATGTGGTTTTGAGAAACAATTGCCTTCTTTTCTCCTTGATCTGCCAAGTAACATGATCATATTTAGACAATGTATGACAGCGGTAAACAATAAAAATAAACAAATATATAAAACATTCATGTCTTTATCATGCATATACAACTTTCTTTTACCTGCTCAGGTGAAAGCACATCATCAGGGACATTGATAAGATGAAACTTTTCATTTGTAGCATCTGTATGATCCTCAGATTCCGGCTCATCCTTCGGTTCACCCTTTGCTTTCCGCAAAGATTGTGTTGCTTTGGTGAGAGCAGACTCAATTTCCTGCTTAGAGATGTACCCAGTTTCTGACAAGAAAGATGGAATATCATCCTCTGCCACTTGCACAAGCTGATGCAAAAGAAACTCTAAACCACGGACTTCATTTTCTAGTTCATTGATCCTTGAAGATCTTTTTGCTTCAGCCATTTCTCTCAATCGTTGACCTTGTTTCTCCTTAATTGCAGCCTTTCTTGCGATCTCTTCTTCTGAAGGAGGCTCCTCAGTAGGTGGTGGAATCCATGGGAGCTGCCAACACCTAGTTTTCCCTTCTGCTTCCTTGGTCCCTTTCTGTTCATAGATATAGGAGTCAAACTGAATGATGGGACAGATACAACACAATGACGGTGATTAAAATAGTATTAAAGCCAAGAAGACTACCTGAAACAATTGAGCTTCTGATGCGTAATCTGAAGCTATATAGCAATGCTCCATCTTCAGATCTTCAACCTTCTCCCATGTGAATCGGGCCCTGTTGCATCAACTAAAAAGATGAAAAAAAATTTCATCTTTTTTGCCAACTTTACACCCACTAAATATGTTAAATGAATTCTACTTACATATGATGAGGATATTTGAGTGAAAGAAGTTGCTTTAGAGAATCAGTCACATGATATCCACCAATATTGGTTCTGCAGCATCCTTTATAAACGGGCTCCCCATCAATGAACTGATAATAAAATCATTGATAAAATAATCTTAAGACTCTACATTAAAATCGAGTGTCCTAGATGCAGTTCACAATAGTCAATTATAAAATCTATGCATGAATAGCACAACAAGAAACATCAAAGTTGACAGAGTTTAAACACTCAACCTCAAATCAACAAAATATAAATATGCACAAATTGAAGAATTGAAAAATTAATAGACAAAAAATAATATTAACACAAACTAAAAATAAGATCAACAGCAATACACAGTTGCATCATAAGCAAAAAGTTCATATTGACTAAAAATGATATCAATACCAACTCAAGCATTTATAAAGTCAGAAAGATCAACAGCTTGATGCATCACAAGCAAGAAAGCTCATACACACAGTGGCAACAAACATAGAAGTAAGAAAACCAACTTCTACCAGGTACTTGACCCTTATTGAATTGGAACCAACAACTTCACTCTAATAATAGGAGAAAGGAAAACAATGGTGTGGGTGTGTGTGTGTGAGGAAAAAATAACAATGTATTCGTGAGCTCTATGAACTAGTAAGAGAATGAAAGAATAAAGCAAACCGGAATAACATGGCTTGCAGTAAATCCTGGGCATATAGCAAGGCCATCTTTATCACATATCCCAAGTTGTTGGTTGTACATATAGCTGAATGCCGCATCAACACCGAATGCTGTAGTAAAGTTAGAGGGAAAGGTAAAAACATATAGCAAGGAAGTAGAGCCAAATATTATAAGTAAAAATAATTGTAGTTTATGTCTAGTGAGACTAGTCAGACATAATAATACATTAAGTTTTAACCTGTAGTCCAGCAGAAGAGGACAGCAACAGTAAAGAGCTTGAAAACATAACGTCGGAAAGATTATGGTTCTCAGTCATTAGAGAGCATAGTAAATTCAACAACAAGGACTATACCTATCGAAGGAACTCCGTAGGTCTCGAATAAAAGCTCTGCCATTTTACTACGAGATTGAACTGGATTGCATACACATTCTGTTATCAGGACAGGGTGATTGATCTGTTCTGCCCTCAAAGGAACATAAATCAAATTAAGAACTTCATCGGGATAAAAAATCAGGGACAAGTAAAGACTAGCATTATTTGAAATTGTAAGGAAAATAGTTCTTCAAATTTGGGGAAAAAAACAAAGAAAAACATTCATTGGAGTTAAACTAGTAACGAACAAGAATAATGAATATTGAATTAAATACTAATACTGCCTACCTGTTTCACCAAGTTCAAGTTGTATTCTATACTACTATCATTAATGTCTAAACTATCTGCAATTTTAAATCCAAGTAAAGATTATGAATCAAAACACTCATTTCACCACATATGACCTCTGAAGCTGCAATAAGGATCCCCAATTGTTGTTGGTAATTGCAAAAAAAAATGACAAAATTTCCATAAAGAAATTTAAAAAAATGCACTCAAAGAGATGAGCTATGCTAAAATATACCAAACTCCAAATCTCTTCCCACAAAGCAAGTCTTATCTAGACCCAAGGTTCTTTCCTATTCTTTTCCAACCAAATATTCCAAAGAGCACAAAACCAATGTTCCCGAACAAACAGCCTTTATCCTGATGAGGTAGACCGAAACTGAAGATATGCCAAAGGTCTACCAAAATAGGAGGATTATGAGAGAAATTAAAGGGGTGGGGGTACAGGAGTCCACAATCAGACTGGAAAAATAAGGTAAGCATTACCAACAAGAAGTGGAGAAAGAAAGCAATGAGGAACGACAGAACAAGGAACCAGAAGGAGGTTGAAACTTAATGTTTGGACAATTACCTCCGGCCCATTTGCTCCTAGCCGATCAAATCCAAAGTCAAGAACCTAAAAGATGCAAGGAAATATTAAAAAGCTACAACTTTATATTCTCCAGGTTCATATAAGAACACACTAGTATGCACCGACACCTATATTCATTGCCCTAATATTTATGCATTACATTTGTTGCCCACATATGATTATCTCCGAGTTCAAATAAAATTAACAAGTTCAGACAACGCGTTTAGTTCACACACGTAGGTCGTAATTAAAAGTGGCGATTGCAAAAAAAGTAATCCAACTTACGTATTCCATAATCTCAAACTGATAAACAACGTTGCCATCAAAGGCAGAGCGAGGACCTGAACGTGTGCAATCAAAGTATTTCATCAAAGACAGATCATGATCTCCAACTATAGTAACCGTTTCACCTAAATTACAATAAGAAGAAAAACCGATTACACTTCAATAAAGAACAATATATTTTCCGCAGAAGTGGAAGTGGGGTAAGAATGAAACACTAACATCTCCAAACTAAGCCCCAATTGTAAACATCCACCAAACATTCCTTCTTCATTTTACTTTGGAAGTGTAAATTCTTCAAAAGTAGGCATACCAGTGGCTTTGTGGCGAGGTCTCTGGACAATGTTACGGAAAATAACGCGAGGGTCGGACTCTCCTGCCCATCTGAAAGAATCAAACAGAACACGGTTTATAAGAATGTAAACACAAAAAATAAAGTTCGTGCTGCTTATTCTAAGAGTTGAAGCCATAAAAATGGAGATACCCGATGCGAAAAGCAGAGGCGCCGTTGTCGATAACGATGGGAGTGGTAGAAGGAAAGTGATTGAAATCAGATTGTCTCTGAATTTCCGATACGAATGGCATGTCTACGAGTCCAAAAGCTGAAACAGAAGACAATTGGGAGTGGAAGAAGCTCTGTTCTTCTTTGCCCTAGCGTGCAGCGAGGTGGAGAAGAAGGACAAAAAAACGTCGCTGAAGGATCTTTCGACTGGCGTGGTTAAGATGGAAGGAAAACCCGGCGGTTTAGTTGAACCGGTATGTGATTTCAGATTTCTAAAGAAACACTCGGCATTTGAATATCTTCTGGTCGAACTTCGAAGTATATATTTTTGGAAAATTATTTTAAATGAAATATTTACAAATAATGGGAAATATTTTTTAAAAAGATTCTAGTCTATCGCGACTTATGTAATGAAATTTTACTATATTTATCAATATTTTAGTTTATTTTACTACATTTGAAAACAACCTTATATTTTAATTGGTTGAGTTATCATTAAAAGTTTAAAATGTTAGGGAACGTTTGGAGCAATGAGTTGGTTATTATAGTCCTAGATTATTATAGTTGAGTTATAATAGTTTGTGTTTGAGGTGTAGATTATTTTAGTTTAGGTTAGAATAGTATGTGTTTGATATGTAAACTATTTTAGTTTATAAAGGAAATAGTAAACACTATAGTAAATAATAAAAAAAATGATGAATGTAAAATAGTAAAAATTGTAACAAATAGTAAATGAGAGTTTTGAAATAGTGTTGATTGTGGCTAATTAGGGAATTCAAAATAGTATTTACAGAAGTGGTTATTATCATCTTAGGTAGTCTTTGCCCCAAACACCCCCTTAATGTCGACAAAATGTCATAATCTTATTTTATCAAAATGTTAATAAAATATCAATGTCGATGGATCTTTAAAAATATTAAAAACAAAATATTCAATAAAAATATTTAAATTAGTAGATAAACATTTTATGATTTGTAAACAAGATAGCAGTTTATTATTCATATGGTATATATATTAGTGACATTTTATGGTATAATTTATTACGTGGATTTTTTACGATATAATATAAATGTCGATTCACTTCTGCTTTTGATATCAACCCATAAATATGTAAAAAAAAAATCGATGGAAATATCCAAATGTGAACAAAAATTTTATGTTATGGTAAGAGATTTTCTTACATTGATCATGGAATTGACGATATTATATAGAGTTAGTTGATAGTTTCAATAGTTAATAGTAATAATATAAAAAAAGTACTCACTTCAAGCATAGCTTAGTAGACACTAATTACTATTTTTTTTAAAGATATTATAATTAAAGTGTGGGGTGGGAGAATCGAATCTCGAACCACGAAATTGATAATATAAACAATATGCCAGTTGAGCAATGCTCTTATTGGCAACACTAATTACTATCTTTGTTATGGACAAAAAACGGCATTAATATCTCATGTTAATGAGAATTGATTCCAAAATTTGTCTCTATAATGTCATGATACCATTTGCATTGAAAAAAGTCTTATATATGTGAGAAAATTATGTATTGACGATGTTAAAATGAATTCTAACGAAGTCTCTAAATTAATTCATCTATGGTGTGTAGGGTTGATCTTAATTGATACAATAAGGGCGTGTTTGAGACAAAAATTATCCTAAGACGATAATAACCATTCTTGTTATAGTAAATACTATTTTGTATTCCCTATTAGTTACGGTCAACACTATTTTAAAATCCCCATTTGGTACAATATTTACTATTTGGTACAATTTTTCCTATTTTACATTCATCATTTTTTTTATTCTTTGCTACAGTGTTTACTCTTTTATTCTCAAACTGAAATAGTTTACACCTCAAATACATATTATAATAACTCAAACTAAAATAATCTATATCCAAATACAAACTATTATAACTAAATTATAATAACCTAGGATTATAATAATCAATTCCTTACCTCGAACACCCCCTAAATAGTTTGGATCTTTAATGGACACTCCTTCAAAGTTTAGAATTATTAATTAAAGTTTTCCTATAACTAAATTAAAAGTTGTAAAATTTAGGCTAAAATACACACAAAAGATCCCATGGACTTTGTCATTTGTCTAAAATCATTTTTTAAAAAAAAATATTGAAATATTACCCTTAAAATTTTATTAACATTTCCTTTTAAAAAAAATATATTTTATCAACACATTTTAAAATTATTCGTAAGGTGGGAATCAACTAGAATTTTAGATGAAAATTTAGATCTTCAATAATGTAGCATTGACTTGAGATAAAAAATAGAATCGGAATATCACCACATTTGTTTCAAGTCTCAATTTTCATTCAAAATTCTAATAGGACTTTTACTTTATTGACAATTTGAAACAATTGGTGAAAAATCAATATAATGTTGCAATTTTTAAAAGAATAAAAAATAACCTAATAAACAATTGACAATGTTTTGAGGTTTTTTTTGTCAAAAAAACAATTTAGCGTAAAATATATTCCAATTCTTATATATGTTTGAATGTTTTCAATTAAACTCATTTATTGCTCAACAATGATTGACATGTACTATCTCTCTTAAAATTGAAAGTTTAACTTAGGAATTACCAAAAAATAGGACATTTGTTAGGGGTAAAGACTTTTGGGTTCACTTTTTAAAAAGTATGAAAAAAATTCATTTTATCCTCATTCCCTCAAAAAGCGTTACTTTAGTCTTCTTCCACTTTTTTTTTTTTTTTTTTTTTTTTTTTTTTTTTTTTTTTTTTTTTTTTCAACTTCTCTTTAACTTCTCTTCCCTCGAGCTCCCTTACCATGCCCAAGGATTTTTTGCCTCTCTTGAACATTCTCTCATATTTGTGGTAAGTTTTTATGATTCTTTTTTTTTTGGTTCTTTACTCTTATTCCTATGTTGATGTTTTATTGATCAAACTTCCAAATTTGAAACGTATATTTCCAAATTAATTTTATACCTATTTTAAGTGATCTAGGGTGATTTTATAAATGCTTTAGCAAGTTTTTTAATTTTTTTATTTCACAATATATCGTATCTTTCAAATTTTAAATGTCCACCCCCAAATCAATTATATACTTGTTTTAGGTGATTCAAGGTAGTTTTACGCATGTTTTAGGGAGCTATTTTAGCTATTTTTTTTTTTTTTAATCTCACAATATCTCACAAACATATTGTATCTTATAAACTCCAAATGTCCAATCCCAAATCAATCATATACTAGTTTTAGGTGATTTAAGATGGTTTTACACTTATTTTAGGGAGTTATTTTAGCTACTTTTTTTTATTTAATCTCGCAACATCTCGCAAACATATCTCATCTTCCAAACTTCTAATGTATACTCCCAAATCAATTATATATTTGTTGCGAGATGTTGTGAGATAAAAAAATAGTAGCTAAAAAACTATCTAAAACATGTACAAACTCACTCTAAAATCACCTAAAATACATATAAAAATAATTTGAAGTTGGGCATTTCAAGTTCAAAAGTTAGAAAGTTATTGCAAAATGTTGCAAGCTAAAAAACTATCTGAAACATGTCCAGACCCACCCTAAATCACCTAAAACACATATAGAAGTGATTTGGAGTTGGGTGTTTCAAGTTTTTGGAAGTTAAAAATTCACTGCGAGATAAAAGACCAATACCTAATAAACTATCTAAAACATATCTAAACCCACTCTAAATCACTTAAGATACATATAAAAATGATTTGGAATTTGGTGTTTCAAGTTTGGAAGTTGGAAATTGTTGCAAGATATTGCTAGATGCTGGGAGATTAAAAAAATAGCTAAAATAACTCCATAACACGTGTAAACCCACCTAAAATCACCTAAAACAAAGTTTAATTGATTTGGGAGTGGACATTTGAAATTTGAAAGATGCGATATGTTTGCGAGATAAGAAAAAGTAACTAAAAACTTGCTAGTAAAAGTAGATTGAAAAGTGAAATATAGAATCATAAATTTTGGTCCTTAAAATTTGAAAAAAAGGTAAAATTTATTAGTTCAAATGGTTTAAAAGTTAGAATATAGTTTCTATGGTTGAATAAATTCTATAAAAACCATTTTCATGGTTGACTACTTTTATAATTTCAAATGATCTGCATCCTCCTTGAATCATGGTGTAGCTTTTTGAAGAAATTTATGAAGAATAAATTTACCTCCTCAAGTCAAAATCTATTGGAACAAATTTTCAAAAAAGTGGAGTCTCCCACTAACTTTTTGTGTCCATTATGTCACAAAAATTCGAGACAAGTGCTAATTTGTTGTGGAAATGCCAGGGGTCAAGAGTTCCTTGGTGCATTTTTTTACTCTAATGTTTTTCTTTTGACTTTATGTATCAACCATCATTAAAACGTTTATTGATCATCTTAAGTAGATTCGTGAATATAAAGAGAAGGATGATGTTACAAAGTTTCAAGTGTTATATTATGGTATAAATAGACATGTCTTTTAAGGAGATGAGTTTTTGATGAAGTCACTATTGGAATCAATACACGTGTTAAGGAATTTATATCTAATTAGGTTTTGAAGAGAACTCTAATGATGTATCTTACTCATGTTGGATTTCTTCAGCATCAGTCGTTATCGGGTTGGTTTCTTCTTCAGAATCAATGATGTATTTGCCTATGATGTGCATGGTCAAATGTTGTTGGCACGAGAGGGCTTGATTGAGTGTTAAAGAAGCATCATGTGAAGAAGGTTTCTCAATTAGCTCCTTTAGTGAAGGTACAATATTTTTGTCACATCAATTAATTGAAAAATGCTATTGTAGATGGTATAGCTTGTTGGGCATGATTGAGGCAGGTTTTGCTTGTTGGCTTGTTGATAATGATAGAAGTTATATATATATATAAATTTCTTGCCAATTTTCTCGTATGTTTAAGAAAAAAGCATAGTGACTAAAATTTAACTATTTTCAAATTATAAAGACCAAATTTATAATTTAACCAAAATAAAACGTACAAAATATGATGGACCAATTGGATTAAACTGAAAAGTTATTATAAAAATAGACATAATTTCATATTTTAGGTAAAAGTTAATTATTTATTTTTTGAAAGATATTATAATTAAAGTGTGGGTGGGAAATTAAACCTCAAACTTCGAAGTCGACAGTACAAGCACCATGCAAATTGAGCTATGTTCTTGTTGGCAAAAATTAATTATTTTTTTCCTGAGAATATTAAAGGAAGTAATGTCAACATTTAATATTTTTCCAAATAGAAATCACCAAAATAAATTCAATAGTAAATAGCATACTTGTATTGAATTATTGATTAAATGAAATAGTAAATTTTTCTTATCAATTCACCGCATTTCCATTTAATTCATCGAGCCAAGGCATTGATAAAAGCAATTAATCACAGCCGCAAAAAAGAAAAGGCGGGAAAACAAATCAATCAAACGGTCAAGATTCAAGAGGAAGTTTCTGGTACCCTCTTGATCTCCCGCCACGTCACCAATCGAAAACAGTGTTCCTTCCTTTACACGTTTTTTTTGGAATGTTATCTTCCACAACAAGCTCTAACTATTATAAATTTCTCAAACTGAATCTCTTCTTTTGTCTGATTTTTCTCAAATTTTACCTTCTCCGATCAGATTCTTTCAAGTTTCAATTGCAATTCATGGCGGAGGGGACGGTGGATCTTTGCCAGACCCCGAGACGGAGGAGCTGCAGGATTCCGGCGGCGGCGGCGTGCCCGTTGGCGCCGAGGAAGAAGCCGGTTTGCTTGAAGCGGAAGGCTCCGCCGAAGGGCGGCTACTTTCGGCCGCCGGATTTGGAGGTTTTGTTTCGTCTTGTTGCTCCAAGAGAAGAGGCTTGTAGTTAGTTTTTTTTTTTCCCTTTTTTTTGTTGGGGGGGGGGGGCGGGGGGGGTGTTATGTATATAAGCTTGAGATTTAATTTTCTGTAATGTTTTCTTTTTAATGCATTTTAGAGTTTAGTGATTTTCTGTGAAAAATGATTTTGTAAAAGTAGTTTGGGAGGAGAAAGTGTGATGAGAAGTGGAAATAATTTGTTTTTTCATTTTGGAAGTTGTTTTGTCTTTTTTTAAAAATGATTAGTTGAACGTGTAAAATGTGAGAATTTGAACTCTCTTATCGAAGAATTGACAAAAAGAGATCTTCTTATGAACGATGTTACAATAACTTAAAACATAATACTAAGCAATATAACAATCGGAAGATAATACAAAGTTTGGTGATTCAGTTCAGAAAATACTACTATATTTGGGAGGTAATGTGTTCGTGAACAGATATTTTCACTAATATAATATCAAGCAATTATATCATTGTATTTATCTATAATGACACGGTAAATATAGTGACACACGAATAATTTAACTTTTTGTCAAATCATTTTGACTCTATTTATACTATCTTTAAGTGTGCGGTTCCTTTTCAATAAACCTAAACTCCCTCTAATACTAGTGACCGACCACTTAGGCTTCTCTTAGGTTTCCTCTCTCACGAAGAATTTTATTTTTTCACTTTCAAGTGAAGTTTACTCCACACTATGAACTTAGACTATCATAAGTTTGAGAATCCCTTCTCAAATTTGTTAAAGAGTAAACTCACACAATCTAGAGCAAGCCTCAAATTTTACAACAATACAATCTTCTTCATTTATCGACAAACTTGTAGTTTGTGAGAAGAACCTACAAGATAATTGACTACAAAGAATCTTTAAACCAACCAACCATGAATGTAACTCCTTACATATGCACAGTGAAAAGAAAGTAAGGAGACGATCCTAAACAAAATTGGTAACGTTCAGAAAAAGAAACAAAATAAAAAAAAAATTAACATCCAAGATTTTTTAGATAAGAAAAGAAATATCTTGCAGAATTAGCAATTTAAATAACAACATTCCATCTAGAGCAACAATAGCAGAAATATACTAAAGATAATTTATGAACGCAACCACATTACCTTTAAATAAATATAGTCTAACACAAAATCAAATCTTTTATAAAAATGAAAGAATATATATCTGAACTAAGTGAGTTGAGATTTGTTTGTAGTAATATTCTTATATGTTTAATTTTAGAGAATAGGAAATATCATTAAATGTTGGTAGCTAATTATTTAAAGGTTTTAATCTGATTTCTTTTTTTCTAAACTTTTAAATTTATCCAATTTTTACAATGTTTGTCTTAGCTCTTTGTTCTATTTCAAAGGCGAAATATGATTTAAATTTATTAGAAAACGTAATGGTTAATATTTGTCTCGCTTAATTAATAAAGATATCTATTTTACTTAAAGAAGTTAGTATAGAAAGTTCACAATCTACCTCTACTTTTTAGTATGTATCAATTCACGTAATTATTAAGTACCTTTTTTATTTTTAGATTTTGGTCTAGTTTTCGTTTGGCTCTTAAGATTTAGAATGTTATATTTTTTGGTCATTAAATTTTGAGATTGATTTCAATTTATTCTCTAAGTTTCAAAATGTCTCAATTTTATCTTTGTTGTTACGTTTCAAGATTTACACTTTTAATCGTGATTTATTCTAACTTCTAAATACTCACTTTCCATCTTTATTATTAACATTTATTAATTAATTTAAAATAATTATAATAATTATAATTAATAAGTTTCACTATTTTTCATCATTGTTAAAATTAAAATTAAAATTTTCCTTTATAATTTTTAAAATAATTAATAGACATTAAGCACAAAGATTAAAAGTAAGTATTTCTTGAAAAATTGAGGTAAAAAGTACAAATTTTGAAACTTAGGGACTAAATGAAAACAAAATTTATATCTCGATAAAATTGTAACATTTTGAAGTTTAATGACTAAATTGAAATCAAATGCAAAATTTAAGGACTAAAAATGTAACATTTTGAAACCTAGAAACTAAATAAAAATTATTAGACCTAAAATCTAGAAATCAAAAAAGTATTTTTGTCAAATATATAAAATTTAAATTGAAGGTTAGATCTTAAAGTAAATAGGCTTCTCCCTCTATTTTAAAAGTATAGGGTGTTATTATTATTTTTTTTTTAACACATACCGATATATTTTCATATGTCCATAGATTCAACATCGATATAAACTATAAAGGCCGCCTCAGGAAAAGAAACATCGACATAATTAAAGATTGATTTAAAATTTTCATTAGGTTGTAAAAAAGTCATGAAACATAAAGAATTATTATACAATTTTACATAGATGCAACATAGATATAACATAATATTTTAACATAGATACAACTTCGATATAGGCCGACTATTGATGCCAAATTTTGGATAGAGAAAATGCACCTAACCTTTACATGACATGGTTTGCAAAAGAGAGAGATGCACACTGGTATGATGCTTAGATGTACCCTGGTATGATGCTTGCTACCCGTAGTCTGATGCTAAAGTTAAGAGAGTGAAAGAACGTAGAAGTTAGAGAGTGAAAGAACGTAGAAGTTAGAGAGTTTAAGAGTAGAACTCTAGTTACCTCATATGAAGTTATAATAATGTTATTTATATAGAAAAGTTGACCTAAGTTATTCCTTAGAGTTTCAGAGTTGCCTTAGGATAATTAGATAACCTAACGGGTTAAAAGACGTGTCCGATTTCATGTTTGGCTAGTGTCAGAAGCTCGAACTAGGTCGAGTATTTTCCTTAGGCCATATTTGGGGCATAAAATGATCTCTTGGGTCGAGCATGCCCCGTTGGGCATTTAACAAGGCTCGACCTTAGTCTCGACCGAGGTCGAGCACAAGCCAACCCCTTTTTCTACGCTCATTTTGGTATTTAGTTGTCACTTTCGACTGGTTCACACTTCTTGACTTTGTCATTCTATTTTCCTCTAAATGTCAATTATACCCTTCGGTCTAAAATCACCTATAACATATATAATGTATGTATATGAGATTCAAAGTTGCAACTTGTGCTGCACAATAAATTTTGAAAATTTGAGCAAATTGGGAAATGTTTGGATTGTTTGAAAAAGAAACAAGGTTTAATTTTTTCAAAAAACACAATTTATTTTTAGAAAAAAAAATATACTTGTAGATTTTAAAATTTGGTTAGGTTGCATCTGGGTCTCCGCGTTTTCAAACTCAACAATTTTATCCTTGAAGTTTACTTTTAATAGCGGTCATGGGCCTTCGATTCATTTTTTTTTATAATTCCGGACAAAAAGTTGGTAGATGGACCGAAGGGTGTAACCAAAAGCAAATTTCAAAGGTAATATTGTTGAATTTGAAAATTGAGAGATCTAAATGCAGCATAAATCAAACTTAAGTGATCAAAAGTGTATTTTTATCATTCTTTTAAACATTTTTTTTAAAAAATAAAAACCATAATATGACACTCCTATGTTCTTATTACATTTTCTCAAGGTGTGTTATACCCAAAACACTCCAAATGCTTCAACTAAATGCCAAATTAGATGACTATTAATAAACAATATGAAGGTTCAATTTTCATAACAATGTGACTAACTGCTAACTACTGTTGGTGGTCTGCGACAACAAGAGTGAGGTCAATGATCGACAATGTCCGTTGGTGGTAGGAACGATGGGTGTCGCTAATAACAAATCTTCTTTTCTTTTTCTGAATTCAACAACATATGAAATAGAATGATTCAAACCCCTAACATCTTAATCGATGACATATACTTTAACTAATTATTTCCGTGGGACATTACAAATTAATAATATGAAAAGAATAACTAGTACTATTAGGATGGGTATATTATGACCATGTTGAAAATCTTTTTCAACCACTTGGACTATGAGCATATTGATTAATAATGGTTCTTCGTTATTTTTATTCTATAATATATATATATAAAAGGTTAGACATCAAATAGGAAAATGGAAAAGAGCCATAAATAGAGATGGTGGTCTAATAGTGATGAAGAAATTAAAGTATCAACTTGGTTAAAATATCATTTTGATTCTATTTTAAAAATGGTTCAATTTTAATCTTAAGAATTAAAATTAGATATTTAAAAATGATAGGATTAAAATTATCATCTTATGAGACTAAAATGATATTTTAAAATTTTAACCCAAAATTATTTTATAGAGAAAAAGAATTTAAAAAGCACCTTCACTCATCAGCCTTCAGTACGTTACTGGGTCAGGTTTATGTCCTCCCCAAACCCTAAAAAGTATTTGGTAAAATTAAATTCAATTTTGTCGGTAATAATATTTTCTTCTTTTGGCTAATTTTAAAATTCTAGTTTCATCACTGTTCAGCTTTTATTCCAAAACTGACTTATACCCTTTTTCTAAAATATTAATCCAAATCTATACAATTTTGTCAACTAATAAGATAGGGTTTTGTGATGAAGCATATACATAACTTAAATTTGAATTCTAATGAAATTTTATTTAAACATATATAGATTTCACATTGATATTAAGGGAAAAAATATTTTAACTTCATATATTAGGGTGAAATAAAAATATTAGAAATTATGTTCTTCTAATTAATTATATCCAAATGTTTGTATTCGTTTATTTTTCCAAAGATCGAGTTAGATAAATCATCATCGGTTGACTTAGTGGTATATAGGAGACATGACCTTGATAAAAGACTAAAAGATATTCTACAACCAAAATTTCAGGAAAACTTTTAATTAATTTCATACGAACATTTTGCGTCTTTATAATGTTTATATCAAATCCGACATTTTATCTATATTTTCATCAATGTATTGATGGCTCGATGTTGAGTAATCCTTCTTCTGTTAAAACATTTTAAGAAAATCTAAAAGTTACATATTTTCATAGACACTCCTGTGGATCCCATTGAATCCCCTATAATAGAAGCTCTCTACACCTTTACCTTTCCTTCATCTCTCTTTGGCCATCATTTAGCTAGGGTTAGGGTTAGGGTTCTATCCTAGTAGTCTCCACCGCCGTTCGTTTTATTTCTCCGATCATCATCGGAATCTCGACCAGCCATTGTTTTCCGACGGAGCATCATCAAGATTCACATGAAATTGCTTTCGACTTCACTGGAAACCGGAGAAACTACAAAAAAAAAAAAATCACTCCTTGTGGGATTGATCTTCCAATTGACATGGGAATCTTGATGATGCTGCAGCGGCAATCAATGGTTTTAGAAACTTTTTGCAACTGTTTCAGAGACTCCATGATTAAAGGTGAATTTCATCTCTGTTGCCCTTTTTCTTTTTTCTTTTTTCTTTCTTTTTTCTTTTAATTTTTTAAAACATTATTTTCTTCTTTGTTGTTCTTAATAAATAGCTAGTCATGAAAGTGAGATTGGCTTCTTGGGTTTTGATGATTTATGTTAAGTTTTTGTTTGACTTCAAAGGATTTAATCTGTTTTTCATATAAAATCTAGTATAAAGATTTGGATAATTCTATATAACATATAGGATGCTATATTATACTTGGATCCAAATTTTATTTTAATTTTCTTAGTTCTAACATAGATCTAGGATATAGAAGATCGAATCTTTACTTTTAGAAGAAGTTGGAGATGTATCTTTACTATTGAATTATATTTTGGTTCGTGCTTGATCTAACGATGTTAATTTAGAATGACCTAATTTGATAACTTTTTCTTTCCATGAAACTATTTTAACTTAAAATTTATCTATCTTTTTCCCCCCTAAATATTTTGGTTAATCTCAAGGTTGGAAAGAGAATTTAATTAATTTTGTGTTAGTTTAGGGTTAATTTGGGTTGCCTATGTGTTTCAATTGTGTTAAAAGACAAATTTTGGGGACACAAATCTGTATTATATATATGGGATGTTTTAACTAATTGAGTAAACATTTTTTAATGTTGAAAATATTTTAGTTAATGAAGCATTTCTGTTTCAAAATTTTCTTATATTTTTTTGTGAAAAAGACTTTAAATATTTTTTTTATAAAACAAGCGTGGTAGAATCAATGTTTCGTAAAAAAAAAAAAAAAAAAAATTAATAAAAAAATTAATAATTTAAGATAAATGTGAATAAATTAATATTATGCACATGTTAGGCCATTTATATTCCAAAGATAAACAGGAAAGTTTTGGTCTAATTTTGTATAACGCCCTTTGAATAATAAGCAAATTCATATAAAATGTAAATGTGATAAACGGATATGTTCGCCAAGTTCTGTTGGATAATAATTTTGTTTTTAAATTTTATGTTGTTTAAATTTGCTTGTTGTCGATCTCCAGAGTTTCTTACTGTGTGATTTTTCAATTTACCTAAAAAAATATTTGAATTATTTGTCAAATTTCATAAACAAAAACAAGTGTTTTTTTTAAATTACTTTTTTAGGTATTGTTTGGTAACCATTTAGTTTTTTTTTTTTTGAAAATTAAGCTTATAACACTACTTGTACCCATGCATTTCTTTGTTTATATTTTACTTTTTGTAAGCATTTTAAAAAACTAAACCAAAATTTGAAAACTAAAACAATGTAGCCCCATTTGGTAACCATTTAGTTTTTTCAAGATTAAGCCTATAAACACCTCTTTCTGCCTCTAAATTTGTTGCTTAGTTATCTATGTTTTATCCATATTTTAAAAATCAAACCAAAATTTGAAAGGTAAAAAAAGTGTAGATTTTTATTTTTTTTTTAATTTTTGAAATTTGACTAAGAACTCAACTCCTGTAATTTGAAAGATGCAAACTATTATAAAAAATAAAAGAAAAAAGGGAAAACGAAATAGTTACCAAACGAGACTATAGTTTTTAAAAATTTATTTTTGTTTTTGAAATTTAACTAAGAAAAATCACATGTTTTTTTTCACGGTATTGTAATTAAAGTGTAGATAGGGAATTGAACCTTTGACCTCGAGGTCAATAGTACGAATACTATGTCAGTTGAGCTATGCTCATGTTGGCAAAAAAATTCACATGTTTGTTTTGGAAGAATGAAAAACATTTTAAAGATATGGTGTGAAAACAAGCACAAAATTTTCTAAAACTAAAATCCAAATAATTATCAAACATAACCTTAGTTTTCAATATAATTGGTGCAAAAATGAATATTAAAATACGAAAACTTGTGAGAAAATGGGACCAATGATCTATTTTTGGAGTCCTAAATAAGATTTGACCTAACTTTTAAAAATCTATGTTTTTTTTTTTTGACATTTTGCTTACGTTAACGTGGAGTGAATTTATTACATGGATCAAAGTTGAAAATTCCCTCATTTCATACTCGTAATTCTCGCTTTTCTTCTTCTTCTGTTTTTTATGCATTTCTTCTTCTTTCATTTTTTTTGGATTCTTCTTCTTCCCTCTTCTTCCTCTTCTTCTTCATGGAGCAAGAGCAAGAATCCAAATGAAGGAAAAAAATTGAGAAAAAAATTTCAGTTGTGTTTGATGAGAAACGAGAAGAGGAAGTGAGAGAAAGGAACAAGACCTCATAAGAGTATCAGACCCTCACACGTATTTTGGGACCAAATAGATACTTTCACATGTGCATGATGTTAGCATAAGACCATTTTTCATTCATTTTTTAACCTTGGGCCAAATTTCAGTTACTCCCTTAAAGAGACGCTAGGGGTACAAATTTTCCAAAACTTAGAAAAAATAATGTTTATAACGTTGATTTTCGAAACAAAATAATTATAAAACGGAATCTAAATTATTCAAATCCAACGTATGTGAGCCAAACATTCAAGCTACATCCAATGGGATTAAGAAGCCATGTGTGTGGTGAGAATTTGTGGCTTTTTGTTAAAGGCATAGTTCCCTTTTTATAAGAGCTTTTTCAAAGCTGCACCAATAACTGATCTTCTCCTCAACAAAATCTCTGCTATTTCAGTTGCATAATCTATCAAAAAGAAATACATGTCTCTCTCTTGTCTATTACTTTATTTAATTATCCTTTCTTTTTTCGAGGTTTCCTAAGTTTGGTCTTTAATCTCTGCTTTTTATAGTTTAAAATTTGAAACAACAAAAGTACTTTCTTTTACAACTTGTATTTTTCTTTTTCATCTTAATCTGGGCAGATGTGTCTGTCACGAGCATGCAGCCTTTACATATTAAATTTAAAAAGTTATAAAGTTTAGCTTTCCATTGGTTTTTTTATTTAAGCTTATAAATACTATCTTCACCTATTAATTTCTTTATTTTATTATCTACTCTTAGTAGTGTTATAAAAACCAAAGGCATGATTTTGAAACTAAAAAAAGTAATTTTTAAAAATTTATTTTGTTTTTTAACTTGTGTTTAACTAGTTAAGAAATTATGAAAACTATAATCATAAAATTGTAAGAAAAATAAATACAATTTTCAAAAACTAAAAACAGAAAACAAAATGACTATTAAATATGGTCTTAGTATTTGAGTCTCAAATTTTGAACTATATTACTTGAACCATATTTTTCACATTCCATGAAATAGAAACTTAGGTAATTTCAAATAACATTATATATTTGAATAGATATGTTATATTCTTAATTTAGGATGATATTATAAGTTTGTGGTTCATTTTGATGTTCTTGATTTCTAATAAACATAATTGGGTACCTTTGCCAAAAGGGGAAAAAAAAAACTTTAGTTTAAGGTTAAATGAAGTATATATAATACAATTATAATTTTCTTTAAAGCTTAGAGTGTGTTTGATTAACTTTTTAAGTGTTTAATTAAAAAAAAATAGCTTTTAAAAAAATGAGTCTATGACCTATGTTGGTCTAAGAGGAACACCTAAAATCAACTTTTAGAAAATAATTTTCAAGTGTTTAATAGTTAAACTCTCCCTAATTTGTATAGTTCTTAAAATTACCAAAACAGCCTTAATCGTTATCTACCTCACTTCCAATATGTTGGCTATCATCGCCCTTCACGGCTACCTTTGACGACTACCATCGATAACCTACTCAGGTTGAAACTTTTGGCAACCATCTTCGATAGTCTCCACCAACGACCAACTCTGACAACTACAACTGACAACCATCATCTGCAGTCAACTCCCACGACGAGCTCCGACGACCACCACTAATGGCTACCACTACCGCAAACTCCAATGGCGACCATTCTAGATGACCAACTCTTGCGACCATTATTTTGTTCTTTATAATAATTTGATATTAATACAGATACTTTTAGTATATAGCAAATTAAACAAACTTATATATAAAAACACTTTTGAGAAAAAGTTCGCCAAACACACAAATATTTTTATTTAGGTAGTTTTCATCAAAAGTGTTTAAATGAAAATAACTTTTGAAAAGCATATTTTTCTCAAGTCAATCTAAACATGCCCTTAAAGTTTAAGGTGATTGTAGTGGGTAACACTTTTAGGCTAATAATTAAGTGTATAACAATATTTTTAAACAAGTGCAAATTTAGCAAAATCTATAAATGATATACTCTTATTAACGACATAGTTTATCGTTGATAAACTTCGAGAGCTGGATCAAAATTTTGTTATTTTCAAATTCTTTTGTATTATGTTATATATGCTAATACTTTGGACCTAATTAGGTTGAGCTTTCTTTAAGTGAAACTTGAAACTTAAAGTCACAAGTTAATTAATGTTTAACTCAATTTGAATATATAACTCTCTAAATAAGCTAATATTTTTCTTCAAAAAGTCGATGGTTATAGTTCAATCAAGGATGAAAATATCTAGATATGTTGACGATATATCCGTGATATATCCGTAAAATCACATATCTGATAGAGATATTGGGGGGTAAGATTTTTCACAAAATTTCACGATATTTCGCCGATTTCAACGATATATTTCTGGTATATCTTTTTAGGCTAATATCTTTTGCAACTCAACAAACGATATTCTGTTGATATATCACAGATATTTCGTGGATATATTGTAGAAACATCATAGATATTTTATCTAAATGTCGTCCAATTATCTCTATATATCGCTTTTTTTTTCTTCTCTTCTAATATGAAGCTTTTCCAATGTATGGCCTTTTCCATTCAATTTTTCTCAATTTTCAATCTAAAACTTTCATTTTCAAAGAAATTGAATTTGGAGAATCCACAAAAGAGACTTTAACCATGTTCATAAAGCTTTGTGAACCTGGAATTAGCCCTTTCACTAAAGAATCTCAATTTACGTATGTCACATGAGACTCCAACCATGGCTATAGAGCCAATGGACCAAGAATTGGAGCAATAGGAAAACCTTTCACTCGTAGAATATCCAAACCTGATGGCTTAGATTGATGTTGACTCACTTAGAACCAATTCTCAAAGACCTTTTCCTAATCTTCTAGATCCACAGTATGATCAAATCACGAGCAAGACATGAACACCAATCTTCTCTGCTAGTCTTTTTGGAATTAAGAAGCTTGTGGGAGCCTTAGTATTCTTGGAGAAGGGGAAGGCAAAATCAGAGAACTATTCTCTCTTCTTTTGTTACGTGAGAGTGAGAGAGAGTTCTATATCTCTTAGTCTTCTAGCATTTAGAATAAAATGTGAGGGGAGTTAAACCTACTCACTCCACTAACCATTACCCTACAATGAGAAGAAGTTGACTGATTAATTTATTCAATTTGAAATTTAAATTAAAACTAATTTAATTTAAATAAATTGAATAAATAATCAATCAAATTAACATTTATTTAATTTTTAACTAAATATCAAATATTTAATTAATTTAATATTTGAATCATATTCAAATATACTTATCTCTTATAACCTATATATTTTTATATGAATCTCATTCACATTAAATTTACTATGTAGGATTAATATGAACAAATAATATTTAATATTTTAATCTAAAATATTATTCTCTCATATTATATAGTTTCAAATTTGAATCTAATTTAAATAAATGAAATATTATAATATATCTATATGGAACATAACTACGCTGGTCTGGCTGGAACTTAACTACATTGGTTTGGAAAAAGTTCCAGTGTAATTACGCTCGGCTGAAGCATTGTGATGCTTGCCCTTCCGTGCTATAGCGTAAAGGGTAGCGTTGCAATGCTCGTTTGTTACGCTTTAGCATAGGATGCAGTTTGTGCTTCAAAACCAGTTTATTCTTGCTCCAAATTTCACCGATCTTCTCAGTAACACTTGCATCACGATCGACACGGACTTACAAACTAAATAGCATGAATTAAATACCCAAAACAATGGGCCCTTACATCTTTAAACAATTTAAAGCAGTAAATCTAAGTGCCAAAATTTGAAAATATCCAACTTGCAAATCAACATTTACAATGCAGTGCAATACCCACCATCTCTTTGATTTTCATTTCAAAATGTAAATCAAATGAAGGATATGTGAATACCCGCAATGAAAATGATCGTGTTCCATTTTCCATTTTACAGAACAATATAAAGCAGATGATGGAAACATGGATTAAACAAGATCAATTAAGCATGTTGTTCACAGTGATTAGAGAGAGGAAATAGGGAATTTCAAGAACTCACCCTTGAAGAAATCAATCTTCTCGCTTCTTCCTCCAATCTACTGCACGAACTTGATCTGTCTCTTTTTCTCCCAGTTTCACAATCACGAAAACGCAACAAGCACAAAGGAACACCACCACAAGAAGTCCTTGATATTCTCTAGAATGAGAATCGATTGAGAGTTTGTGGGCTTCAGCGAGATAAATTTTTGGGAAAAAGGGAGAAGCAATTTTGATGAGAGAATGTCTTTTTCACAAAGGGAACTTTCTGAAGATGGAGAGAAGAAGAGCAAACCTATAACCATTTCCCTATGTTTCATGATGTAGAAAGATTAAGGGGAAAGATAGGGGAGGTTATAAAAATAAATCCCTCTCATTTATTTGAAATTCAAAAATTAAAAAACAAAACTAATTACATTAAACTAACTTTAATGTAATTAAAACATACTATATGTCATATCAAATATAACATATAACCTATAGTTTAATATACCGCATATAACATAACCTATAGTTTATTAATCTCTTATGTAACCTATAGAATCAATATGAATCGTATTCGTATTAATTTTAACCTATAGTTCTATTTGAATCATATCCATATAATTAATATTTGAATCATATTCAAATATTTATTTCTCTCATTAAAACTTTATATTATAATGTATCATATACATTATATTAAATATATTTTATACATTTAATTTCCTTTAACTAATTTGAACAATTCAAATTAATCCAAAATTAATTTATTTTTCATTAATCCTAATTGAGCTAACAAGGGGACCTTATGAACATATAGATTGAAGTTCCCATGATACTTGATTAATTAATTAAACTCTTTAATTAAATTAATCAACATTCATTAAATGTCGGTCACTCTACTAAAGTTCGACAACTATACTCTTTACACTATAGGTATATTTCAGTGTCCATATGATATAACCAATCAACAGTGCGTCGACCCTTCACAAATTGCTTGTACTGCTGGTTGGTTAAGATGTACACATAATATATCTGTAGTAAGGAGAGTTTAGCTGTCGGTCTTTAGTGAAGTGCCTAGCAGTTAGCGGATGGTGGATCCCGTGACTAAAGAGTTTAGTTAGTTATTCACGTACTGTTGGAGCTTCGGAGCTACAGGTCCATGAGGTCCCCTTGGTAGCTTGGATTCTGTTGAGAATTAGTTCTTGGTGTTGATTTGAAATGTTCGAATTGACAAGAGGTATTTTGATTATATATGATATAATCGGTATGATGTATAAGATACATCTAGTGGAGGATTGATGTAAATGAGATTTACATTAAGTACCATAGAATAGAAAAAGAACTATAGTTTATATGTTTCATGAGATGAAATATTAAAACTATAGGTTATAAATATAGTATTTGTAACACCCCGTATTTTTTTTAGTAATAATGTAATTTCAGTAATTTTTATTTTTGGAATTTCAGTAATTGTTATTAGTTGGAGGGCATTTTTGGGATTTTGGACTTCAAGTGTAAGTGTGGAAATTTAATTGTTGGCTTGAAATTATTCAATTTAGAAATTAATGGCAGGAATTAATTTCTTTTTTAGAAGGAAAGGAATTTAATAATATAAAGTGGAATAAGGAAAAGAATAAAATATAATTATATTTATTTCCTTTTTAGTTTATTATTATTATTATTATTTTATAACCCTTTCCACCCCCCCCCCAAAAAAAAAAAATTCCTTTCTTCCTCACGCGTGCGACCAAGCCTTCCCCCTCCGTTTTTTTCTTTCGCCAGTCACCGTCTTTCTCGCCGTCGACCTCGACTAGCAGTTTCGATCTCCCCGCCACTCGCTGCTGACCTTGACCGCCAGCCCAAATCTGAGCCGTGGACAGCCAGATTCGACTTCGGCCTCTTCGCACCGCCCAGATCCGATTCCAGTCTCCCACACCGAAGTTGCCCGCGTTCGAGCCGCTTCGTCCGAACCGACCAGCGTCGCTCTAGACGCGTCTACACTGAAGCCACCACCGCTAGCGCCACTTTTCTTTTTCAATCGACTAGATCTGCGTCGGATTCCTCCTGTTTCCGCCGTCGTTGCTTGTGCCGTCATCAGATTTATCAACTTGGGTAAGATTTCTACTGTTTGGTGTTGTTTTCAATGGATTCTAGACTGCCCATTTACTGTTGGCATTAATCGATTGAGGCCTTTATGTGTCAACTTTGGATTCATGTTCTTGAAGGTATTAAGGTGCTGTTTGGTGAAGTTGGAATTGTTTTAGCAGATTTGGTGTGCCTCATATCATACCTTGGATGAGTTTACCTAGATTTTTTGCAGTATTTGGAGTATGTGGGATTAGGCCTTGGTTTCAATTTTGAAACTTGGGTGCGTTCTTATGTCAGGGTCTTACTTGTAGTTGTTGGTTTCGTTGGCCATCTGAGATTGTCTACGGATTTTTGTTTTAGGTAAAGTTAAATTGAAGATCTTTAAATAATTTGATTAATTGGATTTAGACCCCAAAGATGAGTTTAGAACTTTGGATTTGTTATTTGTACCCTATGTTATAGGGTGGATTCAAAGCCTTCCAAGAGTTGTAAGAGGGTTAATTACTTGGATTAAATTGTGACCAAATTTAAGGTAAGTAATCTTACTACTGGAACTTCCCACGGGCCAGGCATTGTGCTAGCATGATAAATGAATGTTATGGCAGAATGATAACATGATAGACGGATAGTATAATATGACCAAAGTATGTTTTGGTACGAGATCTGAAATATTTATTTGTGCATATAGACACTTGAATGCTAGTATTAGATGGTATGTGATTCCATATGGTTGTATTTGATCTGATGATGTTGAGGTATATGTGTATGTTGTAGAGCCATGATGTTGAGGTATATATGTATGTCATATATTCATATAGTGATAATTATGATGTTGAGACTATGCAAGTATCCTTACTAATTAGTTAGATGCCCATTAGATTTTGTGTTTCCTTCGAGATTTTTCAGTTCGTGTTTCTTTCGGGATTCACGAGTTCGTGTTTCCTTTGGGATTCACGAGTTCGTGTTTCCTTTGGGATTCACCAGTTCGTGTCTCCTTTGGGATTCACCAGTTCGTGTCTTCTTCGGGATTCATCAAAGGTAGTGGACATACTTAACTACAGTAGGATAGAACTCAGTCTCTTTTTTGTTTCATGTGTATATGTGTCCCATGAGGACTAGAGCAGTTTATATGTTTCACCAGAGGTAGGTATCTAGAGGATATAGATGCCTAGCTTGACCCCAGTGGTGGGGTTACTTACTGAGTATTTTATACTCATTCTTTCTCATGTTGTTGTTTCAGGTAAGAGTAGGGACGCGCTGGCGAATGACAAGCAAAATCCATGATCGAGCCACTAGGATCAATTTTTTTATGCTTCCGCAAATAAGACAGATTTTTTTTCATGTTTTTGCTAAATTTTCAGTTTTGATGTTTGTAACTTATTATTGAGAATTGTTTTTCATACTTATTTATTAACCTTATGATTTATGGGTACCTTATTATTGTTTTTAATATTTGTATTTAATAAAGGACTTTTGAATTCCCCTTATCTATTTAGCATTTATTTCACCATAAAAGAGTATCGTTTTAAGTTCCATGCATGTATGTATTTTAGTAATGGCCTAACTTAAGTCCTAGGGGATCGGGTCGTTACATGATAAGTTGGTTATCATTTATATTTATAATAATATTAATTATTAGATAATTAATTCTTTTTCTTTTAAATAACCAAAGTAGTGGGTGGTTATTGGATCATGGTAATCGTGAGTTTAAAAGGAAAGTGGTTTTCTATTTCGAAAATGAGGTTTTTACAAAAGTTGGAAAAGGTATTTGAGTTTTCTCTCACGAAAAAGAAACTCACGTAAGTCGTCAAATAAATACGGATTTACTAAACAACGGTTGGGCGAGCTAAACGATCGTGCACGTGCGAGCTAAACGATCATGTAGTATTTACTAAACGATCGCATAGTTTTACTAGACGATCGTTGGCCCAAGGTAAACGATCGTGTAGTGTCTGTAGGCGACAGACTGAGCTAAACGATCGCATAGCTTTTCCTAGACGATCGCATAGCTTTATCTAAACGATTGAGCATCGACCTATACGATAGGTCTTTGCCATCTCCCACTTGCCCAGTCGTGTACACGATCGTTCTTTCCTCCATTTATCTGCCTCATACCAAGTCCGAACAGAGCCCACCCTCTGGATTTTCACCGAGAAGACCAAGGTCACCTTGTTGGTGGTGTTAGACTCAACTCGACACCATTGAGGTTTTCTGGAGGCTGTTCGTGGTGCTGTGGAGGCCGTTCATGTTGCGGAGGAGTTTGTGACCGAGGAGATCATTGAGGACGAGCGCGAAGTGTTCGTGAGGTGTTGCAGTCGTGTAGATCAGGCCTTCATGGTTGTTGTTGTTCGAGCGATCAGAGTGCGCCACGGAGCGTGGAGACATTTCTACCTATGTGCGTAGAGTTTGCTTTCTATGCATTTGTATTGTTCATGCTGTAATTTTTCTGTATAATCGCATAACCGTTGTTTAAAGTCGACTGTAAATGTATTTGTTGATTCATGATTGTAATTTAGAATAGTCTTGTTCCGCTGCTCATGAAAATCTCGCTTCCGATTTCCTTCACTAGCCTCTCTAGGTGACTTTTGAACACCTTAATCGTTGTGCTCTGAAGCGATCTTCATGACTGTCACGTCCCCTCGATGCAGAATCTTCCGAAACAGGTGATACTTGCGCTCTATAGGCTTTTCATGTTTGTTGCTCCTAGTCTCCTTGGAATTAGCCACAATACCACTATTATCACAATAAAGGGTGATGGACTTTGACATGTCTAGAACAGCTTCTAGATCAGTCATGTACTTCCTGAGCCATACTGCCTCCTGGGCAACTTCACAAGCCGTTATATACTCTACCTCTATGGTGAAGTCAGCAATGTAACCTTGCTTTGTGCTTATCCAGATTACAGCCCCTCTGTTAAAAGTGAACACCGATCCTAAAATAGATTTCCTGGAATCCCTATCAATCTGAAAATTAGATTTAGTGTATCTTATAAGGATAAAATCCTTACACTCATATACAAGCATGTAGTCCCTCGTTCTCCTAAGATACTTGAAAATGATTTAAACTGTTGTCTAGTGATCTAATCCTTAATCAAACTGATATCTACTAACTATCCCTACTGCATAGCAAATGTCAGGTCTAGTACATAATATTGCATAAATTAGAATGCCAACAATTGATGCCTAGTGGATCCGTCTCATCTCCTCAACTTCTTAAGATGTCCTGGGACACTGTTTCTTAGATAATATAACTCCATGCCTGAAAGGTAGTAAACCTTTATTGGAGTTATGCATTGAATATTTGACAAGCATCAATATTTTGATCAAAGCCACAAGATTTGATTGCAGTGTCAAACCTTATATTCCGTTGATGATTTTCTAGTAGATACTGAAGGGAATGGAATTCCTCGCAGCGGAAGCAATTTGATGCATCAATCTCTAAATTTCCTTTTACATAATGTACAACATAATTCAGAGTGACAGAAACCATGAAAAAACATAAAGCTAAGTAGGCTTTCTGCTATGTTAAAATAGAGAGGAAAAGATTAAGAAATCACTCACCTTTGAAGACCATTCTTCATGTTCCTCTCCAAAATCAAGTCATCTTCTCTCGATCTCACGAACTCGACATTGACGAACTCAACAAACAGGAATGGATACAACCAAGGGGTCTTCCCTGTTATTCTCAAGGACGAGAACCGTGCAGAGGTGTGGGCTTGCACTCAATATTGGCGTGAGGGAAGGGAAGAGATGTAACGACCCGACCCCCTAGGACTTAAGTTAGCCCGTTACTAAAATACATGTATGCATGGCATTTTAAACGACACTCCTTTATGTTGAAATAAATGCTAAATAGACAAGAGAAGTTCAAAAGCTATTTATTAAATGCAATTGTTAAAACAATAATAGGGTACCCATGATTCGTAAAGACTATTAAAAGTATATATAAAAAAAACAATCCTTCATAATAAGTTTCAAACGGTAAAACTAAACATTAAGGGAAAAATAAGAAACATCAACATAGATATATTCCGCTGCGCCAATTCTGGTGCATCTCTACCCTTATCTCAAACATCAACATAAGAAAGAATGAGCATAAAATACTCAGTAAGTAACCCCACCACTGGGGTCAGGCTAGGCATCTATGTCCTCTAGATGCCCACTTATAGCACATAAACACATGAAACAGGAAGAGACTGAGTCCTATCCTATGTAGTTAAGTATGCCCACAAAACTGGTGAATCCTGAAGGAAACACAAAACTGGTGAATCCTGAAGGAAACACAAAACTGGTGAATCCCCAAGGAAACACAAACTGGTGAATCCCCAAGGAAACACAAAACTGGTGAATCCTGAAGAAACACAAAACTGGTGAATCCCGAAGGAAACACAAACTGGTGAATCCTGAAGGAAACACAAACTGGTGAATCCCGAAGGAAACACAAACTGGTGAATCCTAAAGGGAAGGAAACGCAAACTGGTGAATCCCGAAGGAAACACAAACTGGTGAATCCTAAAGGAAACACAAACTGGTGAGCATCTAACTAATCAGGAGGACATAAACACAGTCTCAACATTAAAAAATCAACACCGTACGAATCTATGACATACATGTAATCCTCGATAACATGGCTCTACCACATACACATAATCCTCAACAACATATTTTACAACATTCATGTATGCCTTAGCATCATAGTTCCATAACATACATGTATGCCACAACATCAGCAGATCAGATACCAACATATGGAAACACATACCACCTCATACTAACAATCAAGTGCCTAGGTGTATATGTAAACAAATCAGAACTCATGCCAGAACATACTTTGATTCAGGTCATACTATCAATCAACATGCTAACATTTATTATAACATACACTCATCATTCTAGCATACAACTAAAGCCTGACCCGTGGGCAGTTCCAGTGGTAAGATTATTTACCTTAATCGAAATTCCACAGATAACCTCCGACAACCAAATGATGACCACGGTTTGAAGAAACGATCCTAACATATGAATACAACCATTAAGTTTCAGTCCAAAAATAATTGCGACATCTCAGAGTCAAAACCACAATACCCAAAAGCTTACCCAAGGAACTCGATTAACAACCATTCCAAAACTCCTTCCAACAGATTTTAACTCCCAATGGACGACAACTCGGAACCTTAGAGATACAAGGGTTAAGCCAAACTTAATTCAGTGATCAAAGTGTGCCCACAAACCAACAATAAGGACTATATCTCTTACCAAAAATCTTGTCGAACGATCTCGAACCCGCTGGACAACCCTTCCAACAGTTTCCTTGGTTCAAATCTAAGGCAAAAAATAATTCGAATAAGTTAACCTTCATTCCAAACTTAATGGGGGCCTAAACTTCCACCCAAAACTTCACAAAAGGCTTACCTAAAACTGCAAGATCTTGCGAACCAAAAATGACGGCAGTGGCGGACGGCGAACAGAGGGCTAGGAGGTGCTGTAGTTGGAGACTGGAGCAGCAGTGGGCGGCGGACGTGCAGATCCAGTGGCTGGGCTCAAACCTGGGCGAAATCGGCACGGTGGGCGAGTCAAAGTGGGAGCGGCAGCGTTGCACATATCTGGTGGCTCGTGCGGCGAAGGGAGGGAGTGAGGAAGGTGTGATGGTCGGATGACTGTGCAGACGGCTAGGAAGGCGCGACTAGAGAGCTGGGCGACTGGCAGCGTGTTTGACCGGCGGGATCTGGCCAGCCAGAACCCACGAATGGCGGCGATTGGATGGCTGAGAGGAAGGGCAGTGAGGCGGCGTTGGAAGTAGAAAACAGGGGGGGGGGGGCTCGCATGAGGGAGAAGGCGTGGGGGTCCTCTTTATTTTAAAAAAAAAACTAATAATAATAATAATAATAATAAAGAAGGAAAATAGTGTAACTCTAATTAAATTCTTTCCTTAATCCACTTTATACCATTTAATTTCTTTCCTTTTCCAAAGAAAATAAATTCTTGCTATAAGTTTCCAAATTGAGTTTGAAAATTGAATAATTTGAATAATTTCCATGCCGACACTTAAATCCTCGCGCTTAAACTTTAAATTCAAAATTCCAAACATGCCCTCCAACTAAGGACAATTATTGAAAAAGAAAAATTACATCATTAATAAATAAATAAAAAGGTGCGGGATGTTACAAGAGAATTGAGAGTTTTTTTTTCTTCTCTATAAAAATTCATAGAAAGAAGGAGAACCATAGAGAGATATAGAGATTGAGAACTTTCTCTCTCTTCATTTGTTACGTGAAAAGGGAGAGATTAATGGGTGAGGGAGTTATAACTCCCTCCTTTTTATTTTTAATAAATTTAAATTAAAAAATTTGAATTTAATATATATATATATATATATATACAGACTATATGTTATATCACATATAACATATAACCTATAGTTAATATTAGATCACATATAACATAAACTATAGTTTATTATTCTCTCAAATAACCTAAGGTATTAATATGAAACAAATTCATATTAATCTTAACTTATAGTTTTTATATGAATCACATTTATATAAATAATAATTGAATCATATTCAAATTATAATACCCTTCAGTAAAATATATAAATTTAATATGAATCATATTCATATTAACCTTAACATATAGTTCCTATATGAATCATAAACATATAATTAATATTTGAATCATATTTAAATCTTTATTTTTCTCATAAGACTATATATAAATATAATATGGATCATATTCACATTAAATTATAACATATAGTTTTTTTTTACACGAATCATATTCATATAATCAATATTTGAATCACATTCAAATATTTATTTTTCTCATAAGACTATATATAAATATAATATGGATCATATTCACATTAAATTATAACATGTAGTTTTTATATGACTCATATTCATGTAATTAATATTCAAATCATATTCAAATATTTATTTCTCTCATAAAAAATATATCAACATACATTATATTATATAATGTATTAATATACACTATTTAACAGTGTCTTATACAATTAATTTTCTTTAATTAATTTGAACAATTCAAATCACACCAAAATTAATTTGTTTCCCATCGGTTCTCATTGAGCTAACGAGGGGACCTTACAAACATATAGATTGAAGCTCCAATGATACAAGATTAATTGATTAAACTCTTTTAATCAAATTAATCAACATTCATAACTGTCAGTTACTCTACTAAAGACCGACAACTAAACTCTTCGCACTATAAATTGAAGGAACTCTTATTCAAGAGTACCTACGAGCGGAAGCGGATCTTTCCAATTCATTGTGACAAAATTTCTACATATACATTCAAACATAATAATATGCATTCATAACGATAAATTACTGGCATGCTCAAAGGAATAATAAATAAGAGATCGAGAGGTCATACCGGTTGAAGACTTATTCTTCACAGCAATTCTCACTTTCACTGAAACGGTAAGCTATCGCTCAGCAAATCCCAATCGTCTACCTTGAATAGTCTCCACACGAACAGAAGAAAACGGGGATGAAACCACCACTCAGAGCCCTCAGTATTCTCGGAGTGAGAATCCAAAGGGTGGGCTTTGTTCGGATTTGGTAGAGGGATGGAGGAAGGGAGATCGTATACAACGATCAAGCAAGTGGGAGATAGACTCGTCTATCGTATAGACAAAAATGCTTGATCGTTTAGGTGAAGTATACGATTGTGTAGGAAAAGGTAAGCAATCGTCTAAACGACCGTTTAGTAAATATCGGGCACTAAATGATCGCTTAGGAAAAGGTAAACGATCATTTAGTAAATAGTGCGTGCGGGTGCAAGCGTTAAGCGATCGCTCAACATTATCGTATAGGTAAGCGATCGTTCAAGCACTATGACTACACATACAATGCTTAACACGCTATGAGCTATTTAAGCGTCTCAAAGAGATTCTTCAACTTACTCATCTGTTATGAAAACAGAAGAGGCGCCGACCTATTATCCCTTTATCCGTCCAATTAATAGACAATGAATATAATCACAACATATTCATAACCTATGGACTAATATCATATTTTAATCATAGTATTTTTTCTCCACTAGATATAAATCATATTTAATCCAATTTCCTCCAAATTATTGTATCTCATACTTAAAGTTAATTATATCATATATAATTAACTAGTTCCATTATATCATATATAATCGAGTTCCCTCTTGTCAATTTGAATATTTCAAATTGACCCAAAAACTGATTCTCAACTTATATCCAAGCTATCAAGGGGACCTTATGGACCTATGGCTCGAAGCTCCAACGGTACGTGAATAACTGACTAAACTCTTTAGCCACGATATCCACCATCCGTTAACTGCCAGGCATTCCACTAAAGATTGACAGTTGAACTCTTCTTACCATAGATTTATTTCTATGTCCATTGGATATAACCAATCATCAGTACGATGACCCTTCACAGATGCTCATAAGTACAGCTTGCCAATTTACCGTTTTGCCCCCATAGTTACATCTTACTCCTTAAGTACCATTGATCCCTCTAATGAACAATACAACATAGTCTTACTATGTGTGAACACCTCTCGAGCCATAAGAAGGTGTGTGGCACCACATCGTTCAAGCCCTGGGATCAACCCTTAAGAGAGCAATCTATCTACTTATCCTTGCTTCAGGGAAGAAGTGAACTCCATCTCGTGAAGCTGAGTTTCCAGCTCCCAAATTAGACGAATCCCCAAAGTGGTAAGTTTGAGTCAGCGCTCTGGCCACTCACACCCATGCAAATCAAAGGATCGCCCTCAATGGCAGGAGTTCCCAACCCACTCAAGATTGAGATCATGTTACCTATGGTCATCCTAGTGAAGTGAAGTCTCTGTCATGAATGGAGTTATATGACGAGACGTTAACACTTCGAGGTCAGGTCTTATACAAACTCTTTGTATAAGACACCCCTGCTCGCATGTCCCCTACACGAATGATCAGGATCATACCATCTGTGACAAGTCACAACACTTATAACCATTCCACAAAGCGGGTCGCGTTCGTAGTGTTACCACGATAAGGTTTCCCTCATATATCAATATACTACAAACCATTTTGGTTGTCACTTAAGACATGATCCACTTGTATGTCACTACATACATGCTTAAGTTACACAAAGGAAACCAGGGATATTTAGTTTATTGGTTTGTGGTAAAATAAAAATATCTAAATGTGCAAAGTTAAGAAGTGAAGTAAATATCATATATGTTATACATCACAAGCGTTCGTCCAAAATTGTTTACAAACTACAGGACATGAGACTTTAGGGCACAAAACCCAACAATCTCCCACTTGTCCTAAAGCGAAGTGGAGAGTACAAAAACAAATACAAAAAAATAAACTAAGGCATAAAAACCCAGTACAATAAAATCTCCCACTTGCCCAAGTCCAGTTGCGGGCAGTTCCGTAGACCCATGCTCTGAAGGTGACCCTCAAACACTATAGCCATAAGAGCCTTCGTAAATGGATCAAGGTTTTGCTCCGAGGCGATGTTTGTGACATTCACGTCTCCTTAATGTACTATCTCACAGATCAGATGATACTTTCGCTCTATGTGTTTACTGTGCCTGTGACTCCTGGGCTCCTTGGAGTTCGCCATAACACCACTATTCTCACAATAGAGGGTGATAGGTCTAGACATATCTGGAACAACTTCCAGCTCTATCATGAACTTTCTGAGCCAGACAACCTCTTTAGTAGCTTCACAAGCCGCTACGTACTCGGCCTCCATCGTGGAGTCGACGATGCACCCCTGCTTAGTGCTCCGTCACACTACAGCTCCTCCGTTAAGAGTAAAAACTGACCCTAAAGTGGACTTCTGAGAGTTTTTATCATTCTGAAAGTCAAAATCTGTATATCCAGTAAGGATCAAATCCTTAGACCCATACACGAGTATGTAGTTCCTCATTCTCCGAAGGTATTTGAGGATGTTCTTAACTACGGTCCAATGACCCTGGCCTAGGTTAGACTGATACATACTGACAGTGCCTGAGATAGTACTAGTACTTTGTTCTTACAATCCTGAAAGATCTGTATACTAAGAACAAACTGAGCCTCTCCCAAATCTTTCATTTGGAATTGGGTCGCTAGCCAGTTCTTAACTACAGTTAGTAGACCTACATCATTCCCAATGAGTAGTATATCGTCTACATACAACACTAAGAAAGCTACTGAACTGTTGACTATCTTCTTGTAAACATAAGGTTCATCAACATTTTGGTTAAAGCCATACGATTTGATTACAGCATCAAACCGAATATTCCAAGATCGAGACGCCTGCTTCAGGCCATAAATTGATCGATTCAGTTTACAAACTTTTTGCTTTTGACCTTGGGCAATGAATCCTTCGGGTTACACCATGTAATGGTCTCCTCAAGATTGCCATTTAGAAAAGTAGTTTTGACGTCCATTTGCCAGATCTCATAATTATAATAAGTGGCAATGGACAGGAGGATGTGGATTGACTTTAACATGGTAACAGGTGAGAAAGTCTCCTTATAGTCGACTCCCTCTACCTGGGTATAACCATTTGCCACAAGTCGAGCCTTGAAGGTTTGCACATTTCCATCAGCACCCCATTTGCGCTTGCAGATCCATTTACAACCTATAGGTCGCACCGCATCAGGCTGATCTACAAGATCCCATACTGAGTTGAAGTACATCGACTCCATCTCGAGATTCATGGCTTTGACCTATTCATCCCGGTAAACATCCTCCATTGCCTTTTGATAGAACAATGGATCCTCAACATCACCATCAGCTACCATAGCTAGGATTTCCGTGAAATCCAGATAGCGATTAGGCAGGTTCGTAACCCTCCCACTACGCCGAGGTTCCCTCAACTCTTGAGGTCGAACCGACCTACTAGATGAACTATCATCAACAACCATGGTTAATGAAACAGGTCCTTCAACAACTCTTGTTGAAGTTTCAGTAGTTTCTTTGGAAAGCTCACGTAACACGACTTTACTACGTGGATTGTGCTCCCTAATATGATCCTCCTCCAGGAAAGTAGCGTTCGTGGAAACAAACACCTTATTTTCGGATGGATCACAAAAGTAACCCCTTCGTGTACCTTTAGGGTAGCCTACAAAGAGGCACAACCTCGATCGTGATTCCAACTTCTTGGGATTTGCCTCAAGCCCATGTGCTGGGCAAACTCATATGTGGAAGTGATGTAAATTAGCTTTACGCCCGTTCCACAACTTCAGAGGTGTTCTCGCAACACTCTTAAAAGGAACATAGTTGAGTATGTATAATACAGTCTCCAGTACGAAACCCCAAAACGAGTCCGATAAGGAAATGTAACTCATCATCGAACGAACCATGTACAACAAGGTTCCGTTTCTCCTCTTTGCTGCACCATTCTACTGAGGTGTACCCAACGTTGAGAGTTGGGAAACGATTCCATGTCCTAATAAATATTCCTGGAACCCAGAATCCAAAAACTCTCCATCTCGATCTGATCGATGTGTTTTAATTCATCTATCCAAAGCATTCACAACTCTAGCCTTAAATAATTTGAACTTTTCAAAAGATTCAGACTTTCGTTGCATCAGATAAACATACCCATATCTCGAGTAATCATTAGTAAAACTGATAAAGTACTCAGAGCCTCCTCGAGCTTGCATATTCATAAGACCTCAAAGGTCAAAATGTACTAATTCTAGAGGCTCTTTGGCTCGATAACCTTTTCCAGTAAAAGGTCTTTTAGTCATCTTACTCTCAAGGCAAGATTCACACACTGGTAAAGAATTTTCTTCTAACTCACTTAGAAGGCCATTCTTCACCAATCTCTCAATCCTATTGAGATTGATGTGCCCTAATCAAAGGTGCCAAAGTTGGGTGTTTTCTTTTGGAGAAACTTGTCGGCGTTTAGATTGAGTTATGGCAGATTTAAACATCTCTATGTTATGGAGGGAACTTAAGGCTAACGGTCTTAGCATATACAAGTTATTTTCTAGTTTAGCTGTACAAATTTCAACATCATCCTTATGAATAAACAATTTATTCAATTTAAAAGAAAGAGTGTAATTGCATTGTAACAGACACTTTACAGAAATAAGGTTCCTTTTTAGTTCAGAACTACAAAGACATCTTTTAATACAAGAAATTTATTCTGTAAAGTTAACTAGATTCCTCCCACTACCACAACTAAGACAACGTGCTCGGTGCCTACCGCAACGTCATCTCACCAGCCTCCAGCTGTCGCTAAGATCTAATCCCCTAAAAGGAAGAACAAACATGATTAGTGGCACCCTAATCAATTATCCAAGCAGAATCATCATTCTCCACTAAACAAGTTTCTAACACAAATAAATCACATTTACCTCTGTTTGCCTTGGCCTTAGCTTTAGTTGCCTTCTTTTCCTTCAGATAATGAGGACAATTCCTCTTCCAGTGTCCGTCCTGGTTACAGTTGAAACATTTTCCTTTTTTAATCAGTGGTGGACGCTTCTTCTGGGTAACAAGTGGCGGGTTAGTAGTGCATTCCCTTTCCCTTTACCACCCTTCTTCTTCTTCCCCTTTCCAGAGTTAGAAGTTGAAGGTGCAGACTTTGTTCCTGAAGTCGAACCTCGATGGAACCTTTTAGAAGACGAGACAAAATTTTCCTCACCTCCCCTTTTCTCCATACTTTTCATCAAGGATTTGTAAGTCTGCAACTCGTTGAGGAGAGTAGTAAGGATATAGTCCACTTTGTTATGAATCGTATTACTAACAAAGTGGGGGAAGCTCTCTGACAATGAATGTAGGGTAATGCTAACTTGACTGCCCTCATCGATTTTAGACCCATTCATCTCCACCACGTTAAAGTGGACCATTATATTCAGCACGTGTTCACGAACATAGGTGCCTTCCTCTATTTTAGAGCTAAAGATGTGTTTTAGAGCCTCATGCTTGAGTTGTCCATCGGTCCTCATTGATCTAATGAGGAGACCTTATGAACTTATAGATTGAAGCTCCAATGATACAAGATTAATTGATTAAACTCTTTTAATTAAATTAATCAACATTCATAATTGTCGATCACTCAACTAAAGATGGACAATTGAACTCTTCGCACTATAGATATATTTATGTATCCATTGGATATAACCAATCAATAGTGCATTGACCCTTCACAATGAATCCATGAAGAATCTGCTATAAAACTAGGTAGAAAATTGACTTATAGTCCATTTTTAACTAACTGCTCTAGTGTGGGTTTTCACCTGATGCCAAAAGTCTTACTTTGAAGATCTATATCTCCAAATCCTACACTTTCAAACTTTCTTTTCATAGACCCCTACATATCCTATGAGGTAGCCCCATCAATGAAAGTCTACAAAAAGTTGATTGAGATTAAGTACAATAATTCATCTCATAATTATGACTTTAACAATGTGTCTCTTCTTGTCAATTTCCTTCAATACTTGTCATCTATTATGGCAGCTTTGACTTCCAATAAGTCATAGCGTAGGTTGAGTCACCGCATGGCTCTTCCACTATTGAAAGATTCAGAAGTGCTCTCATACTACTGAAAGATTCATAAGTTGTCATTTTGTCATCTTATATGACAATAAAGACTTCAGGTAAGCCTTATCATAAAGGTCGAGTTATCTCATATCTATCCCACTACCATGAAAACTTATCTGTTTGACAATTGGAAATTGACGTTTAAATGAAACAAAAGATTAACATCAACACTATTACGTGGTGTTACTTGAAAAATCATCAACACAGTCTGCACCCTTCTGAAGGAACTCTTATTCAAGAGTACCTACGAGTGGAAGCAGATCTTTCCAATTCATTGTGACAGAATTACCACATATACATTCAAAACATACTAATATGCATTCATAATGCTAAATAGATCAAGAGATCATACAATATGAAGATTTCTTCTTCATAGCGAGTCTAAAACCCAACCGTCTACCTCGAACAATCACCATTCGGACAGAAGGAAACAGAGATGACACCACCACTCAGAGCCCTCAGTATTCTTAGAGTGAAAATCCAAAGTGTGGGCTTTGTTCGGATTTGGTAAAGGGACAGAGGAAGAGAGACCGTACACAACAATCTAACAAGTGGGAGATGAGGTCGTCTATCGCATAAACAAGATGCTTGATCATTTAGGTGAAGTATACGATCGTGTAGGAAAAAGTAAGCGATCGTATAAACGATCGTGTAGGAAAGGGTAAGTGATCGTGTAGGAAAAGGGTGAGCGATCGTGTAGGAAAAACAAGATGAGGTCGTCTATCGCATAGACAAGATGCTTAACAATATCGTAAATGTAAGCGATCATGCAGGCACTATTGTATAGACACTGATTTTCTAAGCGATGACACTCTCTTTAACACAATGTCCGCACATCTCATGCTTAATACATCGTCAGCTATTTATGCATCTCAAAGTGATCTTTCAATACACTCATCCATTACTAGAACAGAAGAGACGCCGTCCCATTTCCTTTATAACCGTCCAATGAATGTGATTTCATCCTATTCATAACATATAAATTAATATCATATATTAATTATAATATTTTTCTCTACTAGATATAAATCATATTTATATCCAATTTCCTCCAAATTAATGTATCTCATACATAAAGTTAATTATATCATATTTAATTAACTCGTTCAATTATATCATATATAATCGAACTCCCTCTTGTCAATTTGAACATTTCAAACTGACCCAAAAACTGACTCTTAACTTGTATCCAAGCTACCAAGGGGACCTTTTGGACCTATGGCTCGAAGCTCCAACGATACGTGAATAGCTGACTAAACGCTTTAGTCATGATATCCACCATCCGTTAACTGCCAGGCATTCCACTAAAGACCGACAGTTGAACTCTTCTTGCCATAGATATATTTCTATGTCCATTGGACATAATCAATCATCAGTACGATGACCCTTCACAGATGCTCGTAATTACAGCAGGCCAATTTACTCTTTTTCCCCTATAATTACATCTTCCTCCTTAAGTACAACTGATCCCTCTAATGAACAGTACAACATAGTCCTACTTTGTGTGAACACCTCTTAGGCCATGAGAAGGTGCATGGTGCCACATTGTTTAAGCCCCGGGATCAACCCTTAAGAGAGCAATCTATCTACTTACCCCTACTTTGGGGAAGGAGTGAACTTCATCTTGTGAAGTTGAGTTTCTAGCTCCCAAATCAGACGAATCCCCAAAATGGTAGGTTTGAGTCGGCGCTTTGGCCACTCGAACCCATACAAATCAAAGGATCGCCCTTAATGGCAGGAGTTACCAACTTACTCAGGATTGAGGTCATGTTATCTATGGACATCCTAGTGAAGTGAAGTCTCAGTCATGAGTGGAGTTATATGACAAGACATTAACACTTCGAGGTCAGGTCTTATACAAATGCTTTGTATAGGACGCCCCTGCTCATATGTCCACCACACGAATGATCAGGATCAGACCATCTGTGAAAAGTCACAACATTTGTAACAATTCCACAAAGCGAGCTGTGTCCGTAGTCTTACCAGGATAAGGTTTCCCTCCTATATCCATATACTACAGACTATTTTGGTTGTCATTTAAGACATGATCTACTTATATGTCACTACATACATGCTTAAGTTACATAAGATAACCAGGGATATTAAGTTTATTGGTTTGTGGTAAAATAAAAAACATCTAAATGTGCAAAGTCAAGAGGTGAAATAAATATCATATATATTATACATCACAAGTGTTCGTACAAAGTTGTTTACAAACTACAGGTCACGAGACTTTAGGGCACAAATCCCAACATCCTCCCACTTGTCTTAAAAGAGAGAGTACAAGTAAATAGGTACAAAACAATAAACTAGGGCATAAAAACCCAGTGCAATCAAAATCTCCCACTTACCCTAGTCTAGTCGCGGGCGGTCCCGTAGACCCATGCTCTGAAGGTGACCCTTAAACACTATAGCTGTGAGAGACTTCGTAAATGGATCAACAACGTTTTGCTTCGAGGTGATCTTCGTGACGATCAAGACTCCTTGATGCACTATCTCGCGGATCAGATGATACTTCCGCTCTTTGTGTTTGCCACGTCTATGACTTCTAGGCTCCTTGGAGTTCGCCACAACACCACTATTGTTACATTAGAGGGTGATGGGCCTAGGCATATTTGGAATAACTTCCAGCTCTGTCAAGAACTTTCTGAGCCAGACAGCTTCTTTAGCAGCTTTATAAGCTGCTACGTACTCGGCCTCCATCATGGAGTCGGCAATGCACCCCCTACTTAGTGCTTCGCCATACTACAGCTCCTCCATTAAGAGTAAATACTGACCCTGAAGTGGACTTTCGAGAGTCCTTATCAGTCTGAAAGTCAGAATCCGTGTGTCCAGTAAGGATCAAATCCCTAGACCCATACACAAGCATGTAATTCCTTGTTCTTCGAAGATACTTAAGGATGTTCTTAACTGCAGTCCAGTGACCCTGCCCTGGGTTAGGTTGATACCTACTGACTATTCCCACAGCATAGCAGATGTCTGGCCTAGTGCATAGCATCACATACATTAAACTGCCAATGACAGATGCATATGGGACCCATCTCTTGTCCTCAACCTCTTGAGGCGTCTTAGGACACATGTCCTTAGACAAAGTGACTCCATGCCTGAATGGTAGTAGACCCTTTTTGGAGTTTTGCATTGAGTACTTGAGCAAGATTTTGTCAATATATGGTGCCTGAGACAGCGCTAGCACTTTGTTCTTACGATCTCGAAAGATCTGTATACCCAAAACAAACTGAGCCTCTCCCAAATCTTTCATTTGGAATTGAGTTGCTAGCCAGTTCTTAACTGCAGTCAGTAGACCTACATCATTCCCAACGAGTAGTATATTGTCTACCTACAATACTAAGAAAGCTACTGAACTGTTGACTATTTTCTTGTAAACACAAGGTTCATCAACGTTTTGGTCAAAGCCATACGATTTGATCGCAGCATCAAACCGAATATTCCAAGATCGAGACGCCTGCTTCAGCCCATAAGTGGATTGATTCAGTTTTCAAACTTTTTGCTCTTGACCTTGGGCAATGAATCCTTCGGGTTGCACCATGTAAATGGTCTCCTCAACATTGCCATTCAGAAAAGCTGTCTTGACATCCATTTTCCAAATCTTATAATTACAATAAGCTGCAATTTACAGGAGGATGTGGATCGAATTTAACATGGCAACAGGTGAGAAAGTCTCCTCATAGTCGACTCCCTCCACCTGGGTATAACCTTTGCCACAAGTCGAGCCTTGAAGGTTTGCACATTTTTATCAGCACCCCGTTCTCTTGTAGATCCATTTACAACCTATAGGTCTTACCCCATCACGCTGATCTACCAGATCCCATACCGAGTTGAAGTACATCGACTCCATCTTGAGATTCATGGCTTTGACCCATTCATCTTGGTCAACATCCTCCATTGCTTTTTTATAGGACAACAGATCCTCAACATCGTCATCTGTCACTATAGCTAGGATTTCAGTGAAAATCAGATAGCGATTAGGGGGTTTGTAACCCTTCCACTGCATCGAGGTTCCCTCAACTCTTGAGGTGGAACTGATCTATCAGATGAACTATCATCAACAACTCTGGTTAATGAAGCAGGTCTTTTAACAACTCTTGTTGAAGTTTCAGTAGTTTCTTTGGAAAATTTACTTAACACGACTTTACTACGTGGATTGTGCTCCCTGATATGATCCTCCTCCAGGAAAGTAGCGTTTGTGGAAATAAACACCTTGTTTTTGGACGGATCATAAAAGTAACCTCCTCGTGTACCTTTGGGGTAGCCTACAAAGAGGCACAACCTCGATCGTGATTCCAACTTCTTGGGATTTGCCTCAAGCACATGTGCTGGGCAACCCCATATGCAGAAGTGATGTAAACTAGCTTTACGCCCGTTTCACAACTCCCGAGGTGTTCTTGCAACACTCTTAGAAGGAACACAGTTGAGAATGTATACTGCAGTCTCCATTGCGAAACCCCAAAATGAGTCCGGTAAGGAAGCGTAACTCATCATCGAACGAACCATGTCCAACAAGGTTCTATTTCTCCTCTCTGCTACACCATTTTGCTGAGGTGTACCTGGTGCCAAGAGTTGGGAAATGATTCCATGTTCTAATAAATAGTCCCAGAACTCAGAATCCAAAAACTCTTCACCTCGATCTGATTGAAGTATTTTTATTTGTCTATCCAAAGCATTCTTAACTTCGACCTTAAATAATTTGACCTTTTCAAAAGATTAGACTTTCGTTGCATCAAATAGACATACCCATATCTCGAGTAATCATCAGTAAAACTGAGAAAGTACTCATAGCCTCCTCGAGCTCGCACATTCATAGGACCACAAAGGTCAGAATGTACTAATTCAAGAGGTTCTTTGGCTCGATAACCTTTTTTAGTAAAAGGCCTTTTAGTCATCTTACCTTCAAGGCAAGATTCGCACACTGATAAAGAATTTTCTTCTAACTCGCTTAGAAGGCCATTCTTCATCAATCTCTCAAACCCCAACATATTCAACTTTCCAAATAAATTAGTATTTGTCACACAAACAAATCATTTTACTTTGGAATGTCCAAAGGAATATTTATAAACTACCTTTACTTAGACATAGTTTTGAACATTTTTTTCACTAGGGTTTGTTTTTGACACAAGCGTCTCAACTTACCTAAAACCTGAAATGTCATAAACAAGTTTTATAACACTTCTATGATCCAACAATATTTCGCAAACATTTTGGTAGAAATAATATTCAATACAATGCAATCTATATCACATCACCTTAGGAGTCGGACATTAGTATAATTTAAAAAACATTAGGACTCAGTTCAATAAAGAACGTAAATTTACTAAGTCGAACAAGACCATCTTTCTCCTGCTAAAACATAATTTCATCCAAATTGTTCTGAATGCTTCAAGTCGAGATCTCATCTCTCTTTGTTAATTAGGCTTAGTACATCAAATATCCGATACTAATTATGATTAGATCATAATGTCATAATACGTTTGCCTAAGTGATTTAAACTTTAGTCTAATTTTTTTTTAACATTTCAAAGAAAATAAGACCTGAGTTGCATTGGAACATGATACATTTATTCATAAATACTCATCAATTATATTAATGGATTATCCATGAATTCAGACTTATGCTTTCTAACATAGGACCACTTGGGTCAAAGAAAGAAAGTCTAACCGTGGCTAGATAATCTTATCTAATAAGGTTTAATGACATACCTGTATGAGATGCAAGACTTTTGACAGGTAATAATAATTTAGCTCTAACTCTTAAAGAATTACCCGTAACTGTCATTTCAAAAAATCAAAGTCATGTATCCTTCAGGAGAATAGAATTTGTCTTTATTTTGAATTCATTAATCCTTACACTCTCACACTTGATAGTAAATGTGTTAACCTTTAGCACACAAAAAAAATGTGTATATTAATGTTGAACATATTTTCAAAACAACTTTTGAAAACATGTCTAATTACCAAAATTATTCATACGTTATGAAATATTTTAGTAATTGTCCTTGGAGAAATTGAATGTCTGTCATAGTAATAAAAGCACCATACTCAACATAAATAATCATCATTACATTTTAATGCACAAAAATATATTTAATTAAAGCCGAATATGTTTTCAAAAAACAAATTTTGAAAAACATGCCTTATCACCAACTATTCATACACTATGAAATATTTAATAATAAAGCTTGAAATGAGATTTCTCTTATGGTGATAAAAGCATCATATTCGGCAAAATTAAATAACTTTTTAATGCCTCTCACTACTTTAACTAAGATGTAGAACTACTCCACTTAAATAAGTATTCGCCAAGATTTACAATCTAATTGTAATGAAGAAAAATTCTAATAGTGAATCATTATCCAGCTATCAAGGCATGAATCTGTATTCTCCCCCATGAATTTAGTAAATTAGATTTACTTGTTCTCATTTTTCTTCCGTTTGAGACATTTCCAAAATCCTTCAACAACTAACATTCCACACTAATTAGGAAACTTTTTCCTCATTAGCTCTAGTCATTATAATTTTCTTGGAACCTCGATGATACTTAATTTTGTAGATCATTTAGCTTCCCATGACTCCAACATACAATATGTTTTGTCATGTTTTTATCTAGACACATCATATGTTATGTAGACAATTACAATAAGCTACGCTGCAAAGTTTATTCATGAACACTTTATGAAATGACAATAATTTTTTTGAGAACAATTCTCAAATAAAAAGATAAAATTACACTACTATTATGTGTTGATAAAATTTTCAATATATTCATCACATCGGTAATTAAAACTTTTAGAGAAATAGACATAACTTTGAATTATATGAAATATGTTAATCAATTATATGCAATCTATTATCCATTTTAATTCAGCAAAGAAATTTAAAGATGAACCCATGAAATTGAATATGAATCTCATTCATATAAATGCAAAATTTCTATTGCTATAATACTCCAGTGAGTCAGAATAAAAGTCCCCGTAGGGTAGTAGTCATTCCTTCACTAGATTGAGATATTCTCAACCAAAATGTTACACCAGAATAACTCTTTATTCTTATAATGTCTAGTTACCATATTTTGGTCAAGAAACCATTAACTTACTTAACAATTTCTTGTAAGTTTAACCCTTAATTTTATATTCTAGAGTTCTGCCCCAATGAACCAACCATAGGAAAAAATCGATTGGGGAAAAAACTAAAGCAATCCTATCCATTTTTGGAGTTTGGATAAAATTTCATGCAAACACCATCCATAGGGGGACACAAGCAAAGGTATCTCGAGGCCGAGCATGAAAGTTTACTGGAAACGAATGAAGGAGACCATGGGATATGTTGACATATTTCCCTTTTTCACTTACTATAAACACTCTCTCCATTCACCTTGGTATTGACCTATGCAAACACCATTCGTAGGACGACACAAGCAAAGGTGTTTCGAGGTTGAGCATAGATGTCACGGTGTGAACTATTCAGGGAGAAACGTGAAAAGGAAATCGAAGTATCGTATATATCATTTTCCTCCCATTGAGTGTTTTACAAATGAGAATTCATAACTTAGGTATATTAGGCTATAAATTTATTTAAGTGAATTGTTAGCTTGACTCAATATAACAATTATATTGGATAGTTTAATAATGTTGATTCTTGTTTACTAAACATTTTAATAAACCTAAATCATTCATTGCATGCTTATAACATTATCATCTAACTCAGCTTCCAGGTCGGTTCCCAGGTAGGGGTGTTCTGTTTCCGCCAGCTTAAATACTCCAGCTTTAGACAGAACCTTCCTTAGACAAAGGTTCCTTATAAACAGTTATGTCATAAATTTAATATTTTATTTTTTATCCTATTAAAAGAGAATTAAAAGATTAATCATATTTCTAATCATATTAGAAATAAATTAACATAGGTATTGTTCGATTTTATGTCTTAAAACTCGTAGTTTGTAATATCATATTCTTGTTCGATAAAGCTGTTATTGAAAATCTTTAGTAAATTTAAATTCTATATTCATGAATCCAATAAACTAAGGATCCGAGGCTATTAAGTTTAAGTTTGAACTTTATGTAGTGACATAAATGTGGATCAAGTTCAAATATATAGCCAAAATGGTCTATAGTATATGAATAAGGTTGGGCGCCTTATTCTAGGGACACTATGGATGCGGCCCATTTTGTAGTTAGTACAAATGATGTGATCCTAAACCGTTCATGTGGAGACATAAAAATGGGGGGCATCCTATTGTAAAGAGTTTACATAATACTGAACCATGAAATAGTCACTTTTTATGTTCTAAATGCCGTTTAATGTATAAAACTAACTATTTCGTTATTTGATTACCTAGGTAACTTAATCTTAATCCTGAGCTAACTATGAACTCCTGTTCACTCAGAATTATCCTTAGATCTGCATAGGTGAGGGCAACTCATTATCGCTGGCCCAATATGCCTCCCATTTCAGGGGTAAGATCAGGTGGATAGCTGGGAACATAGGGTGCAAGACGGAATTCATTCCTACCCGTTATAGGGATAGTAGATAGGTTGTTCCCTTTAGTACTGAGTCTAGGTCTTGAACAAAGGGCCAAATGACTATTTTGCCCTTTGACTAAAGTTAGTGGAAAAATCCAAAATTTTGTTGGATAATTTCACTAAAAAATAGTAGGCTAGGTGTTGGCTTATAGTGGAGACATTACGCCCACTTAGATAGTGGATTCTAGGTGTTGAGTTTTTATGAAGTTATTTCATGCAATTTTGCATGACTCTTTTCTATAAATATGGGCTTGTCATTTTGGATTAAAAACTTTTGGACTTTTTGCCAAAATAGTTTTCTAAAATTGGGCTAAAAAAAAAAAAAAAAATCAAACCCAACCCAAAATCCCTTCTTCTATTTCCATCTCTTTCTCTCTCTCAGGTTCTTCATCCATCGGGTCCCACAAACCGGTTCTGAGTCCAGAGGATATTAGGTCAGCTTTAGTGGTTGTCCGGTTCGTGTTTGAGTGGAGATAGACGAGTTTAGGAGCTTCAAAGGTAATATTTCAAAATAACCCTAATTAGTTTATTTAAGGTTGCATGTTTAATTTGTGCAATTAGAGTAAAATTGATTCTCATTTTTGCTGTGCATGCCTATTTTTCCATCATGTGGTATCAGAGCATGTTTTAATTTTACTCAATTGCATGTGGTGGGTATCAATTTATTAGATAAAATCGATATTGGAAACTAAAATGGTTTTAGGTTTTGACAATTAAATTTTTTTTTTTTTTTTTTTTTTTTTTTTTTTTTTTGTAGTATTAATTTGTAATTGCTCACATGTTTATGAGCATTAATGTGTGAAAAAGGGTCTTTAAATTTGCTAGAGTCATTAGAGTTGAAATTAGGATGTAATTACTCGATTCCGGGAAAGAGGACAACTTCAAAATGAAGGGAAAAAAGCTCCCAGACCCGAATTTACTCCTAGACCCGACCCGGTTTCTTCGCAACCCACACGCGCCAGCTATCGACGAAGCCTCTCTGCGACCCGCGTGCCTGTGTGCCAACCCGGATCGCCGCGCGCTTGCTCGTGCCCGTGCACCCGTGTTTCCGTCGACCCGCCCCGCACCTCTGTTGACTGCACTAGCGCGCGTTGACCAACCGGTCTAAACGGTCTGGACTAGTCCGTTTGACCGATTCAACTTTGTTTTTTTGGAGTTTTGGGTCGGTTCGAGAGTTTTTTGGCCGGTTCAAGTTGATTCAAAGGTGTTTGAAGCTGGTTTGAGAGCGGTTTTTTGTACTACACCAAATTATTATTGTAATAATTTAGTTGTTAGCTTAATTTAAGAGCCAAAACCAATCTATTTTAGGGTGTTTAATTAATTATGCATGTTGATGTATGTTTTAATTAAATTTTGAATGTTGTTGTGCATATAGTATGCCATATAGATTTAAAACCCCACCATAGGTAAACATGTACATGCATTTAATAAATGTTATAATTGTTATAATGTATATAGTATGCATGTTAAGTTTTTTTTTAATATAAAGTGTTATATTAAAACATGATCATTAAGTATGAATGTATGTTATAGATGTATGATTCTAGGGTTATAATGGTTATAATTTTATTTTATAATTATTGTAAAATAACCTAGACTTTAAAATCTATAACAAAGGTAAAAGTTGCATGCTCACCTAGGATTAAATTGGTGTAATTTCAATTGGCTTTTCTAAAGAGTTAG